>NC_089142.1:20442755-20764838 GCF_009819655.1 Sylvia atricapilla
GCATCAGGCACCTGAGGTTTGGATACAGAAGCCTGAGTTTTTGCAGTTAAGAGAAATGCAAGAAAATGGAGACTGTAATGCAAGACTCTTAGGAACTGCTTCAGACTGGTTTTGGACTTCTGTCTCTTCCCTTATTCTTGACCTATTTTTTATTGGAATACACAGTCTAACCTCACTGCAATTCACTCTGTACAGGGTGACAGGCTGTCCCAGCTATGCTATCAGGCAAGCTATCAGTTATACTGTCCCAGATAAGCATGTCATGCTATAGTTCACTTTATCTGGTTATAACACAGTATTTTTCTTCCCTGAACACACTCACGTAATCTGATGAGTGCTGAATGCACTGTTGCAAATTTAGCTATCTTCACTGAGAGTCCTTCACTCTTAGGGTGGAGGTTCTCAACAGCTGCAAGGTCATTACATGGAAGTGCTTTTCCCCCAAAAATTTCTATTGGCTTTGAGCCTTTCTTTCAGCTAAGATATTTCTCATTAAATGTAAGACCTCTGCCTGGCTGCCATGAACTTCTTCTGAAGCCAGTAGAAAATGGAAAGTAACCCTTGGGGGCAGAAAAGCTTTTAAAGGACATCTCTTCCTAAAATCTAGTCTATTCAGAAAAGCAAATGGGAAGAGAGCAGACGTACTAATTTAATTTTTCCTATTAGTCTCACCCTATTCCTTCTTTTCCATAGTATCGATTTTTAGAGCCACCTCTTTGATGTTACTGTGTATATTTGTTTAGTGGTCCTGGAGATGATCTGTTAAAACATCTCATTTGCACATGCTTGTCTTGCCCTTCTGCAGTGATCAGCTGAGAGATAACATCATCTATTCTGCTACAGAACATAAAAGAAAATTACTTTCTTTTTTCAAAGCTAAAGAACTTTGATGTTTTGGAAATGAAAGCCAAGAATTTTGTTCCTAAGCTTATAGTTAGAGTGGATGTCATTAAAAAGTCAGCATTTAAATGGCCAGATGTTGATTGTGTTTTCTAGCATTCTTGAAAAGCATGAGACTTGACAGATCATGACATTTGAAAGCAGCTTCTTCATGTAATTCTGGGATTTCACTTCTGGATCATGTTTACAGCAAGGTCATAATTTTCACCATGTATTGGCACATTTATCCTAGAGGATAACTTTTAGATTATATCTTAGAAATAAACACTTATAATTCTATTTATCAGGAAAATTTCAAAGTGTTAATCAAATTAGTGTAAAATAGCTTTTATAGCCTTTTATAACTTTTATATATAACATTTCTTTTCCTTTGCTACAGTTGCATGGATCAATTAATCTCCTCTGATAAATGAAAAATCATTTAACTATCAGGTAATATCCAAACTCATTCATCAAAACTCAGCTGCTTAGAAGTACTATGGAATACTGGCCTTCTTTCCATAAGAAATTATTGTTGTAAAAATTGTTGATGGGATTTAATGACAGCAGTACCTAAGAAGAAATCAGAACGTGATTAATTAAATACTAGGTTGTTAAGATGTATTTAGCAAAGGGGACACTTATTAGAATTAGGTTTAAATTAATTAATTTTAAGTATTTCATACAGTAGTTTCTATTAATTCTATTAATTCTATTCCTTCTATCTTTTCTTTATATGGCCTATGTTTTAATGAAATCTCAAACATCTCTATAACAAACTGATTATGACCTCAGAATCTAGATTTTGCAACCTGATGTTGACAAGCAGAACATCCAGGAGGGACTTACTTGTTTTGAAAAATACTAACATAACAACATCAAAGAGATTATTGACAATACCAGACAGATTAAAAGTCTCTCTGCCCTCGTGACAGCCTGCCTGGAGCAGTATGTCCACATACTTGTCCTCAGCACAAGAAGTATATGGACCCCTTAGATCAGGTCCACAGGAGGCCAAAATGATCAGAGGGCTGGAGCACCTGTCCTGTAGAGACAGGCTGACAGGCTGAGGGGATCTTCACCCTGGAGAAGAGAAGGCACCTTTGCAACCTTCAGTACTTAAAGGGGGCTTTGAAAGAACAGGAAGAGTGACTTTTTTACCTGGGCAGGTAGTGATAGGACAAGGGGTGACCTGTTCTGAACTTAGAGATTTAGGTTTAATCTTGGGAAGAAATTATTTACTGTGAGGGTGGTGAGGCACTGGCACAGGTTGCTCAGAGAAGCTGTGGATGCCCCATCCCTGGATGTGTTTGGGGCAGGTTGGATGGGCCTTTGAGCAATGTGGTCTGATGGGAGATGTCCTTGCCCTTGGCAGGGAGTTGGAACTACATGATCTTTAAAGTCCCTTCCAACACAAGCCTTTCTGTGATTCCATAAATAGGTAAAGCATATGCAAAAATCAGAATGACATGGAGCAGCCATCAGCCTATCTATAGAGGAAAGGAAGTTACATCCAGTAACTAAAATTGTATAGTGAGGCTTTACACCACTTCATCTAATCTATTATATTTGTCTTCATACCTATGGGAACAAAAAAAAGCTCTTGCTTTTATCATCTAGAAACAAATTAGACCCACTATCAGACTGTTATCTTAATCATAGAATCACTTTGACTGTAATGATTTAATTAACCTCTGAGCACATACCTGAAATAATCACTTACATTTTCATTTTGGTTTTAGCAGTTATAGCATGGTTTCTACATAGTTTATCTCTGGCATGAGCTTACAGAGACATTCTATAGAAGGAACTGTACAGATAGGAAGAAATGAATTGATTTTTTCTCCAGGGAAATTTCTTAGGATTTTGAATGAACACCTGCCTTGAACAAAGATGAAAACAAAACTCATCCCTTTTTTCACTTCACCAGCTCTGATGCTCTTCTTTGGATATGCTCCAGCAAATTTACTAGGAAAAATTTCTTCATTGAAACAATTATCAGGCATTGGAACTGGCTGCCCAGGGAAATGGCTGAGTCACTATCCCTGGGGGTATTTAAAGGACACGTAAATGACATACTTAGGAACATGGTTTAGCAGTGGACTTGGCAGCATTTAGTTATCAATTGGATTCAATGATCTCCGAGGCCTTTTCCAAAGTAAATGATTCCATGAATCTAAGGCAGATGCACTGAGGAGCAAAGCTATGTCTGTGTTGACTCTGAGATGGTACAACACATGGAAATGCTGGAGAACAGACCTCCCAAGTATAAAGGTCTCTAAATCCCATCTGCTCTTGCAGCTGGTGGTGTGAGGGAATACTGGATCATCAGACATCAAAGGACATGGCCACATGGGGAGATGGATCTCAGTACTCTGCTTTTCTAGGCAAAGCCATGATAAAATATTTGAGATTCTTCCCAGAGTGGTCCTTAGGGATTACACCCAAGCTTGGGCTGTGTCTGCTCCATGAGGAAGGCTGAGTCCTTCCTCTAGCACCAGCCTATGGTGATGTTCAATATTTGATAAATAAGGTCTGAGAAAGAAAACCCGGGTTTGTCCTTCGTCTTGTGGGAGGAGTTGAACCTTTGGCCTTCTCACTCTGGTTCTTACGAGAAGAAGCTTCACCCTTCACAGGGAAGTTTCCAACAGCCCAGGCACGTCACAGACACTGCTGGACTGACCAGCTCTGCCAGCTCAGCATGAAGTAACTGTATGGCCAATATTAGACATTCAACTGGCACAAATCTACTTGCCCAGAAACTGTTTTTGTTCAAGCTACCTTTAAGGAATAAATATAAAAGCTGCCTTTAAACCACATGAAACCAAATATTGTCTGGGATGTTAATTCATTTCTGCACTCATGTGCAGGGGAAAGTTCTAAAATCTGATTTCTGGAGGTTATGAGAACTCTGGTGTACCAGAGTTTAATTTTTCGTATTCAAGGCAAAGTACTTCACTTTTCTCAGGTTTATTTATTTTCCTGGAATGTTAATACACTGAAGACAAAACATGAAGACTCTTGGTGTGAAAGCATACTGAAAAGGGCTCTGTGTGGTGTTATGGTCCCAGTCCTGCAAAATAGGAGACATGTTGTAATAAAACAATTTCTACAGCTTCATGCAGTTGCTCGGAATAACTTATTGATTTGTTTTTTTAGCTGAACATGGGATATTTTAATCTTTTGTAAAACTATATAAATTCTTTGAGGATAAAAGAGTTCTTGATGCCTAAAACCCTGATGAAAAACAGATTACAAGCAGCAGATTTTATCTATGAAGAAATATTTTTAGTTACTTTGGTTTGTGCTTTAGCTCTGGTTTTTGTTCCTGTTGACCAAGACATTGCCTTTTAGTAAAGTTCAACATTAATAGCCAGGAGGATTGATGATGTTTAAATACAGCAAAGACTTAAAATTTCATACCATCTAGGTAGCAGACACAGAAACAGATTATCTACTTGTGCTAAGACATTTGGCTACAACAGATCTATGATGCTTTTTATAAAGAGTAAGTTTGGACCTAGGGGAGTGGGTTTGTGTGTCTCATACAAATTACTGTCTTTAGTGTCCTAATTGATTCCATCTGTAGTTTTACACGCTTTCCTTTTTTTCTTCCTCTTTCCTTTGTAGTCAGAGCTACCTTCAAACTGCAAGTGACGTGCCTGGGGGTCACAACCTGGATCCCTCTGCAAACTACAATTCCCCAAAGTTTCGCTCAAGGAATCAGAGCTATATGAGAGCAGTGAGCACCCTCAGTCAGGCCAGCTGTGTTAGTCAGGTGGGAAATTCTTGTTATAATTTTTCTTTTAGGTTAACTGCAGATGTGAGAGTTGTAACTAGTTGATGGTTTTAGGTTTTTTTGCATTTTTTAAATTAATATCAAACTGAGGATGTGAATTGTGGAAGTAATTCAGTTCTAAGGAATGTTATTCAAAATTTCAAGAAAAATACTGAATGCTAGAGGCAAAGAGACACTATCAAACATGATCTTTTTCATTTATTTTTCATTAAAAATATAAATACTGATGTTTTTATTTTCAGTCTGTATTAGGCATATAAATATTAAGAAGATTCAGACTGAGCATTAGGAGTACACTCCTGCAATGCTCATCATCTGAAAATACCTGCTCTGATTTCAGTAAATGTGGGTTGCCAGATTAAGATATAGATTGAAAAAAAAATGTTCCAAAGGAGCAGTGATTCCGCCTAAATCAAGTTCCTCACTCTTCTTAGGTGAAAGAATAATTCCCATCAACTATTCTATGTATGGAGACACCTGAAAAGGGGGAGTTTTCCTCCCTACAGGTTTAGTTAGTACCAGCTCATGGTAAGGTGAGGTCTGAATCACACCTGAACTCCAATAAGCCATAAGAATTACGTCCATGTCCTATTTAGCAGAGGACTTCCCATAAAACTCCCAATTTTTTAATGTTTATTGGTCCTGACTTTTCTTCCCTGTGTTGTTTCATGACAGATGGGCCCTGCCCTCTTCTCAGACATTGTACTTAATATTTCTTAGACCATTTAGTGAGCCACCTAAGGGTATACATGCACAATGGTTATGTTAAAAGAAATCTTTTTAAAGCAACTTCATTCATATTCAATTTGTATTGCATGGCTATTCAGGCCTGGATTCCACTCATCTAACTTGAGGCTTTTAACTGAGGCAACAGCTAAAGCTTACTCTGTAGTTAATGGAGCAAAAGAGTTTCTTCCAGGACAGTGCACATCCCAAGTGGGCTGAGAGCCCTCTGGAAATGCTTGTCAGTCTCCACTGACTGTAGAGACCTGGGAGGGGCTAGTCACCTGACTAATGCCCTTCAGTCAAATTCCTTAATTTATGTGAGGTAATTCTAAATATATTCTTATGTAGCACACATTAGAATTAGAAACAGTCAGCCATTTTCCAAACCTTTCACTATATTTTTCACAGCTCCATTGTGAAAACTGTTCCCATTGTTCTGATGCCTTGGTTTTTATTATGCTGATTTGGTTATTTTATCTCTTCAGTACACTCTGCTTTTGAGAAAGTTTCATGTGTATTAAATGCTGCATTCAAATCAAAGACTGTCAGCTGCCACCTAACAATATTCTCCTACAGAACTACTCTAACATCTTCTGCCTCTTTGACCATGTCTGTGCACAGAGATGCTCACTGGGCTGTCCATGATGATTAATTGGTTTCAGTAGCAGTTAAATTCTTCATTTCAGTGTGCATTACCTGGAAGGTGTTTACAATAGATTTCATTTGCAGGTAGATTGCTCAATTGGCCAGATTAACTAAACCTGCTGGATACAGCTCCTTGGTTTTTCAGTGTTCACTAACCTATGCAACTTTGTATTAACCACACATTTGCTACCTCATAGTCCAGCTGTTCCCAGACCATTAATAAATATATGTACTAGATCTTACCCTAAGCAAATGTATTAAAATACCAGATTCTGAACATTTGCTGTTTTCTGTTCTTTTTCCATGACACCATCCTCCTCTTGTTCCATCCACATAACAGCAGTTTGTATAATTTTTGGTAATTTTTTATGCTTTTTTTTTTTGTGAGATCCTTACTTTCTCACCCCTGACAGAGGGTAGACTCGAGACGAATGCTGAATTCCATTGTTTATATTTTTAATTTAAGTTTGAAAAGTTTTAATTTTCTACTGTCAATAACCTTAGTTTGAAAGAAGTGGCTAAGACTTACAGAGTTTATGGACTAAATTACCATACATTTCCTGATCAAAAATATTGGGAAATAGTTCAGAGTAAGATTTTTTAATCTCTTTGAGATTGCATTAGTCTACTTAACTTCATTAAAAGAAGATTTTATTAAGAGTAATTTTATTCTTTTCAGAAGATTTTTAGTAGCCAAAAAGGTCTTGCACAAAATTAAAATACCAGATATTCATTATCATCAGGACTTCTCTATAAAATTTCCATTTACTTAAGCAAAACCCTAAAACATTTTAAAACATTTGATGGGACTCTCTTTCCATGATGAATAAAGTACTAGGAGCACTTAGCAGCTGTATAGGAAAATTAATATCAACTGGACGTGCCATTTAGTGATGCCATAAATTTAACTCAGAAAATTATTCATACTCACCCTGATTTCTAGCACTCACTTTTTAGAAAAAAAAATATTTTCAGAAATTCATACAATTATTTGTCCAGTGTTAACTTCCTATCTGATTTTGGATAAACATAATATTGAATTTTTCAGGCACATTTACAGGTAGTTTGGGCTGCCTTTAGTGAACCTTTGAAAAATGCTGTAGGTAGAATTAAGGCACTAATCATCAAAACAGCAATATATGGTTATCTACCAAGACGTTCCCCAAGCCTGGCCACTCTGCCTAAGCCCTTTTTATCATGAAAATTGCCTCTACAACAGGCAGAGCGTTGCATCATGCCCAACCTGCAAGGCAGGGAGAGTGGGTAAATGCTGGGTCCTCCCCAAGCACTGCAGGGAGCTGGAGGCTGCTGCTGAAATACCCCAAGGGGGCAATCTGATAGAGGGTTCAGAAGGCACAGCTGGACTGCTCTGCCGGGCAGCGTTCCATAGCACACCTGCTGGTAGAAGTGTCAGATTTTATATAATGCTGCTGAAGAAAAGCTTCTTCCACGGCAGAGAACAGCTAACCCAGTTAACCAGGAAGTGAGTTTGGCTTGGGTCCCTTCTCAGCTATGCCAAAGGATATTAAATGTAACATTAATGTATGGCATGTGTGATGCATTTAATACAGATGTATAAACAGCTGATGCAAGTTAAACAATGTGAATGTGATCAGAAGGGATTTCTACACTTTAACTATTTGCTAAAACAGTTCTCCATCAATGTACAGGTGTCCATTTGAGATGTTGAGGCCGTGATGATCACAAAAAAGCAAGTCAAAAATCAAATGCATTGTTGTTGTTTATTCAGATGAGTGAAGCAGAGGTTAATGGACAATTTGAATCGGTGTGTGAATCAGTGTTTAGTGAAGTTGAAGCTCAGGCAATGGATGCCCTTGACCTCCCTGGATGTTTCCGAACAAGAAGCCACAGTTACTTGCGTGCCATTCAGGCAGGCTATTCCCAAGATGATGAATGTATACCTGCGCTGACATCTTCCAACATCACCTCAACCATCAGGTCAACCACAGGTAAGCAAGTCTCCACTGACCCTTCCACTGCTCTGCATGTAAAAACATCACATTTTCCCTGTGTAGAGATAATGTTTGATACCAGCATTCTTATGTTTGTAATACTGTATCGTTGTGGCTACATCTTGGAATAAGCTCATTCTGGGAAGAATCCTGCATGTATAAAGTAATGGACCTGGATTTTTGACCTCTGTTTCATATGTCTATATATATAGTTATCTAGGTGCAAATATAAAAATGCAAGTGTAAATGGTATCATTTCAATATTATTAGACATTTATATAGTTTATCTATCAGGTAATTGATCTTCTAAATTAAGTGTTTATTGTGCTAATTTTAATTTAGGTTGTTAAAGTACCAAAATAAAGATAAATAAGATTAAAAATATTTGGTCTAAATACTCAAAGGCAGTCAATGTAAAAAGGTAATTAATTACATTTAGGGAAGGTGCAACCAATTGTGTCTGTGCACTGAATTGTAAACCTTTTGGCAAGCTTCACACATCTGCTATTACTCATCTGTAGCCATTAGCATTCATTGTTGTAACGCTCACTGTTAAGATCTTTTAACATTCTTCTGGCAACTTTATTTTTTCTTGTTAGTTGCTTAGCAAAGACAATAGCTTTATCCATTTTAGAATTTTAACGTGCTTTGGTAGAGAAAAGATTGCACAGAGAGCCGTTAAATAATTAAAATGAAATCTATAGGAAATACGTATTCTTTGTAAACTGGTCCAAATTTATTTCTGCATTTCCAGATATGTTAACTCGAGTTCCTAATTATGATATTGTCCTTGCCACATACTATTAAGTTGTAGTGCAGGCTACCCATCTACGAAAGGTAAAAATTAGTTCAAAATGTATCATATAAAAATACTTTTTAAATTTTTTGCTTGACACATCTGTTGTATAACAGAGCAGTGGGAGCTTAGAAAGGAAGCTGTGGTTGAATAACATATATTTGCATTCCAGAAGTAGCATAAAATGTTATTTTATCTCAAGCATAGTATTTTAATTGTTGCATAAAACTATGTAAAACTAGAAATTGTTACTTACAGTGCCCCCTCTAGGGATGTTTCTGTTCTTCGATTAATAGAGATACTATCATGATATAAAATGAGATCTTATTAGTCTCTTACCCCAGAGACTAATTTTCATCTTTATCATATATTACTGTGTGATCATTATGAAGACACCTTCCATGACAAAGACACCAATACATGCTTATTTTGGAGTCTGACTCCAAGTAATGAATGGAAATATTTTCAGAATTACCTTGGTTACCAAGTGGACTGATTTTTGCCTAAGCTGTCTTGGGTTTATATAGGTACATAAGCCAAAAATTCCCAATGAAAAGAACTTATTTTATTTTCCACAGAGTGACAAAGCTAAATAAAAGAATATTTTTTGGAAAATACAAGATTAGGTAGTAAGTATGTTTGCATCACAGTGTTTTAAGACTTATGAAAAATGTTTTGCATTGATTAGTAGTCTGCTGGTTAAATACTGTGGTTTTGAAAATTTTAACCTTTACTTCACACATAACTTCTCCCTCATCTCAGAAATGATTTATCAGATAGATTTTCTTGCCCATAACATAATTCTTCATCTTCTTTGTTGTGGTGAGGTGATATTGACAGTCTGAAGAAATAACATTATTTGAGGTGTTTTCCTGATCCAAAATTATTTCCAAGCCTATGGACTGTATGCAGTTTTGAATGTGATTCTGTAATTAAAATGTCGTCTCTGTGCCACTGAGCAAGTTTGTCCTCAGCTTCTATATAAGATAACTATGCAAATGAGAAATAGTTATCTGGTATACAAGAAGAGTAAGGATTATGCGATTCACTTTTAGGGGAAATTCCAGTTGCCAAATAAATTTTTGTTTTTAAAATCTTAGGTGTAATGCTTGCATTTCTCTCTCTTCAGCCCTTTTCCCTTTGGAGGGAGATGCTGCATTTCCTATCCTCACTCCAATTTTTACAAAAATCTTACTTCTTTATCCTTTTCTGAAAATTATAAAAAAAGCAGTTGCTTGAAATGTGAAAATGGTGTTGACAGATATTTGACATTCAAACAAATATCAGAAACGTCAGAATTTCACATAAGCTTTTAATTCTGAATCAGTCTTATGAATTCTTAGGAAAATTGCATTAACTTGTTTTTTGCTTCTGATGTAACAAATTCTTCTTGGCAAAGAAATTAAAAGAATTATTTAGAAAATTAACAGTCATTTCAATTTAATTATTGCATTCAATTTTAGTTTCACCAGTCGGTCATTACTGCCCCTTATCATTGTTGTAAAGCAATTGATTAATAACACACAGGCTTAGCTAAAAATTAATTCTTGCAACTAAAAATATAAACCTAAAATAAAATAGTAGTATTTGATCTATGAATTCAATTACAAAAGTATAGAAAATATATTTACAGCATGCATTTTCCTCAAGTATTCCTATTCAAGCTTTCAGGAGGTTGCAACTATAATTAATATTATGGAGGACATTATTAATGGACTCTGCTAACAGGATTTTCTATTAGATGGAAAAAGAACTACCCATATTGGGCTCTTCTTAAGTGCATACAACTTTACAGAGAAAGCTCAATGAAACATTGGTACTAAAGAACACAGAACTTCTTCATGAATCTATGTAGTTTAGTTGTGGAACCAGTCTTCTCCTCCTCTGAAGGAGATTCTGCCCAGGCCTAGGGCATTCCCTGCTGCCCCAGGTGTAACTGAATGAGACGAGTGACAGTGCAAAGGAGGCAGCCAGCATTTCTAGCCCATGGTAGGCTAGACCTGGCCTCTGTGTGACCCCTGCGGAGACTCTTGTTTCATTGAGGCTAGGGCATTTCTAGCCATCACATTTCATTTTGTGAGGAGATAATGAACCCAGTAAAAGATACTTGATGTTAAAAGCCCTGAATGGCAGCATATGCTTTTTGTCTCTGAACCGTATCCAGTCACAGCTGTCAGATGCACAGCTGAGAAAATACAGCTCCAGCTGCTGCTGCCTCCCACCTCATTCCTCCATCACAGACAACATGTAATTTCCTGAATGGGAAGCCACTGAGTGAAGTAGTCGTCCTAAGTGCTACTGACTTACACAGCTCTGCCACTCCTGCAAGCAATGCTTCACTTTTCAGAAAGAGTTCATAAAAACTGGGTCACTTTCCCAGGTGGTGCCAGCCCGCTTCCCTGTTGTCTAAGCACAGCATGCCCCTGTCACCTCAGCAGACTCCTTCCCAGTGACACACAGGGAGTGTGGCACAGTGCTGTGGGAAGCACAGGCTGCTGGAGGTGCTGGGGATGTGCCACCACCAGCTGAGCCTGTAGTGAGCCCTGGCTGTAGAGCCCTGCTGGGAAATGGAGGGCAGGAGGTCGGGAGCAGTGCTGCAGTAACACTTTATCCCATCTGCAACACCTGGCTCCTCTTACTCAAAAGTAGTTCAGATACTGTGGTACAACACTAGACACTATGAAAACATAACCAACAAGGACATCTGGAAGATATTAATCACTCTCTCCCTTGTTTCCCCTTTGTCTGAGAAGGTCAACTTATTTTTATTACAAGTTCTGTATGCAGAGAGAGTCCTTTATAATAATCGCTCCGTATGTTATAGACTATTTCAGGATGTTTCCTCACAGGATTTTTAGTTTGGTTCTAACACTGAATTGCAATGGTAATGGAGGTTGCAGTTAGGATAGACTCTTGTGAAGCAGAAGAACATGCTAAAATCCCTTCCCTGAGAGAGAGAATAACTTAGTATTTGCACTTCTGGCCAACTCGAACACCAACTTATCATCTCTTCAGATGTGGAGGGACATATATTTTCTCCTGATAGTCTTATATACATTGTATAAAAATAAAACACTTTCATCTTTACTGAGAGAAACACTTCCTCTCTGGACCACTGCTCAGGATGTTTACTCATCAGGTGGAATATCTTCTCAGTGTATATTGCTTTTATATTCAAATTGAAACAGCTAGCCAGAAATACTAAATGTGTGACTCGATCAGATGTATGCAATCTTTCTCCAGCAACAAGCACGGACTAAGCGGCCTCTATTAAGTTCTTTGGTTTTTAGTCTGATGAGTAAAAGAGAGGATCATTTTCAGTTTCTTAAAACTACTCCACATGTTCCTCTAACCCAGGTTTTTTGGCTACAATACTATTTTTTGACTGGATTAGTGATCAATGAATGGATTAATGATAAAAAAAAAATCCACCTAGCTATGGACTTCAGCACAATGGGCACTTGGTCAGGGTACATAAAGGCATCCTGGATTTCTGTCCTATGTTAAATGTCAGTCCAAAGTAATTTCTCCCACTTCAGAGATTTCCCACCAATCTTGAGAGAAATTTAGCATGAAGCATTGCTGGATTTAGGGAATATAGTTACTAGCCTTAAATTGCCTGCATAAATTTTTAAATTTCTTCTAGAACATGTGGCATAAGGCAGTCTGTCAGATTTTTCCAACCTTAATGATTCTCTCAGTTGTGCACGTACTGCCTTTTTTCTGATTCATACTAAGTAGCTCAACTAAGCTCATGCTTGCTAAAGACTTCACTGAGTAAGACGAAAAGTAGGAAATGTCTTTGGGATGTTTTATTTTCTCAGTCGGCTGCGCTCTGCTTGGCAATGAGTAAACTTCAGAGAATTCCACATTTACTGAACTATTCAGCATTAATTTCAAACCAAATTAATTCAAACAAGGTCACATTGGATGAGGGAGTTTTCAATTAGAGCTCCTTCAATTACTCAGGATGCCTGAAGAATTGCAGGTTTCCCTTCTCCTGACTTCAAACTATTTTCAGCTTTCCCTTTGCAAATAAAGGGCTACGTAAGGTGAATTTTTACAGCCATGTTTCATATTTAGCCACAAAATTCTCATGGTCAGTGAACTGATTGCATAATCATGTAGTTACAAAAATTAATGGATGAGAATATTATATTTCACAGAGGAATTGTACTGCACCATAGCATGGCTACCCCTTCAAACCGTAAAAGGACTGATTCACCGGTTGCTGTTTGAACATGGATAACATTAGTTATTGGTTTTCAGTTTTGCTGGTTTATCAGGTTTTTGCCACATACGAGGATAGCATAGGTGGAAAAAAGCTGTGGTGCTACTACATGACACCCCTCTCATGAGAAAACATAAGGGCATAGGGACTGCTTAACTTGTGGAAGAGAAAGCTCAGAAGGAATTTTATAAATGTGTATGAATATAAAAATTGAGGAAAAAATGCTCTTCAGTTCTTAAAAGGATGTTTATGAGCAGTAGATGTGTGATTTTCTTTATTTCTTTAGGTATGAGATACTTCATCCAGGTGGCTGTTTGGATCTTCTTAATCTGATGCATTATGGCTAGGAAAACCCAGCAAAGTGGGCAAAAACTTATGCATAAAGTAACATCTCCAAAACTTCAGTTCTCTCTACAGAAATAAATACCCAGGCTGAGAGGATTTTACTGGTATCCTGTAGGAGAAGTGAATACAAGTGACCTTACCCCTGATAAGTTACAGCTGTGTTAATTACTCAATACAGCCTCACCCCTATAAGTCACAGCTCTAGTCAATAAAGAGAAGTGTGATAAAAGGATGTGGGTTAGCTGGTGAGAAGGACTCATGAAGGAGGAGGAATGTTGAGGAAGAAAGAACATGAGGAACTCATGAAGAAATATCTTGGGGAGAATCACTGCTGTGAGGTCAGTCTGGGTCTGCAGTCACAGTCTAGCTGGGTAAAAGCCTGCAGTCAGAGTCTGCAAAATAATACACACAGTCATGGTTTAGCAGGAAATAGCCAGCAGTCAGAGGCTGCAAGGGAAACTTACAGTAGGAGCTTGCTGCACCCAGAGTCAGTGAATAGAAAGAGTCAGGATGGCTGGGCAGAAAGAGGAATAAAACAGGACCCTTTTTGTGTTGTGATAAGCAAGAAGTCTGAGTCTTGACTCATTTCTACCCTCTAACAAGAGGGCTGCTGCAACAGTATTCATTGCTAAGTCGTAGGTAGCAGTGGAATGGACAACAGGCATGTTTAAGAACACAAAGCATTGAGTTCAAATAAGATACAGAAGGCTATTGTCTCAGTCATAGTTTATTATGTTGACTTTCTTTAATTACCCTTGGGGCTATGGAGTTATCTGACACTAACTCTCTGCAGGAAATGCCATCTAACTCTGGGAGCATTTGGGCATCCTGAGTTAATCCTTTGATGCTGTGCCAACTTGTGTTCCAATTACTTTGAGAATAAATTTTATCCTAACAAATAATGAGCTCAGTTCTACACTTGGATACACACATATAATTTTCATTGCTCTGGGTGTATCTGGAGAGCATAATTAGTCTTTCATTTTTTTTAACATATTGAAGTTCTGCTGTTATGCTGACACTGCTGTTCAAAAACAGCTTTACATGGTTAAAATGGCCCAGGAAGTCACTAGGATGAAGGTGACACAAACACTTTGGTTCAAGGAGTTCAACAAGATGGCCAAGGGGCTGTCACAGCTGTTCACAACTCTGGGATTCCTGGAGATGGAGTAAGGCTGTGCTAATCAGGGCTGCCTGGCCTCTTCAAGCTGATGAGGCATGAAAGCAGTTGGAGCAGTAGCCAGGAGCTTTTCATAATTTCCATTCTCCCTGGTGCAGGTTATCTTCAGAGTCAAAGATAAAAAATGAAGTCACTGCCTTCCATCTATGGTTAGTTTAAAAATGTGTAATGAGTGTTTCTCTCTTGCTCCTGCCATTCTATGCTTGACAAAATTCCTCCATAACCCACTGGATTTTCCAGACAGCTGATTTTTTTTATTAAAAAGGACTCCTGTGCTGCTTCCCCTGGCAGAATTTGGCATTAAAGCTGTTCTGTTCACAGAGTTTTCTCACCTATGTTTTCTTTATGGTATTATATGGTAAAAAAAAAGAGAAGAATTTATGAGAAAAATATAACCTGCAAGGAGGGTGATTCAATGCTCAGTTTGAACCCTTCCTGATGTGGTAGAAGCTGACAGCAGCAGATATGAATCTCAGCCCAGCTCTTTACCCTGGGGTTGCCAGAGGGCTTTGTCTGTTGAGGGAAGCACAGAGGATGGGTCACCCTGGAAGCACCAGTTCATTGTGCTTCCTTATAGTGAAAAAGAAGGAAGCACCCTGCTTGTGCTTCTCCTCCTGGATTCCTCTGAAAGAAAATAACCTCTCAGGAGTCTTCTCAGAAGCTCTGCATGTATTCAGTCCTGTATTTTTGTCGATGGCACATATGTCAGGAGCCATAATGATGATACATGCACTGGAACTACATTCCTTGCTGTGCTAGCTATACAAACATCATTTGATCCATTTCTGCATCAGGAAACTTATTCAGACTCAGATCTACCCTAGAAAGACAATTGATAAACCTGATACTTAAAACATACTAGATTTTTTTTTTTTTCCCAGAGCATTCGAGAAAATAAAGAAACTAAAATAGGTGATTAGTTAATAGCCTAATAACCTGACAGAATTAACCTTTGACCACACAGGTTGTTGAATTGTGTTGGGTTAGCCTCCAGGTCAAGTCAACTAAACATAGATGCTTTTGTGCAATCTAGTTATCTAAGTTTCTATGACAACAAACTCAGACTAGTTCAAAGACAATTGATTTGTACAATTTGAGACATCTACACAGGACCTAGAAGGGAATTGAATAATTCTAGACAAGAAGCTGCTGTTTAGAGAGGAAGGCTTTGGTACATGTGTTTGGTGAGTTTGACTCAGACTGAACACAGAGTATGGATCCTATTGTGCACCAACAGAGAATCAACAAACCTCAACCTACACTGAGGTGTTTCATTGTCAATGAATAACACTTTGATAGCTCCTGACAAAATCTTGCTGTAAGGCCAAGGTTTAGTCTCAGTCTTTAGCCCATTAAAATATTCACACTGGGAACCACAAATACCAGAGCAATCCCAACAGCATGCCACTAATCTTCAAGGGCAACTAGAGGACATCCAGGGCTATGGAAGATACTTAGTTTGAGGTGAGTAACCTATCACTTAGCTTTCTGAGAATGAGAGCAGCATATCAGGGACACATCAATGAGTTACAAATTTTATATGCATTTCTTTAGCTTTTGGGACATTCCAGTGTCCAGAAAAATACATGTATTTCTACTCTCTGTCTCTTTTCCCCAGTCAAAGAAATTTTACAAATTTCAGTTATAGAAGTTCATCTCAGGTGATGCATATATCTTAAATGTACGTGTCAAAAGCAATCACCTTAATAACTGATTATAGCCAGTGGACATAAATGTCCAGTATATATGAAAGAAGTGGTCCTCTGGACATCCCTGTTTCTCTCTGTTGTCTATTAAAATATTCTACAATGATAGCATTGTATAGCTAGCTAACTTTCATTAAGCTAAGGCAAAAATTAAACCTATTCAAATTGCATTATAGGATGAAAACTAAGGTTAAATTTGAGTCGCACTGAAAACAAGGATAACTGAGAGAACCATGCTCTGACTTACAAATCTGAGAGATCAAAACACAGCAGCAGCCTTTTCTACACCTAAATAAAGGCCTAGGAGCCTGCAAATAGCTTTCTCAGCACTGGTTTTAACACTTATACTGACTCCATCTGCTTCTTGGGTAAAATGGTCATTGGATTTGACAAAACTCTGAGTTTGTGTCCAGGCTTGTAATCTCTGTGGATTAAATTAATTGTTTAAAGGTATTAGAATGGTTTTGTTTAAAATATTTGATAATCACTTAAGTTCTTTAATGTCAGATTATTATCATAATATAGTGATAAAATTATGCAACATTTCCTTAAGGGTAAATAAGCAAATTGTTTTCCTCATCCTATTCATCTTAAAACTCCTTGCTAAGTTAAATAAAATTACAAGCTACACATAGTTAGTGTAAGAAAGAGAATAGAAAATAGGAAAACCAAAACCAATTATAACTCTACATAATATATTCATTAGGGAGTTTAGGAGGCTGATGGAAAGAAATTCAACTGAGTGAGAAGGGTACATCGGAGTTTGAGAAGAGATTCTACTGAAAAATAATTTCAATTTTGTTTTCTTTCAATGTGGAAAAAGAAGAGCCATTCTTAGTGTTTGGAACTTTTTTTTTTCTCTTTGTCTCTTTCTGTGTTGATGATGTGACAAATGCAATCTGTATTCCTGAAAAGCTGCACATACGTTTTGAAAATGAAATATAGAAAAAGGAACATTTTTTCCTTCCTGTAACTGAAAACTGAGATGGTGTTTTTTAATGCAACTTCAGTATTTTAGAGGCACATAGGAACTGTTTAGAAGAGCATTACAGCTGTCAGGACTTCGCCCTGCCATTTACAGGATACTGGTTAGGTTATAATTTCTTGCTAATTAAGTGATCTAAAATAGAACACTTTTTAACCAGTCCATCAGCAATCTATGAGGTTTGTGTTGCCCACATGTCTTTTAATTTTAGCAAAGGCTTACAGTTTCTGATCTTGATGTCTTGTTGGATTTGCATTTCTGTTTTGAGACCAACATTAATTACACTGTCAAAACATATTTATCATTTATGTAATGTGGAGCTGCCTACAGACCTAAGTTTTCTCAATATGGAGGTAACATCTTGCGCACTGAATGATTTGATTATAGTAATTCCTTTTATACATTTCTTCTCCCGGGAGACTCTAGTGGCGCCAGCTTTTTCCAAATTTAGTGGTCACATTTCCACTTAATTGTTAGTTTCCTGTACAAAATCAGATAGATGTACACAACTTAAGCCTAAAAGCATCTCCTCTGAATATTGAGACTAACCTGTTGGACACACAGGTTTTTTGTTTGTTTGTTTGTTTGTTTTTGGTTTTTTGGTTTTTTTTTTTTTTTTTTTTTTTTTTTTTTAAAAACTCATCCAGTAATTTTGCCTTACCACAGTAAATTTTAATTGAGGTTATGTGTCATGCTAATGATTTCAGTAGTTTTTAAAAGTGCTGCACAGATTCTATTTATCAGAGAGATGTCAATGACAGATGCTGCTTAAAAAATAGGTTTCTTATACGTAATTCATTTGGCAGCAGTGTCTCAGTGATGTGCTTTTTTAAAAATCTTTTTTAAAAAGTTGCATATAGGAAGCACAATTCTTGTCTGTTTCAATAATGTATTAATATAATGGTCCAGATCTTGAGGTGGTATGAATTGTACAGATTCCACAGACTTCAATTGCAACATTTTCAAGGGGATTAACAGCATGGTCTAATCTAGTTCCTCAAACTGGTAATTTTATTTAAAAAATTACAGAAATACATAAAGTTTGCTTTTCATTCCTGTCAGGAGTTACAAAGATACCTTGGACGTAGCTGGTACTGGCTGCTATGTAGCAGCTTCAGCAGAAGGGATCACAGTGCTGAAAATTAGGTTTTGGTCATTTCTACAGGAAATTCCAGTCAGATTTGCTTTACCATCCAGCTCACACGGGGTGTGGAGCAGGGGAGATGAAGCTCCCACATTTCCAATGGACACTGGTAACAAAAGGCAGGAGGCCTTATGTCCCAGTGCAAACCAGTGTGTCACAGGAACACAGATTTTGGCTGGAGTTTATCTCCATCCCTTTAGGCATTTCATAGCACCATAGAATCATTAAGGTTGGATAATACCTCTGAGGTCATTGAGTCCAACATTTGACTGAACACCACCATATCAACTAAACCAAGTGCCAGCTCACTTGTTTCTTGAACATTTGCAGTGGTGGTAACTGTCAAAGGTAGATGTCCTAATTTGAGCTGGTTCTCCTTGATTGTCTTTATGGTTGACAGAGAAAAGCATAGGATGATTCATTTCCTGGTAAAATAAGAATCTAAAATGAGCAAGAATTGTCCCCAGAATTGCTTATTTTTCTCACAGTAATTCTAAAAGTGATTAGAGTTGGATGACTGGGTTTTTCAGTGACTGATGTGAGGTGACATGGATTCTCATGTATAGTTCCCAAAATCTGACTTGAAGGTCTGATGTAGTTCACTGTTACTAAACGACACTACTAAAAATGCTGACACAGGACAAATGTGACATTTTGCCCCCAGACTATGCCAACATGACACTACCAATTAACATCTGACTTTAGGGTGTAACAAATATCCAGGTTTAATTAATCGCAAAACATGTAAAATGATCCAACAGGTAAAAAGGTTACAAAGTTATAGATGCATACTACCCAGACAATGCTTTCAGATGCATAGTTTAAATACAGTGCAGCCCATCATATAAACTGTGCTGATAAAAAAATCATCTGGATGTAAGCAGTCTTGCAAAAAAAAACCTCATAAAAATATCACTATGATATTTTTATGTCTCATATATATATATATATACACATATATCACTGTGTCTTACTGTTTAATCTCAAAAGGAAGAAACAGGGTCTTTTTAAAGATACCCAAACTCAAGACTCTTTACTGAGAAACTCTCTGGTGTCTTTACTGGCTAGGATTCATCATGGAGGCCTGACTGAGAAAAGGGAAGAAACAGAAAGATAGATTAACAATCAAAGGATCTTTCTGATTATGTTAGAGAGAAATTTATTCAGAATTTAATTAAAAGAATTAACTTAATTAAAACCAAAATTATCTCTTGAATTTCAATCACAGTATAACATTGGTAAGTTTTAATGACTATTTTTGCAATGTTTGAATATCCTTACAATTTAAAAAACCCACTCTCGGCTACCTTTAAATTGGAGAAACTCTTGAACATGGAAAACCGTCAGCAATTACAGGATCTTTCACCACCTGAGCAGCAAGCAAAGGTGTGGACCTTTTCAGGGAGCAGCAAAGGAAAGGGCTGGAGAACCCAGACTGTATGTGACATGCTTCCCTCCCCTGTCCTACACTCACATACAGACAGTATTTCAATTTAAGTACAAGTGGGTATGTTAGAGGTGCAATCTGAAGGACTTGATTTACATTCAGGTGCCTGTCTAGGGTCAGGTAATGGAGCAAATCACTCTTTTTTTTCTGTGCAGCATGAGCACTTACTGCTCCAGCACCGAAAGGAGAAAGTAGAGACCCCGGTCATCAGTGAAGGTTTTGAGGTAGTCACTGGGGGCATACTTTGAAAATGGCAAGCTTGGATCCAAACAGTCTGGATTCAACCTTTTGATTCTAACAGATCTATTTTTCTTAATTAAATACCAGGGCCTACACATGTTAAAACTAAGCAATTTTAAATCTTTTTGTTATGACTGAATTTTAAAGGTATAACTCATTCAAGAAGGAAACCCCTTACTAGCAGCTCAGAGTTTGACTAAGAAAAGCAGATTATTTTGAACAACTAAACTGGCCTGTTTGTCATTACATTCTCCTTTTAATTATTGGAAGCAGAGCCTGGTGTAGATGGAAGTTGATAAAAGGCATAGATAAAAAGATGTGTCCCAACACCCTCCCTTTTAAATAGCGACTTGTATTCTTATTTTTGACATCCATGCCTTGTTAGAAAAATCATCAAATAATTAATTCTTTTAGTGAGAAATAAATGCTTTTAGTCCCTGAGGTTTTTTTTCTCAAAAGTCCTCTTTGATTTCTTAATACTCTTTTATTGATCATCATTCTGTGTCTTGAGAAGTAACCATTAGTCATCCATATGTACGTTTTTATTTTAGGAGTAACTCAGAATTTATAATGACCATGATGGAGAAGAGTGAAGAGATTTCAGGCCCAGTCATGTAAGCTGGGGTTTCCAAAGCCTTTGGCTAGAAGAGTATACACTGACACTGTTTTACACTACAACAACACAGACACTGGGATTCAGAAGGCTGAAAATGACTCTTTTATTTTTGGGATGTGTCTCCCTTTTACACTATTTTACACAGACCAATTTGATTGGTGAAACAAAGGCAAACCTTTTCAATCACATTGGTCAGACCAGAGGGGCATTAAGAAGTCCCTCCTAGAAAAAGGAATGAATAACACAGATACAATTACAAAAATATTTCTTCTGTTTACAGAAAATTCTCTGGAGAAAGAATTTCAGATAACCAAAACACCTTAGGCATGGAACCAGGGCTACAATACAACAAAAGACTATTCTGAAAACTGAGTACTCTTTTGATGTAGGATTAGATTTGATTGCTGGCTTTCATTATGAGAAAGTCTCCTTTTCCTCTTCTAAAATAATTTCAGGGTTGGTTGCACTTTCCCCTTGCAAAGCAGAAGATCTAGCACCAGCCTGGGCATCTACGTTGTATTTCTCCTGGTGCTGTGGTTCCTCAGAGCAGTCCTGTGTGCCTTCAGCAACACGCCCCTGGGACCTCTGCCTCCAGGGCAGCTCCAAGCTCCCTGCAGAGTAATTATCCTCCCTCTGAATAAACTCCTAACAAAACAGAAAATCCAGTTTACTCCTGCCACAGCCATTTCCTTTAATTGATGGTTCTTTCATGCAAATTCATCATCCAGCTAACTTTGTGATCTCAGCCTAAATAATATTATTTTGACTAAGTGCTTAATGGCTATATTGATATGCAAAAACCTCTCAGGTTATTCTATATTGTAAATGGATCAAAAGTGGTGAATTATTAAAAGGCTGCCTTTTGAAAAGTGTTCTGAATGTCACTCACAGCCAGTACTATTTCATCAAATAGATCTTATTTTGCCTACTGCTATTTGTCTGTGAAGGTCTATGGCTAACCTGAAGTTGTATCTAAATTGACCTATTTTACCAATTTTATTTCTAGTATAAACTTTGTTGGTGCTGAAATATCAGCTGAATACTGACTTCTATGGCCATATCAACAGTGACTTTTAGCAAGTTTAGACAAATGCAGGGATTAAGAGGGATATTCTGCTTCCAGCTATATCAGTTAAACTGTTGCTTATGAATTATCAGGTAATCTTCCTTATATTTCTACTGTGTATATTCAAATGACCAAATTTCCAGTTCTCCAATTCTGGAATTATCTTCCTGGCTACTCTGCAGTATTGCCATAGTGCCTGATTTCTGGTTGTGACTGATGCTTCCTGGCTGGCACACAGCACATAAAAAAATTAATATGGTTTACAGGTCATTTGCAGCCACTTCTGTGCAAAATTTGGCCCTGGTAGGCAATCTTGTGTATGTGAGGGTCTGGCACTTAAAATATCAATCCTTACAAAACTAATTTGAAATTTTACACACTTTCCTGACTGGAGGACAAATTAATACATATTATTCTGCAGTGCTACCTTTTCATTTCTCCTGAACAATTTATACTTGATTTGCATCATTGTTTAATCTGGCCTGCTATGAAGCAGCACAGAACCATTTTATTTGCTCTCCATTTCTCTAACAATGCCCTTCCTTAAAGAAAAATCCAGTGGAGCCAATTGCACATATTTATGCTGAAGTGGGGCAATTACCTAAGCAGTTAATGCTTTGATTCCAATAGGAGTCTAAAACACCCATATGGTTTAGAATTAGAACAGTTTTTTACCATTTTTGTAATTTTTGATTGATTACTATAAGCCAATAAAGGGAGACAGAATGTATGCTAGGAATTTTTAAAATTATTTTTCCCACTTTAATAAATTAAGCAAGAAATAATTTCTGCTTTTTATATCAAGATAACCATTGAATACAACTAGAAAGAAAATTTTCATTTCTTTTTCTAGATTATTCAGAAAAAGGACATATTTATGTCTTGTGCCATCTACTTTCTCTTTTTTTGCATTTCAGAGCAGCTATAGACTTTGCAAACTGATTAACAGCATTGCAGAGGCCTGTTGCTTTTACTTTGCTTGAGCCTCATTGCTCAGCAGCAGCACTGGTGAGAAATATCAGACATGTTCAGGATATGCACAGTAAAACCAATAAAAAATTAAAGAAATCAGAAATCTTTGGTCAGCACCAGAAATAATAGGAAGTTATCCTGCATTGATGTTTTATGTGTCCAAACATGGAGCCAGTCATTGGCATCTGCTGAAGCCCACAATTTAAATGTGTCTGAAGCCATCCTGCACCAGTTCTGCCCTCCTGGTGTTGTTCTTTTCCCTGCCTCATGCTGGGTCTCATCTCCTGCTGTTGTGCTGCCTCTGATGTTCCGCTTGTCCCCACTGAAGACAAGAGTGCATCCCAGTCTTCTCATTCCCAGTTCAATTTTCATCACCAGTGCCCTATGGAGCTATGGGGGACTGTCCTCAGTCAATGCTCAGCACCCCAGGACTGCATTGCCCAGCATCAACCCTCTCTGTGGGGCCAGTAAAACCCTCACAGCTCTGGAGTTTGCACAATGGTGACTAAAAATGGGGAAGACATGAAGCAGTGCTGAGGAGGTTATATATGCTTGCTTTGGACTAATAACTGCTAAGGCAAATAAGATTTACAAGGTAGAGAATGATGTAAAGGTGACAGGAGCCCTTGTCCATCAGCATAAGAGGATGATAAATAAAAAGTTCATTTTCTGTTAGGAGAAGGAAATGTTTCTTCCCAGATATATAACATGTTGTATTTATGATTACCAAGAACTAGACATGATAGAAAAGTGTTATTGTTGATAACAGAACTATTCCCAGATGCCATTATAAATGGAAACAATTTGCAAGTGACATAAAATTTCATAGTTCAGACCTTAAGGCAATACTTATTTATTAGAGATCTAAACCTGTAGATCTGATCTGCATGAATGGTAAAGTGTGGATTGCTGTGTTACTTTCTTCTTTAACAAGACCCTAATCTGTTAACGTAGTTGTCTCTTAAGTCAGCAACACATGCCAAGTTATCCCATTAACTTCACTAGAACCACTTGAGTGATTAAAGCAAATACAATTTGGTCTCAAGATTTGACTCTCAAATGAATGTCTCTATCCTCTTACTTGATTTTGTTAGTCTCCAATTAGTCCCAGATTTCTGTCTCTGAAACTCTTATTCCAGATATGAACTCATTAACAGTGTAGAGATGGATTTTTTTTATTCCCTACTCAATATTTGATCTCTGTGACTGTATAGGAATTAATTGAATTTCTTCCTTCCGTATTTCACTGTAAACATGTAGCCAGTTTTTCACAAACTTCCAGTCTGCTGGAAGTTTCTTCTACTTGTTGAACACCTGTGGGATTTTTAATTTCTGTTTAGTGTTCATGATCAAATGCTTGCCAGAACACTACAGTTACTTTAGTAATTAGTGGCTTTAAATCATGTCACTATGCTGAAATAATCAGACTTTTTAGAATAAATTATTTGCTCCTAGAGGGAGAAAAAGTGGGGGGAAGACAAAAAGGCAAGAGATTGTTTTGGTTTTGCCGCAGGGAGAATTTTTCTTTTTCAGAAATGTAAATGAAGATTAAGTCAGCTATGAAGGGTGGCAGCAGCAGTTTAACATTTATATTCATTAGACAGAGAAGTGATCTGCTGCTCAAGTAGTAGGGATATACCTGCTTGTGATGTTTCATTATCACATTAACCATATGTTTCATTTTTCACTGCTAGTTTTTACATGAAGACAGATGTAAAAAACAATAAAGCTGTTATCACAGTGATTACCTGTCTTATGTTACAGGTAAAAATGGCTTCCTGTGCTAGATATTGTTCACCTAATTTCACCCCAATTTCTCTATTTCTAATGTTTCCCAGCATGTTGGTCACATGCACCTACGTTTGCAGGAAGAAGGTGGGGAAGCAGCAATACAGCAACTCTTTTAGTAAAACATTCCTCAAACCCACTGCTTGAGTACATTAGACATTGTCTTAATTTCCAAGCTTTGCAGCATTCCCCTTCTTCTATGAGCTTTCTGTACTCCCTAAAGCATCTGAAAGATATTGAGTTTCTTCATTCTTCTTAATTGCTGGTTATAAAACTAACAGGAGACAAGATTTGTGATAGGACAAAAAAGTACCACTTCAAAAAAAGCACAGTCGCATATTCTGAAGAGCGTGTTTTATGTATTTCACATTGTTAGAGCAATTTAGCTCAGAGCAAGGCTCTAGATCTCTACCAGAACTGAGCAACATCAATAGTAATTCAAAATATTCTTTAAATGAAGGTTTTCTTTCCTAGCTCAGCCTTTCTCACTTTTATGTATGATAACACTTGTATTTATGATTATCAAGAGTTGACATTTAGGAGTCACTTTCTCTAGACTCTCAGTTCACATAGGATAGCCTGGTGATACACACTTAGCAGTCCAAGGCGTCAATTCCTAAGCCAATCTCTTCATCCCAGATAGCTGCAGCATAGCCTTCTATAAAAAAACACCACTGGAGAGGCTGACTTCCTTGCTCATCAGCCCATACCAGTGTAATGGGAAGAAGAACTCTTACAGAATCTATTTTGGACTCGAGCAACTCCAGTTTCAAGGTTATGAGAGTCACTGTTGCAATGTCAATCCATTTAGTAACACCAAGCAAAGGCAAACTTTCTCCTGTAACTGTACAAGAAGTGAATTTATTCCTTCTCTGTACAGGAATAAAGAAAGATATATCACACTGCATTTTTTTTTACCAGTTGCTATTTTTATGAATTATGATTATATGTGCTTTGGGGAAAATACTCTTCCACAATGGAAATACTCTTATTAGTACCAAAAAAAAAAAAAAAAAAGTGAAAAAGTGTATAGTGAGCTTAGACAATTAGAAAATTCAGCTTTGTGATATTAATGATTAAATATTAATCTCTGAAATTTTTAAAATTTTGTAAGGAAGCATTATTGGCACAGTTCTGCATCTGCAGAGTTTTCTTAGATGTTTTATTGAGCCTTATGCTGGAAGACAGAATATATGTTAACTCAGCCTCAGAACAGCTCTGCTCATCAAAGTCTTAATAGCTTTGCATATATTACAATATTTTTAACATGCCTTGAATTTCCTTTTATTAACTGTATTGTGGATATTTTTAAAACATATGCTTCCTGCACAAGTATGTAGCCAACCTTGCCTAATTCCTACCAGCATACCTGGAGGGATTTTAAAAAGTTAAAGTGTAGCATATCATAACATAGAAATTGTTGAATAACATTTTCTTCCAGTATATTGATGCTATTTTCTTAACACACTGTGTCTATACAAAGCTCACAGTTCAGATGATAAGAACCGGAGGGAAAAAAAAAAATCTTCCTTTATCTCTCTTATGAGCTTTATCCCATAATCTCAGAAGCCTCAGTGTGTACTTATCCAGCACAAGTCTTAACATGTGTATGCTTGTAGTCTTTCATCTTCACTGTAATTTGGGACCCCCATTTCTATACCTTCCTTCTTCCACGGTGAAATAAAATGTTTCTGTGGATAGCAGTCTGACTCTGAGTGACACTTTCAAATAATAGTGAGGTTCAAGAAGAGCACTACATTACAGCACCATAATTTTTAAGTAGTACAATCTTAAGGCGATTTCTGTTGTCAAGTTTCCATCAAAATAATCTTGATTTCTCTCTTTTTCTTTTTTTTCTTTCTGTTTTTTTTTTTTTGTTTGTTTGTTTTGCTTTGTTTTGGTTTGGTTTTTTTTGGTTTTTTTTATTCGTGCCACAGCTGTAACTTACACAAGTTACAAAAAAACCCCTCCACCAGTACCCCCTCGCACCACTTCCAAGCCGCTGATCTCCGTGACGGCGCAGAGCAGCACGGAATCCACGCAGGACGCGTACCACGACAGCCGGGCACAGAGGATATCCCCGTGGCCGCAGGACGGGCGGGGGATGTACAACTCCACCGACAGCCTGGACAGCAACAAGGCCATGAACCTGGCCCTGGAGACAGCAGCTGCCCAGCGCCACGCGGCCGAGAGCCAGGGCACCTCCATCCGCACCAGTGACAAGGCCATTCTAGTGACAAAAGCAGAGGAGTTTCTCAAGAGTCGGCGTTCCTCTATAGGCATCCAGGTAGGCTATCATTAACATCTGTCCATGATGAATTGCTTGTCTTCTTCCTGTAAATAGCACAGAATGAGTCATTCAGCTTCACTTGCTCTAATAATCTAACAAACAACCCCTGGCAGCTTAGCGTTAATTGCGATTCACATCATGGCTGTGCAGTGAAGTCTTCAGCTAATACACTGTACCTGGGAGAAAATGAATGAATAAATCTCTAGGGAGGTTACCTGTCATTAACACTTGATATGAAAATTATACTGCAGAGCTACAGGTGAACAGCATGTTCATCTCCTTCCCTCCATGAATTCACACTCCTTTTAATAGAATTTCACCAGCTTTAAAATGCTTTACTGCACTTTTTCCAGTATATTTCTCTTTTGACCTTGGAAAATGTGTAAAGCCACTTGATTTTCAAGTATTCTAGCTAAAAGGAGACCCTTGCCCTTTTAGTTGTGCTTGGAAGAAGGTATCAAAAGGAGGAAGAAATGTTCTGCTGTATATACAGTATAATTAGAGATGGCAAGTAATAAAATAGCATTAATGAACACAGTCTTTGAGCATTCTCCCATTTGTCCATCAAAACCCACAATATTTATTTCACCTGACAATACGTGTGTCAGTCTGTGGGAAGCTCAGTCAACTTCTGTTGTTTCAGGCAAATTAAATAAGACAATTCCAAATGCAAATTTTGATTGCTATTCCGTCTGCTAAATGGTAAGTATTAGGCAGATAGATATGGTCATTTCAAAGGGTTCAAATCTTCAGGAAACACCAAGTAATAATAAAAATTGGAAAGATAAACTCACAAAGAGTATGAAATCCTTTGAAACAGGAGTAGAGGAAAATTTATGCTTCTGTTCTGCTGAATATTCCCTTTTACATTACTCGGTTCACTTTTGTGCTTACTTTTGCTAGATTAGCTATAGAGAAACTGAAATTTATTTTGACACAGGTATTGTGGAGACAGCAACATAGATCTTGAGAAGGTAATTGTCCGTGTAAAAAAGCCCATGTATTTTAGAAATATACAACAATATAAAAGAAAGTATATTATTTTCTTTAAAAAAGTAGTAATTGTATTTCCATTCATTTCATAATATAGTCATAGAAAAGTGTTTGGGTTAAGTATGTCACAGCTGCTGATTGAACTTTACAAGTTAACACTTTAGCATGCTGTAATTTTGCTGTTCCATAATGCATTAGACTAATGGGAAAGAATCAGCTTTGCCAGAAAGCTGTTTGTCCATTTCCTTGACATAAAAGTATTTTCTTCTGATTCTTTGGATGTAGAAGAGTGGAATTAATTTTAACAACCATGGTAAAATATTCAGATGGTTATTTTTCAAATGTTTTACATAGTAATTAGCTTATCCTAAATTGTTCAGAGAAGGAGCTCGGGGAGATAACACTGACAAGTTCAAAGGAGCAGCAAAGAAACTTTTGGTGCCTTTTAGCCCCTAACCTGAAACTTACTATTCAGAAAGGAATAGTGTCTAATGTTGTTCTTATCTCTCCTTTACAGCAACTGTGCATGGTGGTATTTATCAATGTTGGTGTCTTGATTTGGTCAGTCCTGATATTCCAGCAATTAATTCTGGAACTTTGATTACATCACTTGATCCCGTTTATTACTACAGGTGATGACCAGTACTTTTCACTGGGCCCTGACCCTTCTTTATGTGTGCTGTGTTTAATACTATGTGCCTATAATCCACAAAAACACCCTTGCAATGATTTTCATGGAGGCAGAGGATCTTCCATAGCAACTTGTCATCTGACACTTAGACTGTAAAAGTGGTCCTCAGATGCACACATGAAGAAAGGCAAATATTGTTTGCAACAGCAGGTCTTAGAAGGGTGAGCTGTTTATTATCCTTCAAGAAATACAAAATGCTTGGTTGTACATTTGGCATTAGATAAGGTTGAATTTTCAACAGTATCCTGAGCACATTTTAGTTGTTTGGGATATTTTTCAGCACTAAGCTTCAAACATCACATTAGTGGAAAAAATACATTTCTGCAGTATTTTTAAATGGGAAATGCATTTAGTTATATTGCTATTGCTGAGTTTGTACAGAATAAAAGCACAAGGTAGAATGTTCTTATTCCAAACTACACAAATGGTAATTTAAGCACTCAAAGTACAGTAGCAGTATTTAATTTCTTTTAGTCTTCTGTTTCAAAGTACCTTGGAAAAGGATGTTTTTAATTTGCATATTTCCTTGATTGACTAAATGGCTTGTTTTCTCATTAGCATGCCATGCCAGGGTAATGCATTGAATTTGCATTTATTTGCATTAGTTAATTTGCTATCAGGATGGTTAATTTGTGCATTTTTTACTGTTCCACTCTTTTAACACATTGATGGGAGAATGTTTGCCAAGAGAGCGTCATACAGGGGCAAAGAACGAAGGTATAGAATGGCCAGCAGTGCCACTGCAAGTGGAAATACAACAGACCAACCCTAGGCCTTCCATGTCTTTGAGACATGTGATTTGTGTAATGTACATGTGGTGAATAGAAGCCCTTTTAAAAAGCCCTGGCATGCTAGGTGTGTGCCAATAGGGTTGGTATTCACATGCACAGAGAACCCAAGCTCCTAGGGAAGCACTGGAGACGTGTGTAACACATCTGTAACACAGAGACTGACAACGGCACAGATACACTAATCCATCTCACGCTATGTTAGTCCTATCCCAGATGGGAATTTTGAACTAAAAAATAAAAGTTTTGGAAATTAAGGATTTCCAGGAAATAGCTGGGGGCTTTTGGGTTGTTTTTGTTTGGTTTTTTTGTCATTGTTGTTGTTGTTTAATTTTTCCACCGACATGTTTAAATCAAGAAAAATGTAGTCAGGTATGTCAATAGGCACTGGGAAAAAATTCTGACTGATAAATTCAAATTAATTTCAAAACACTGATTTTGGGATTAAAAATTTAGTAAGCAATGGAAAGAATATATGTATATAAGAAGAACAAGACTCTTGTAATCCTAGTAGCTATAAATTTCATATCTGTCTTCTATAATGACGGCAAAAGACTAATCAAAAATGTGAATTAAAATGGAGAGTAGAGATTGTCAAGAGTAAAATAAGCACTAAATCAGAACAAGGTTGTTGCTAAGATATTTTCCAGGGTTTTCCTCATTCTTTTGCACACCCTAGTATATATGCTAATGATTAACATTTCAAATCTGCTCTATTTATAAACTATTTCATATTAAAAGCATTTGGAAGGTGAAATATATGAGAAAACATGTCAAGAAATTCCTCCTATTTATTTCAAGTATTTCAAAACATGCAGTTCTTTGTTTCTTCTCTATTTAAAAGACATCAAGGCTTCTCAAAATGAACAGAAACCCTGGAAACGAATGAGATGGAAACAAATGCTCTAAGTGTGAAGGCTGATTCATGGTCGTATTTTTGGAGACAAGCACTAATTGTAGCATAGAGAATGGACTCAGTCATCTTCATTTAACATCAGAAGATCACGCTTCAAAATACTTAGTGGGTTTTTATATTCTCCAGAATCTACATTGAACAAATCCTTCTTATAAATTAAGGGTGGTATCCAGGGAGATTAATGCATTAGCTTGCTTGCCTAAGTTTTTTTGTGACAAAAGGGGATCTTCTCCATAATTTAATTTTTATATATATATATATATATAAAATTAAATTATTTATGTCACATAGTAAAAATATTGTTCATGATATTCTGTGCTCTCAAACTAAAATTCCCCTTTAAAGCAAAGCATTTTGTACCCATATATTAAATGTATTTAAATGGGCACCTACATTTTCTTTGTACAGTTTAGCTTATACCATCTTTATCAATGCTCTACTTCAGTGTATGCACAGCAATCAAAAGAAATATTTGCACTGATTACATTGTTCTTTGGATGATAAATCATCCAAAGCCCTAGAAGTATGTATTGTTTATTCTCCTCCTAAAATGACTATTAGGCTGCTTTTGTGAGAGGGGTGTATGAAGTCCTTTGTCTGGAGAAGTCAGTGAATATTTGTTGGTTTAGAGCAACTGGCCACTTAGCATTAAATAACTTGCCACTTAGCACCAAAAATGTTGTCAGTAACCTCTAGTGTCTACATTATTTTCTTGCTACAATTTCATATAAGCTTGGCATAAATCTCATTTCTAAACTCTGTCTTGTATTTTTAGTAAAAAGTCCTTTCTTAAGAGATCAGAGGAAGTTTTCAAGCTGCTCCTTTTTGGTAATTAGCAGTTACTGTGCCATGCCACATATTTGAGTTCAGATGTTCAGCTTGGAAGTAGCAGAGTGGCAAAATGGAGCTCCATGGTGAGACACAAAAAATCTCATAAGCATGGAAGTATAGGTTTATTTTGCCAGGTTTCTAAAAACTATTTTGAAAGTGTATTTTTTTTTGCTGGTTAAAATGTTCCATCAGTTAAGGAAAGCAATAGCTGTTAGTACTGTACCTTTATTTGAAGTGGTTTTCCTGCTTTGATGTCACTGCATACAAATAAGGTCTCCCATGCCTAAGAATGGTTATCTGAATTCACAATTACATGTACTTGATCTAGTGTCAAAAGTAGTGTTTTCTACTCTATTTTAGTCTTGTTATCACTGAAAAGCCTATGCAAGATAGGAAGGGTGAATTATTTCCCCTCCTGTACATCATCAGAGAGATTGTTTATTAAACTCTAATTATAGAATAAATTGGTTACAGCAGTGAAAACCCATTGAGGGCAGTGAAGTCACATGGGGAGAGATAATGTGGCCTGGAGGACTCTTACTGCTAATATGTATGAGAGAGAAGCGAAAGCCAACAGGTTAAAATCTGTTTTCTTATGCATTGAATAAATTAACTTCAGGTCTACCTCTGAGACAGTATGCATAGAAGCTTAGACAGGAATTTTTTAGGATGATGCAATGTTATTGCAGTTGCAGTGCTCACATTTAAGAGCAGAATAGGGCTTTAACACAGAAATAAAGATTGTTTTTAAAGCAGTTAAAATATTATCTTTAAAAGCATAGTAAATTCTTTGGAAGAACAAATTAGTTCATTCATTCTTTGCTGGAATGAGTGCCTATAAACATATTAAAATTGATTATAGCAAGCAAGTTACTTGCAATAGCCATTTGAATTTATTCAAATAATTTTGTGTTCATGTAATTTACTTGTGGATCCTTTACTAGCAAGGCAGTGTTAGTATCTGATACTTAGTTTTCAAATTTGGAGATGTATCAGTCAGCAGTGACTGATCTCTGAGGATTAGTAGTGTTGTCTGCTCTTGTGTCAACAACAAGGAATGTGAAGGGGGTGGTTATGTCTTTGTGAAAAGCAAGACATAGAATCATAGAATATCCTGAGTTGGAAGGGACTCACAAGGATCATTGATAAGATAGAAATAATCTCAAGGTGCTCCATTACATTTGCTACTAATATTATAAGCCTAGTGGACATAAGCACATATGACAACATTTTTCATGGCCTAAAATGTCAATTTTTAAGGAACTTTTAGCTCTTTTGTTGCAATGATAGAGGAAGATGACTTACTATATATTAGATTTACACTTTTCTTCTGCTTTTGGTATGACTGCCTATTTTTTTTCTTTCCTCTTTTGGGTGGGATTCCATCGTAAACATATAAGGATAAAAATTTTCACTTTTTTTTGCTTTACTGAGACTGTAGTTGAATTTGAAAATATTTAGAACCTGTGTAAATATTAAAACAATAATGAATCAAGGAATATAACAACAGATTTAGCAAAACTTATTTGAGTTTCAAAAGTCACACAATCAAACCAAATGTATCACTTTTAATCCTCTGCTCATTTGAGTTTAGCCTGGCCAATAAGATAAAAGAGTTTCCTGCTGCTTTCTAGCAGGAGTATCTGTAATATCTGTCATACAGCAATGTAAGTTATTTGTTCTTTTTTTTTTTTTCTTTATGATTGCAAATTATTGTCTTATTTTCCACTTTACTTGTGTTGGTATTTGCCTCCATTGTACAATTAGTTGGTTATTGCAATATTTGCAATGCTAGATTTTGCCTGCACACACACACACACACAAAATTGGCATTCCCTTGGTGCTACAAGGCATAGTGAGAAAATGAAAGCATTAAAATATCAAGGCAATCATCAGGTCACTTAGTGTCAGTCTTGGCAAGCTGGAGGAAAGGATAATTTGGCAAGAGTTTATATTTAGAGATAAATAATATAATTTTTATTTTGATTCCTGGATCATCACTTTTCTGATGATTTTTTGAATAAAATTTTAGAGCACGTTACTTCATTTCTGCCTGTGAACTCAATTGCATATTGGGTAAATGACTCAGGATCATATCTCCAGGTGAAATGCCAGTAAGAAAACATTTGAAAGAAGATAGATGAAAAAGATTTTTTCTCAATGTATTGCATCAATAGAAAGGTACCAACCCATTCCAAATATAAAAGGTAAATCTGCCTCCACACAACAGAAGCAGAGTTTAAAAGAAGACTTTCTTGCTATGCCAAACAATGTAGCTGGCAAAAACAAGTATGTTTTTGATATGCAATAAGGAGGAAGGGTGCACGTTGCAAGTCTGTATGTTTTGTTCCAGAAAAAATTGATGAACTGATTGATGTTCTCCATAGGGACTTCCAGGGATAAGGTATCCGCAACTTCTTTGGGCAATCTGTTCCTAAACTATGTGATTTAACGGACTGACTGGTTGCTTTGGGATGAACCCCAGTATCATAGCTCTTAACAACAGTTTAGACTTCCTGATCACTCCCCATTGTTGTTATGAGTTTCAACATTAAACAACATCCTCCAGAAAATGTTTTCCCACTTCAGATATCATCTTCCTGCTAGCACTCCTACAGAAGAAACCAGAAGCTATGGTCTAAGCATTTTGTGTTATCTGCTCTTATTCACAACACAGCCACAGAATGGATTGGGTTGGAAGGGATCACAGTGGGTCATTGGTCCAACCTCCCTGCTAAATCAGGGTTATCCCAGAGCACATCACAGGAGTGCATCCAGATGGCTCTTGAATATCTCCAGGGAGGGTAACTCCATGGCCTCGGTGAGCAATCTGTTCCAGTGCTTGGTCACTCACACTGCAAAGGAGTGCTTCCTTGTATTCACTTTCTGCCCATTGCTTCTTGTCTTATTGCTCGGCACCACTGAGAAGAGCCTGGAAATATCCTTTTGATACCCTCCCTTCAGATACCTGTAGATATTTATAGGGTCCACTCTCAATCATTTCCTCTACCTCTGAGAATGAGTTCACTCTTCAAAACCTGTCCACGCATGTTTGACTGAGGTCTCACTGCAGAAGTCAAAGCTGCAAGTGTATCTTGCCTCTTTGCTCCCTGCCAACAGCTTATATGAGTATCTCATTATTTGCTCAGTTAATTCAGGAAATTAATTTGTTTTATATGAAGCTTTTTTCAAATCCCTGAAAGGACTAGGTGAGTGCCTAGTCCCTCACTTAGCCTAGAATTTCTTATTTAAGGCTCTTTTGGACTCTGCTATAGATGTCTGCATTTCCTAGACATCTCTTTGTGCTAACTGGACCTCATGCTTTGCATAGAACAATGTTCTTTCAGAGACTGTGAACCCCCCAAGTAGCTGAAGCTTCTCACTTCTTGCGGCCAACATCCACCTCAACCAGGAAACCAATTTACCTATCATTTCAGTTGGTTATTCTGGCTTTTTTCCGCTGAGCTACTACCTCTGTGGTTGAGGGGCTTTTTTACTGCTAATATCAAGAAGAAACTTCATTTTTATACTGACAAAAACGCATTTGGAAGACTGTTACCAAGTCTGATATTTTAGTTCTCTTAATGCAATGCCCATCAAAATGAATACAGTGAGCTTCCTTGCAGCTGCCAGGGTGGAAACAGATGGCAGCGTACTCTGTTCTCAAGACCTTATGCAGAATAAAGGGAATTGCTGGGAAATGTGTCACACTGATAGCCAGACTTTTTAGCACACCTGTGCCTGGTGCTATATTGTTCAGTTCAGGCATGCCATTAACATTTACTAAAGGGTTCCTGCACTAGCTATTCTCATGAACATCTCCAAAACTCACCCACAGGTAAATATGAACATGTACTTATTGCTGTTTGGAATTCTCTTCCATGTGAATGTACCCTGAGCTACGGCTTAAAGATGGAAGGAGAAGTTACCAGCAACTGCCTTCCTCAAGAAGTGTAATCCACACACACACTCGTTTCCCTCCACCCACCTTGTCCCTGCATCTCATCACAAACCAGGTGGGGTTGGGACTGTGAAGCTGAGACACAACTGCAAAAAACATCAGGCTCTTTCCAGAGATGTCTGTGACTGCTGCAAGGGTAAAAGTGTTCTTATCTTTGTCATCAGATAGATTCTTTGAATTCACGCAGGGACTGTGCATATTGAAAACCTGGTTGATAATTTTATTATTATTATCATCATTATTTAACAGTGAAAATATCATTCAGAAGGAAAATCAGTTCTATTCTTTTTCTTTTTTTCCTGCCTCTCCCTTGATTCGGTATAATTTGCATACTGCAGAACTTGCTCTATCTGTGTCAGAGACTTGGGGGTGGAGTGGTGCTGGGGAGTGCTATATAAAATCCCACAGAAACTTGCAAACGCAAGTCTCAGTCTTGAAGAAAACTACTATGAATATATTTTGGTAAGTGTATTTCAGATGGGAATGCTATAAAAAAGTGCATAAATTGCCTGCTTGATACAGCATTTTCAGGATTGTGTTATTAAAAAGGTGAGTTAGGGCATTCTGCAGTATCCGTCACATCATTTAATGGTTTTATATTTGTCAACACAGTTGCTGATAAAATTTCATTGCTCCATTTCTTTTTATCACTTGCAAGCTTATGGGGCTACTTGAGATTTTATTTTATTTTGTAAATCAAGGACTATAATGAGACTGGTTTATAATAATATAAAAAGGGGTTACCCTGTGGATTCCTCATGCTTAGAACAGCCCTTCCAGACCAAGTTCACTCCCTGATTCCACCAAACTGAGTAACTGCTTCTTGCTTGGGTTGGAAAAAGGGAATTACATAGCAGAAGAACTTATGCAAAACTTTAATAAGACACAGCACCAAAGCAATAATACCAGGCTGAATACCTCTTACATTTTACTGTCCCAGGTGTTTCTTAGTAGAAAGACATGAAATATAAAATTAATTTTGAATGGGTGTGTGTAAAATTGTGCTGAGTTGTCAGTGCTCACTCTGCAGATGTATCTTTTGTGTTGAATTAGGTGGAAACAGCAACTGATTCAGATACTGAAAGCAGAGGCCTACGGGAATACCACTCTGTTGGAATACAAGTGGAAGATGAAAAACGGTAACTTAAGCATGTTCAAAAATCTATAGTCTTTTATAACACAACATGCACTTGTAAACAGATTTAAAAAATAACACCTGACAGGTGCTGCCACTAAATAATCCCTAAAGACAAATTTTTTATATGCATGCTTGTCATTTGGAAAAAAATGTGGAGATTACTCAGCAGTTGCTTCACATTTATTCAACTTTCCAGTTTTTAATTGGAGGGAAAGAAGGTAATGTATTAAATTGAAATAGTGGCTTAATATAATTTTATTATTGACAGAACAAATACTAAAAGCTACATATTGGAATAGTCTTCCTTCAACAGGACTCCTCATGCTGATCCAGGATTTTCCAGTCTACAAAAGTAGACACAATTTTAGGATGGTACCTTTATTCTAAACTAGTTAATAGTTTAGAATAAACTAGAATCAGCTTTTTGATTTGTTCAGTCCTTCTCTAGTTTTGTAAAGCTGCTGGCCCATATACTGACCCACAGGTTATCCCTGGCAGGTACTGTTTATCAAGTACTGGACCAGGACCATTATCCCATTTTCCAGCAGCTGTCTGAGAGTATCTGGCTGCTAATTGCCTTTTGTCATCACTGACTACAAATCATTTGAGACAATAGACTCCAATGTGAAAATATTTCACGAATAATGTTTGCTTCTCTATCTAACTTTTTAACACAAAGCTTTTCTAAAATGCCATTATTCAGTGTCATATAACAGTGGAAAATCACTCTATAAAACAAAAAAAAACCCCACCAACCCATAGTCTTAAACCTTCTGATTTTTTTTTCTTTCTTTTGATACAGGAGTCTCAAAAGTCCTAACTGAGCAGATTTTCAGATTTTTAAATTCTACTTAAAATTCTGAACATTTGAAATTTTTTTATATATATACATTTTACAGGATTCTATCAGGAAGTTCTAGTTCTGCTAGTTATTTCCAGATTATTTAGTAATGGTACATGTTATTTTGTATTATGAGAATAATATTCCAGAGATAATTTAAATTATTTTCTTTTGTACCCTTGCTTAGATCAATGATTCCACTACACATTTTGTTTTTCCTCTCTGTTGCTACCCACCATCTAATTTTACTGAGATATACACAAAGAAAATATGTTTAACATAAAGTCCAATGAGAAGAACAGAATCCATTCTTTCTCACTGAAACATTTTTCTCTGCCTCTACCATCACATATGTTATTTACATGTCTTAATATCTTTTCTTTCTTCCCTCTTCACCAAGGCATGGACGATTCAAGCGCTCAAACAGTGTAACAGCAGCTGTCCAGGCTGACCTGGAACTGGAGGGTTTTCCAGGACACATCACCATGGAGGATAAGGGACTTCAATTTGGCTCATCATTCCAGCAGCACTCAGAGCCCAGCACACCCACCCAATACAGTGCAGTGAGAACTGTACGGACACAGGGATTGTTCAGTTACAGAGAAGATTACAGGACCCCAGTTGACACCTCAAACCTTCCACCACCAGAGCCCTGGCTGGAGCCAGCCATTGAGACAGTAGAGACTGGTCGAATGTCTCCTTGCCGACGGGACGGATCTTGGTTTATGAAGTTACTACACACTGAAACTAAGAGAATGGAAGGATGGTGCAAAGAAATGGAAAGAGAAGCAGAAGAAAATGATCTTTCTGAAGAAAGTAAGAAAATTTCAGTATATTTTCTTACAGATGATTACTAAAATAAGAAATCTGTTGGGATAAAGCTGTGAGCTGTTTGAGGATAAAGCTGTGAGGTTTGTCCTCAACATTCTGTAGGAGCAAAGAACCATAATACATTAGAACACTGTCCTGCAAGTGCCTGCGCAAGATGGTGTTTCCCAGAGTAAGGTTTTGTGGAAGTAGTTAAAGAGCTAACTCTAGAGTATAGTGCAGGATCAGAGTCTGGTATTACATAGAGCTCATATGGTGCAATAGCTCCATCCACAGCTCCAAATCTGACACATCATTCCCACTCACTTCTATGGCCCCAGTGATTGACCCTTTGCTAGAGCACACAGAGTGGTCTTACATGAACATTGTTTTGCCCTTTTCCTGAAACCTGTGATTTTGTCTTTTAGTGAGCAGCCATTTTAAAAATGGTTCCATTCCTTTACAGGCACTTCAGCCTGTTGGAAGAACAGAAGGCAGTAGCAGGCAAGAACAGTAGTTAAAGTACTTCTGCAGTTAGACAGGCATATGCATTATTAGAAGATTCAGCTGCATTTTCTTATTACAATTTTGTCAAGAATCATTATTATTCTCTCGTGTCCTGTGGACACCTTGAAAGGACTGATGGAATAAAGTGAAAAATAATGTAGACTATTTTGGAACAGGATCCAAGACAGCTCTAATGATAGCAATATATCAGAGTAGTCCTAGGACTCAGTAGCCAGCTCCCTGTGATTCCCTTTGAGGTCAATTATCCTTGTTCTTCAGGCTCAGTTTTATAAATATTTCAATCCCTGACAATCTGAATTATTGTCTCAGCTGAGGATTTTCTCAGATCACAGATGAATTCATATAAAGTTTTCTTACTAGCATCTTTCCCTGCACTCTTACAATTTTCACCATCACCTCTGAGTTGTATTACCTGATCGTCTTCTTTCCCTCTCAATGAGTTCTTGCTATGATGCACCCTCAGGTCTTGATCCAGGCCAGAGTGGTGAGTAAAAGGCCAATTTCTATTTCTTGCACTGACCTTTTCAAAGCAAAGAATGTCTATGTTTTTACGTCATCATTTTTTAATTTTACAGTCATATTTTCTGCTGTATTGTTGCACAGATCTTCCAAGTAAAAAAAGAGGATTTGGGGTTGGGCAGTGAGTAAGGCCAGTTTCCCTTTCTTCAGCCTCTGGTGCTTTCTGGACTGTGGATTTTGTCCTTATTTTCATCATGACAGAGCAGAGCTCAGAATTTTCCCCTTCCATTGATGTTATGAAGACTTTAATAGCCTCCTAGAGACTGTTAAATAATAACATATTTTGCTTTGATTAGCTTGTGGAAGACTTTCCAAACCTTTCATAATGGTTATTCCTCAGTACTTTTTCACATATGTCCTATTTTTCAATTTGTCAAGTCTTTGCAGTGCTGAGTATTGACGTTTCAATGTCATCATTAAGAATCCCAAAGCACCTGCTTCCCAGATCACCTGTTACTGATGTAGGAACATCAGTGTTTTCAGTCTGAAGCAGAAGTTCAAAGAGCAAGACTTTGATCTCCTTTGAAAGAATAAGATTATTAGGGAGCAAAAGGAAAAAACACACAGGCCATTAGCCCCTCTCTTTCCTAGCGAGGAATCTGCAGGAAAGAGCTGGACTACTCCTACCCCCTCTCTTTGTAAGCTCTTCCTTTTGCACAGCCACGTGAAATGAGCAATGGAAATGTTTGCATCAGTACTCCTCCCTCACTCGGAGATGTGGAGAGGCAGTTAGAGCTGTGATTCTCTGGAATATGAAACTGGGTACATGAGGAAACTTGGATGACCTGACTTTAGCTGACTACGGGTTCTCAAGTGCAGAACCATTCTCCTTCCCATCATGTGAACCTATACTTTCGCACTCCAGAAATACACTGGAACACCTTGCTGCATGATGAAATGGCAATCAAGAAGGTAGTTTTCTATTAATTGTACATAGGACATGAAGACAATATGGACTTCAGTAATTTTTGTTAATATTTGGAGTTAGTGACACCCTTTTAACTTTGAATATTTCAGTCAAAAACCGAAACATAGTATTGGGATCTTGTTTCCCTGTTTGCAGAGAGACTCAAATTTGGAAGAGAAAAAGAAATATCAATTTTCTAATAATGGAGGTGATAAAATACAACTGAAACCCTTTAAATACCTATTTTATAAACTAACAAAAATGGGTTGATTTTTTGTGCTTAGAGGAACATTTTGACCTCCCTAATAGGTTAAAGAAGTTATAGAATAGGTCTAGATAGTGTTTGCAAAGTCAGAATTTGTGTTCAGCTGTCAAAAGTGAACCTGAAAGTGATGATTTTTCATTGTATGTCAGTCATTTCAGAAGATCTTCCTGAAATAATTTCCAAATTACATTATTTTTAAATTGTATCCCTTCATCTAATAACACATGAAGTAAAAGGAAGTTTTCAAAGAACTAGTTCACCAGGAGAATGAACTTCACAGCATTCTAAAAACTCTGTGTGAATTGTTTTTCCTGTTGAGCCTTTAGAATATTTTATATCCCCAGTCTGAGGTACAGAGGTTGTAAGGTGTGTATCCTGAAGAACTTAAGTTTAATGATATCCCAGCATGAAATGTATCTTGACATATTCAAACATTTGCCAGTTCCTTAAAGAAAATAAACAGAAATGGCTGAGCCAAAAGCAAATAAATATGTTTTTCCATCTTCCAGCAAGACTGCTATTCCCAAACCATTTCACGGCAAAGTTTGCACATTCAAATTGTCATTCTTAATGCTGAATAATTTCTTTTAGGCCTGGATATATTAATTGTACCTGAAGACCAAATATAGCTTTTCATCTCATAGGAGAAGGCTGCTATAATGATACCACTTCTATTTTGTTTTAAACATGGAACAGGTAAAATAGAACTGCATTTTAGAAAACAATTTCAGTTTTGATGTTAACACAGCAGCCCTGAGATCACCAAAAGCTGTCTGATTGCTGTATTGATTTTTTCTTTCACTGTGGCTTTTCTCCCGTAATGTTGTTTTAAGAACTTCACTCATCAGGTTTTAGAAGCAGAGATCATCGCAGCACAAAAAACCTCTCTGTCCTTCTTTTCAAAGCTTTCTTTTTGGTCAGTTGCTGTGTGTTTTATTTTGAAGTCAAGATCTTATATTGTTTGTGGAGGCAGCTATTTGTACATTATTTATATGTGTGTGTGTGTGTGTATGTGTGTGTGTTCATTTATATGTAAAAAGTATAGATATGTGTCTGCAACAGTTCCCAGGGTTAGACATCTGCTCACTTGCACTCACAGGGTGCCTCCAGGCAAAAATAAGTGTTTCTCATGGGTGCTGACTGGAGCTCCAGTTTTACACACTGAAAATTGTGTTTAGCTATTAGTGTGTAGGTGATGACAAGAAAAACAATTTCATGTCTCACAAAGCTATTGGAGACCAAGAGGGTCAGGACTCTGCATCCCATGAGCACGGTGATGGGAGCAGGGAGAGCAGAGCAGGGAGAGGGAGCTGCAGTCCCTGCCCTCAGCTAGCAGGCAGGGTCTGGCAGGGGAAAGAAGACAACACCCTGGGCTTCTTAGTGCCATGTGCTTGGCCACTAGAGTACTTTATTATGGAGAACAGCTCCAAAGAGTTTACTCTCACATAAAAATCCTTGGATAGGTGCAAAAACTAACTATAGGAATAACTATGCCAGCAGAAAGGTTGTTTTGCTGGTATCTTCTGCACCATGGTTAGGAGCTCTGCTTGCATAGCAGTAAAGTGATCTCTAGTGGGGAAAAAAATAAAGATATTAGAGTAGGAGCTCAAAGTATCACCTCTCTCTCCCATTCCCATTAATTCCATGGATACTGGACCATTCCTTGCTAATCCTTTAGGTGATATTTACACAGTACTGCAAAGGCTTTACTAATAAGACTGAATAGTAAAAGAAAACAGAATAAAATCTCCCATAATTTTAGGGGAATAAAAATCAACAAAAAACCCTCACAGACAATTGATTTTAGTATATTCATGAATTAATTATCCATAAAAGCTTTCTTAGGTGTTTGACCAAATATAGGTTATCCTTTAACCAAAGAGAAATTACTGACATCATTTTCTAATGCTTTTCACAAACTTATCCTTCAGGAGATATTGAAATTTCCAGCTGGAGTTTTGTGAATGACTAAAGAATGTCTTAACTGTACTGAAGCAGTGTAAAGTCCTAAAGTGTGGTATTCAATAATTCCTCCCAGCATTTGTATTTTTCTGCTGAAATTTTCTCCTTTTTGAAACTTAGCTTTGTTGAGATAAAAAGCAAATTTGCAGCAAGTCCCAGTTGGTGAACAAGAATCCCATTATCCTCCAGAGCACTGCCAACTGGAGGTTGTGTTGTCCTAAAATGCCATCTGAACATTATATATTTATTTTTGTGTCTACATGCTCTATTGATAATGAAAAAGATATTTCTGAAGATTGCTAATTTAAGTTTGGAGATCATACAAATATCATGCCTTACTTTGAGTTTGAAGGGTGAACTAAATGCTAGTTTCAATATTTCAATATTCCAAGCGTATTTTCTAATTCCAAGCAGATTGTGGAGTAATTTATTTATAAGTATAGGGGGGAACAGAATGATCAAATGGAGGGAAAAACTAAACATATCATTTAAATAGACAGTAATGAATGACAGAAGCAGGTTGACTGTTAGCAACTTCTCAATGTTTATGCAGCAGTGACACAATTGAACAAAGCTTTCAACCTGCCAAAATCAGAGTTACAGCATTAGATTATAATCTATTTAATCAATATAGACCTAACTTTTCCCTCTCTACCTTTGTGATATCAAATCATTTTGGATTACAAGGCTTTCTAGAATTTCTCAAACAATTTCATACATACAGGGGAAAAGACATCATGGTGTTAATTGAGCAATTTACACAATCTCTGACCAGGGTGTAAATCCTGACCCTACTTTTACTGAAGTCATGGTCAGAGTTTTGTATATCTTCAGAACTGAAGTCATACCAGACCATACCACAGAAATTGAGTGCTTCATTTGCTTCAGGGGGTAGAACTAAGGTGGTGTGACTCTTTCCTAACATTTGGGCAAATACAGAATTATTTTAATGCAAGGAGGTATATGGATTATATGAAGATTATGTCTATTTATGTGTATTGGTAGATTTTTATTATAATTTATTTACAAGAAAAATCTTCCAGTCATTACAAAACATCTCAATCTCTTCAGTCTCTAACATTCATCATTCTTTCATGGAGATAATCAATCTGCACTCATCAGAATAATTCCCCAATGCATGAAATTAATAACAAGGCTTTGGATGTCTATTAATATTGTGCTAAAGATTATGAGTTGAAGTGTTTTAATACTTTAATTTAATTACAGCAAGGCAGAGTAGCATGAATATGAGAGATTCTAACCTCTGTGTTTTATTACATCTGATTTACTTATTAAAATGGAAATAGAGTTAGATCTTTAGTAAATGCTAGGGCTGTAATTATACATGTGTATTCAGCCCTGTGACTCAGTGGCACATGCAACCATCACAGTCATATCCCTGACAAATGTGTATCCCACCAAAATGCTACATTGCCACTGCCTAATTCTTGACCAGTCTGACTGGGCTTGAAATCACTAATGCTTGTTGACATGATTTTCATGATAATGAAGATAAAATTAATGTTTATTTAATATGAGGGTTCAGGTAACAGATTCACTAGAAAATATCAGACATATATATAGATTATGTCAGGATCTATATTCCTTCAGAAGAGCTAAAATCAATGCCTCTTACTCTGACTATGCATTTGAGCAATAAACTGTAAAATTCAGCAGAGGAAACTAAAACTGAACTTTATTTACTGGAGACAACCAATACAACCATCAGCCCATGGAACCATTCTCACTCTTTTTTTGCCCAGTGAGTCATTGAACATAGCATGGAATAGGTGATGCCAGGGCCTGCTACAGCACAGTTCCTCATCCTGGAAAAGGAAGACCTCTGACCCCACACTGGGAGTTTGTCTAATGTCCTAAGCTACAGATCACCAACAGAAAAAAGGGAGAGTACAAGGCTGTTTGTCACTAAAGTCATTGCCTTTATTAAAAATGCTGGAAACCAAATTATAGCAATTCGTGTCAGATCAAATGAAACATTTCTTTTTTATTTATGTTTTTTGTGTGTTTGTTCAGGTTTTAACACTTCAAACATTCCTTTCTGTATGCCAATAACACTGTAGAGGAAAGTGAGGGGTTTGGTGATAAAAAAGCCCAAACCAATAAAAATGCTTTATTTCATTTGACCAACAAAACAAAAACAAGCCTCAGTGAATTACTCATGCAGCCCTGAACCACTTAACCCTTTTACAATGGATGTCACACAGGACTGATGAATTATGTATATTTCTGTTTAATTTAGTGTTGTGGCACAGCTGTACTGTCTAACAGAAAATGGAATAGAGTTTGAGAACCACAGCTCTGCATATTAATATATGTCTTGAAAGTTACTGAGATTGTAACTGGAGCCTAAAACTTTCAAATTATCTCTTGCTACTACTTGTAGGTGAGCAGATTTTTCACTGGTCTAAAGAAAGCAGAATTAAAATGTAAAGTCTAGTACCAAAATCTTGTTTTCACATGCCCTCCTGTACTTATTCTAAATAACAACAAAATGTTAAGCCCTGCCACAGTTTAATGTGTCTTATATCAGGGGCTGCAGAATAGTTGTGCTGTACCAGCTTTATTCCACACTCACCATCCTATTTGAATGACCAAACTTGGTTTCTCCAAACTGAAGTTAAATATATCAGAGTAATTCTTGTCTACGCTTACCTCACCTCTCTGTATCTTCAACATTACTTAAAGATCTGGAAATTCTCCTGCTAAAATATTTTTTCCTTGAGACCACAGCTTATAATGAGGTTTTTTTGTTTGTTTTTTTTTGTTTGTTTTTTGGGGGTTTTTTTGGGTTTTTGGGGGGGGTTGTTTGTTTGTTTGTTTGTTTTTTGGTTGGTTTTTTTTTTTTTTCATCATAGAGATGGATGTAGAGGAAAGGAAGTGTAGGGAAGGATATGCAGGAAGGGATAGGAAAGCATGATGCTGCCTACCAAAGCGTGGTACTTATCCCAGCAAATGTGGGAGTAAGGATTAGTTAGTTTCTTAGGGATAAGCCAATCCCCTTAGGTAGTACTGTCAATAGAAAGACAGAGGAATCTCCAGGAGGAAATTCAGCTCATCTAAAAATAAGTGCCTAACATGGCTGAGCTGCTGAACTCTGATCATTGATTATATTGCATTCAAAAATTTTAATTTAGACAGATGACTCTTGGCAACAAAGTCAAGTAAAATGAGTTTGGTTGTTTTCCCCAGTGCATACTGTAAGAGCATGTACACAGACAGTGAGGAAATACCAATACATCTAAGGGGGCTGATCCTGGTTCAGCAAACTCCTGGAGCACCTGTTTTGTGTCCCACTTTGTCTGAAGCTCCTGCACTGAGAACTTTGTGTATTCTCCTGGGCAGACAACCTGTAATTCCTAGTGGATGTACCAAAACGTGTCCCAGAGATGCAATTCCTGTGAGCATCTAATCCTTATGGTAGGACTATGTTATATTACAGTTGAATGTAAGAACTTTATCCTCAGAACAGATAAACAGATCTCACCCAGGGATCATCTACACAAGTGTAGTGAGTGAAGTAATTTGCAATTGCAGAACCAGAAGATATAGTCTAAGGTACATTGGCCTTTGACATCAGAGGGAACAGACATCCAACCACTTCAGGCAAAACAATTTCTAGAGCTCTCAATTTACATGAGCAAATGTAAATGGGAGAGATGTCATTTACTTTGAAATTTAAGAGTGTTTTCAAAATCATATGGATTGATGGATGCCCACTTCATGAAGCTGAATATAGTCCCTTGGGGGTTTTTTCTACTTCTTTAAGCTGTTTTTACTTATTAATATATCATTTATTGTTCATTCATTATTTCCAAAAGATAAGGTGCCACTGAGCTTTCCTATACCTCAGTCTTTTTAAAAAATATTTTATGTGCATGATCACAAGCAACAAAATCAAATATTTACTTCCATTTTAAAATAACCAGGAATTTTGCCTGCAGATTTTTGAGCTTGATATTGTATTTACTCTCAAAAATAATTTATTGGTAATAATCCATCTGTATGCTTAGTCCTAGGAAAGATACGAAGTGCTGTTGGAAGTGCTCAGCTCCTCATGTCTCAGAAATTCCAGCAATTTTATTGGCTTTGTCAGCAAAATCTGGTAAGTCACTTTGCCTGGCTATTCTTGAAGAGTTTAAGTTTATTCATCCATAATACTGCACAATTTAAAATTTTACTTTAAATTTTAGAATTTAATATTTTTACTTCAAAAACAACTGTAGTGAACCCAAGCAGTAGCATTCTGAAATATTCTTTTCATGTCCCACATTTACTTCCCCTTTTTTAAAACTTAATCTTTAAGTATGATGTTAGTAATTTTTTTTTCAGCAAATATGCAATTTCAGTAATTTCAGTCTGATTATGTTTTGGTTGTCTCTTTTTGCTATCTTTATAGCAAAAAAATTTTTAAAAAAAGGGAGAAAGGAACAAATGCAAGTTTTCTGAGACATAATATTATGGCTTTTTTTTTTTTTTTTTTGCAATACCCTAATCCAGTAACTATATTTCACATAAGAAAGGAGGAAATTTTCACATTATAATGAGTGGAAAATAGTAAAATAGAATGGTGTAGAATACATGATCCAGCTGTCTACCTACCTGAAAATAGGGCTGATCGTGGAAATGAGATATCTATAATGTTCATAAAATTGAGCTGGATAATTTGTGTTGCCAATTATATATGAGATGTCCTGGGGCTAAAGGAGCAGAGGCATTATATCACTTACAAGGGTTACTGCTATTGTTCTGGAAGTTCATTAGAGACTAATTCAATTCTAAATGTTATCTTCATTAATATGACAGCAGCCATCAGAGATTCAAATGCTGTGGCAAGATGATACTAATCAATAGAAGAATGTGATTCTTCTAGCTACAGCTGGTGGTAGAACACCTTTCTTTGTCTCTCTCAAATATCAAGCGTACCTTTCCCTTCTAACTGTCCCTAAACCTCATATCTTGAAAGTACTGAATTTTGTTGTGTGCACAACAGCAGACATAACCTATACATCTGCTTACATACTTTTATTCTGCTCATTGGGATTTGTCACATAACTTCCAAGGCAGAGCATCCATTCTGCACAAACCTACTTACTACTTTCCATCCATAAAGCTAAATATTCAGAATGCCTGCAATGAAATAATACTGAGAAAATAATGCCAAAAATATCATACCTTCTGATAGAAAATATTAATGTACACGAACTTCATTAGGAAAGAATCCAATTATCCACTTCAAACACTCTGTCAAAACAAGACTTTTAAAAGCTGTTACAGAATAATGGAGGAAATATACAAAGTCTGAACTGACCACATCTGTATTATAGTTACATCATGTGTGCTCCCTATCTGGTAATTTGTTTCATACCAAAAGAAGGGAATCTTCATCATTGTCTGAAAATTTCTCTCTGAAAATTTAAAAATGCCTTCCATTATCTGATTGATTAAGCTATGCAAACTAAGATTTGGAGAGCCTAACCTCCACTCCACTTCATTTATCTTCAAGTGGGCCCAGCAGTTGTGCTCGAGAGTGTTACTGTAATAGCAAGGGCAGCTCCTGCTCAGCACAGCCATCAGCTGCTCAGGAGTGCTAACAGTTCATTACTGCAGAAGCAATAGAAGCACAAGGAGAAATCTACAACTTTGTAGACAACACAACCAAAAAGCTGGCAGATTTTACTTCTGTTTTTCTCTTTTGGATAATAAATCTCTGAAATCCATAACGGCAGCTTTACCCTGCTCTCAAGATTTAGGCTCTGAATATCCTTTCACTTCCATTAAATCAGTAACGGGCTCTGCAGAAAGCTGCAACTGGCTGTAAAAAACTGACTGTAGGTCATTCATGTCTGGAGGCTTTTCTTCCCATACCTAATGATAAAGTTTGTTGCTAAATAGTGACTTATTGCATACCTATGGCAGATTTTCCATAGGCTCCTAAGGCAGCATCTCAGTGCCCCAGGGGAATGCTGGCAGCCTGTGCATTCCCTCTCTTGAAAACATCCAGCATGTACAGGGCTGCCACATGGCAATTTCTCTGACAGTATTCAGCATCTACAAGCTTAAATGTAGAACACAGAACAATAGCATTTACTTTTGCCAATTCAAAATGCAACAAGGGTTTTAGAGAAATATACTTACTCAAACTGAAATTTAACCATGAAGGTCACCTATGGACTTTTATAAAGGATCATGGGAACTTCAAGCAGCACATTTGATTATGCTCTGTGTTAGGAGCTCTTATCAAAGACTTGAACTCAGGGTAAATTCACAGAAATTAAAGCTTCAATGAAGTTTTCTTTTTTATGAATCTGGCTGGCAATCTCCTACATGTATACTGTTCCGACTAACTACTTAGAAAAATATCATTACTGATTAATAACTAGTCCCTTCTGCATTATTCACATCACTTGTAACACTCTTTTTTCTTTAAAGTATTCTTCTCCATGTTCTCTAGTCAGCACAGATCCTGCTCAGCTTGTGTGTCACAGGTGCAGGCTAAAATAGAGCAGCTTGAGCATCATCTAGTTCCTTGTTTTTTGCTTTAGGCCTCTTTCAAAAGGAGGCTACAAAGCTGAATTCCAAGCAAGATATAAATAAATAAGCAGTTTCTGAGAAGAAGCATGCTTAAGCCAATCTTTTTAAAACTTATTTGGCTGTAATAGTACTCCTTTGTGCCAGCATTTATTCATGAACTGTAGATGTGTAAGAGGCAGGAGGCAGCCCTCTTGTGTCCAGACCACACACAGCACAGCCCTCTGCAAGAGTCGTGCTGGAGGCCATGGTGTTCACAAACACCGTGGGCAAAGTGGGGTGCACAAAGGTACAGAAGAGCAATTAGCCTTGATTCAGAAGGCAATGAGTGGCATCATTTTCTGGCTGTTTAGAGGAAATTGGGGAGAATGGCTGAGGAGACCAGGCAGGAGACAACAGATTGCAAGATAAAACAGACTGCTGTGGGACTGTCCTCATGAATTTCACACAGGGAGTCAGTTCCTAAAGCCTGAAATATTGACCTCTGTAGAGTAAGTAACACCACTGAGATAAATTTTAAATTGTTTTATAACAAATTGGGATCCACCAATGAAGTAGTTTTCAGTAAACACTAATCTGGAGTTGAAATGTTTCCCAGAAGTCTGTTATAAAATATGTGGCCAGTTGTCTTACACCCCTGAAGCTCCCTATGAAAAGTAGACTTTCTACTAGTGAAGAAGACTTGTAAGCTGCTCTTGGCTCAGATTCCAGTTGGAGTCTAGATAAGGGTGACAATACTTGTTGCCATGCTCAGTTCCAGGCGCTCATCTCTACAGTGGCATCTGTAAACCCAAGTTTGAGCAGCAATTCCTAGTTTGAAACCCTCAGAAATGTGTGATTCAAGGGAGGAATTCAATAGCAATGCTGACTTATCTCCCAGTTTCTAGACAGCTGTGGGGTTGTGTTTAATATAAAACGCCTTTGACCACTACATTTGAAAAAAGTGGGGAATAGAGGCTGCCCATAACAGCAGTGAAGCTAACACACCAAACTAGTCTTTGCAGGTTTTGCCCAGGGAGGGAAAGATCGAGAGTCTGTTTGGCATGGTTTTGGCATCCTCTCTCCCAGCTCCACTCTTTAGACCATCGTAATGGCTTCCTCCTGTCCTGGAACAAAAAAAGACATTTCTTCATTACCTTCACAGACATGTTTACCAATTAAGGCCTTTTGCAGTAAAGTGCAAGGTTCTCTTCTTGAATTAGTACCAGTGCTCAGAGAGCATAGGATTAAGAATCTACATATTACCTTATAATACAATTTTGATCCAGCACTGGAATCAGGTTAATTATTAAATACAGGGTTATCTTGCTAATTGTTCCCACCAATGTTTGCTCCATTAAGTCTTATGCACATAGAGCCTCTTAATTACAGTACCTGGTGGTAATGTCTTCCCAGTTCCCTAGTGTGATTCAGCTCCCTGGTGAGCTAAATCCAAGCATCCCATCAAGATCTCATACTTTCAAATGTATACATTTGAAAATGCAAGACAATGTAAACATCAAATTCAGCATAAGGTGACAATGTCATTGTGGCATTGTTTTGTCTTAATCAGCTGTCGTAAACGTAATTTTTAACCAGGAAGACTTCAGGCTGGCTGGAATACAAAGCACATTCCCCTTGCCTTTAATAATCAGCAGACAGAGGCTGTCAGCTTGTTCCTTTTTAGAAATGCAGGTCAGCACAGCATATGGTGCTAAGGAACTTCCCATGCTGCAAATTCAGGAAGGCTGGCGTGTGACATCCAACTCATTCATGTTTGGGTTGTGGAGGAGGCACAGCTTTCCAGTCACAGCTCCCAGCTGCGGAGCGTGCAGAGCCTTAGCACTGAGCAGTGCTGCAGCAAAGAAATCTGGCACCATGCCCTTCCTGCCTCGCTGCTGAAAGCCTCCAGTGGTGCTCACATTCTCTTCTTTGTGCATTACAGGACCCGAGTGCCATGCCAAGACCAACCTCCCAGGACCTTGCAGGCTTCTGGGACTTACTGCAGCTCTCGATTGAAGATGTCAGCATGAAGTTTGATGAACTGCACCAGTTGAAACTCAATGAATGGAAAATAATAGAATCACCTGAAAGGAAGGTAAGCAGACCATGGACAATACCATTTACTCCCCATTTGTAGTTCTGCAATCTCCTTGCCTTAAATATAATAGTGAAACACAATAGGTTTCTAACCCTGGGAAATATTTAATTGGCATTGTCCAATTTTTACGTGGAAACTTTCATCAGATGTGAGGAGTCTTCTTTTTTAACAATGTTGGGCTGAATTATATGATAAATAAAATTAATTTTGCTAAGCTAGTTTACTCCACAACACTTTTGTTCAAATGATTTCATTCACATTCTAAAGGCTAGAACAGAAATATGTTCTTTTTAATTCAGTCTGAAGACAACAGCCCAAGAATTCAAACAAGGTAAATTCAGCACACTGCTACATCTGGAATAGATCAGACTTGAACACTGCAATGTTTAACCCTGCCTGCATGAAAAAAAATGATAATAGAACAGGAATGAGAGAAAAGCATGTGACAAAACATAGCACAGATGATACTGAAGCTCAGCCAGCATACTTTTGTGGGACAAAGTGGTGCTGGCAAACTCCTTGCACTTCTGCCCTGCAATTCCACCATTTGGGAGATACCCCACACGATGCTTACAAACCAAAGGTGACAAATAGCCCATAAAAACAGTTTAATTCTGAAACTGCCTTTCCCCTCTTTCCCCCGTCATCCCTTTACCTTGATTATCCCACTATCCTTGCTGATTATTTTATCAGTCAGATGAAAACAGCATTTGGTTTGAGTCAGTACTGTTGGCCTCAGGTGAATACTTGTTTGGTTTGGGAGGAATTAGGAGGCATTTTGACAACTTTTTCATTTCTTCATGCTCCTCTTGGATTTTAATTTTCAGCCAACGGGTTGGTGGATGGTGAGTTTGCAACTCTTGCTTACTAGTGACAACTGGAAGTAAAAAATTATTATAGTGACAACAGTGATATTCCTAAGAGGGAAATAAATAAAAGTGGAGAAAAAAATTGAAGGTGGGATGACAGGAATAGAGCTTTTATGAAGAGAAAATAAAGACAGGCAGAACTCACTATCACGGAGAATAACATCTTAGGCTGTTGCACTGTTCCTGTTTAATGCAGAACTATGATTTTAAATAACCTTAGTTATTTAGTCTTGGCTATTACATTTGGATAGTAGAGCTAGTATTAATAATAATAATAATAATAATAATAATAATAATAATAAAATATATATATATAGAAAAAAAGGCACACAAAAAAAACCCCAAACTAACAGACAAAAACAATGAGGAGTCTGTAAATCATAAGTGTATCAGTTCAATTTTTGTATTTTTTGGATCCTGCTGTGCATCAAATTAACTGTGTTCTCCATAAGGAACAGCCCATACTCTGGACTATTACCACTACTTTAAGAAATTATGTAGCAAAAAGATCTATCATAATAACCATACCTATACAAATAAAGTTATAGAGTTGTCATCTTCAGGGCTATGCAGTCCAGTACTAAACATGAAATTAAAAAAAAAAAAACCCAAACCTGATTTAACTTCAAAGTTGCATCTAATTTCAAGTGCACTTTGAATGGGGATTGTACAAAATCACTCCAGAGGTCCATCTCTTCTGAACTAGATTACTGTACAATGCCTTGATTATAGACCCTCATATGATATTTCACAGTCTCTAAATGGTCAAAACAATTCTTGATTTAACACCTGCAGAGAAATTTACAGCTAGTTTGGTAACAAAATCTACTGACTTTCACTTTATAATTTGATAATTCTTCTGAATAATTTTCTTTAAAATGGCCCAGGCCTGCCAGCAGTACAATTAGCCCTATGTTCTCCCTCTGGCTGGTGCTTGAATGTTTCCATAGAGCAATTCCTGGAGGAGACTAAACTAATAGACATGTATACACAGCTGCTGTCTCATATCCAGCTGAGGCTAAACTCGGTATGATTAATTTAATCAAAAATCCTGTCCTGCTAATCTTAGAGAGTCTTTTCACTTGATCAGACCACACAGATGTGCTGAATTCTTATTGGAGAGACAGTATGTGTTTCTGTTTATAATGAGTGTAATAATGTGTCAGCTTAAATTAAACAAATCCATATGAAAGTGAGGAGTGCAGATTGCATGTGCCAATACCTGCAAGGCTGGTGAAAGGAAGTACAGTCTTTTTTCAGGCACAGGACCCTAGAATGCATAATGGTTGTCAAATAAGAGGGCTTTGTCAGTGTCCCTAGTGTGGATAGCTGTTCATGTAATCCATTAGTCAGCTGATGGGCAAGCACAAATTGAGCATGCTTGATGTATGTAATCAGTATTTTGCCTTTCATGTCTTTGATGTGCATGCTCTGCTGACAAGTACCTTTTACACGCAGCTCACCCTTAGTTTTAATGCCCTGTTGCAGGAAGAAAGAAAGATTCCTCCTCCTGTACCAAAGAAGCCCCCAAAAGGAAAATTCCCTATCACAAGAGAAAAATCTCTGGACCTACCCGACAGACAACGGCAAGAAGCGAGAAGACGGCTGATGGCTGCCAAGCGAGCAGCCTCTTTCCGGCAGAATTCAGCCACAGAGCGTGCAGACAGCATTGAGATCTATATCCCAGAGGCTCAAACCCGGCTTTAAAGACAGAATGCTGCAGAGTTCCTTTTTTTAAACAAAATGCTTGTACAGTTTGTCACTTACCTGGTAATTTTTGTCTCATTCTCTCCACTAAATATGCCCTTGATGTTGTGTTCTTTGTGCCATAAGCACAGTGGAATGCTTTTGATTTCCTCAGAATTTGCTGAGCTCACCGCAAGAACTACTTCTTTTTGTATTTATTGTCTGACTTACAATCAGCTACAATGGATAGGGCTTGTCAAGACCTGACTTATCCAATATATTCTCAGAGGACAACAAGAAACACCTCTTGAGATGGAACCCAGCTTACTTTTTGTTATTTATATTTTTATAAAATGTGTGATAATTAGGGATAAGAATAACAAACTATAAATGGGTGCATCTCACCATTCACTAGAGGCATTAGCTAATCCAAGTAGAAGGTGCTACAAATGTAAAGAGCAGGAAAGAAAGAACCCATTTTTCTCCTTGACCTCCAGTTTCTTTTCCTAGAATCCAGCTAACATACTTACCCATGCGCTCTGCCACTCTTCTCATCTTTGTTACTGCAAAATAACGTTAGGCCTCTCATCTCATTCAAGTTTCTGGAGATGAACAGGGATATCCAGCCACTAAAACTCCAAAGTTCATCAGAAACCAAGAAGCATACAAGTCTGGTGATAGTGGGAATGTCCACTAAGAAACGTTTGCTGTTAGCAGTATAACGACACTCTGAAACCTAAGCAAAGTTGTAATGCAAGAGGACTTGAGTGATGGGTGAAAGGAAAACGGAAGCCTTAAAAAGTTAGATCTTCTGTAGTAAGATGAGTAAAGAAAAAGTTATACTTGCTCCTTTGGACCATTCATTGCATTTTTAACAGTTCTTTTACATGTTAATATTTATTTTATAAACCTTCTCTCTTTCATTTCAAGAGCTGTGCTACATGTACTATTTCAAATTCTCAAATTGTTATAACAATTGAGTTTCCAGGGTATCCTTGAGAACAAAAAAAATCTTGCTTGTTTAAAATGCCAGTTGTGATGTTGTAAACAGTTTAAGAAATATGAATGTGAGTGGTAAGTATATATAAGTTTAAATGGTTATGTTAAGGTAAAGGTGAACTGTGGTTTACAATTGTATTTTTATTTTAGAACTATTTTTCTATGCAGTATCATTTATGGCAAGAATAAGGTTCTTGCTTGCTTCAGACATAGGAAAAAAAGACAAAAAAAAAAAAAAAAGACAAAAAAAAACTGACTCAAGAGATTAGTGATTTCCAGCCATGGAATATAAGGAAAATTATATATTTTCAAGCCTCATATCGTCAGAAGAGAGAAGTGGTAGCTACCACAGTCAAGAGGCTTTCATTTAAAACAAATTAGGACAGATTTATTCCACTTCACCTACCTTCCAGAGTCAACCAAGCAATCCAGCACTTAGAAGTCTTCAGGTGAAGACGCAATAAAATGAGGAACATGCAGCCCCCAGTGCCAAGGATTGAATCCTTCCGAACACAAGTTTAGGTGAAAAGAATGAGAACCCAGTGAGGCAGACAGCCCCAGCTACCGCATTCCCTGTTTACCTGCTTTAACAAATGCAATGTATTTAGCCATAGGCAGAACAACTCTTTAATTATACTCAAGCACTTTGGTTCTTCACCTGTTGAGCACTTTAGATCCAAATCCCACGCACCCTGCAGCCTGATGGATGATTGAAAACATGAAGTACCGTAGGTTATGCAGATCTGACATTGCTTCAAATCTGTTTTCTTTTGTTTATTCGGTTGGTTTTTTCCTTCTCTTTTTCATACAGTATGTGGTATTAAGCATGAGTTCTGTCTTTGGACAGCTGATAAAGCATGCTTGGCTCCAAAGTACGAATCTTTAGAGATGAAGTTTTGAGAAGTTTCTGTGAGAAGACACCCCTGTAAATTGAGCCTGGTATCTGGTATATATTTTACCAAACAGCCTTAAACTATATTTGAAGCAAAACCCAAGACGAATGTATATCCTTTAAGAATGCAAAAAAAGAAAAAAAAAAAAAAAGAAAAAAAAAAAAAAAAGGAAAAAAAAAAAAGGAATAAAAATAATAAATTCCTGAAATATTCTTCTATAGATGAAAACATTATATTTCCCATCCCTTGTGTTTTCAAGGCATTTTCTATTAAGGCAAGAGCTGAATCCTAGGCAGTGCACAATATTGATGCTACTTCCTGTATCTGTTATACTATTTTAAATACAGAAATACATGCAGAGACTGGCATCTTTAGTCTTGAAGACTGGTATCTTAAAGTGGAGCTGCTAATTAGAATATCCACACAAAACCAAGGCCAGTTTTTTCCCTAGATTGAAGAAATTTAAAACACACACACGCATGTACACATTTTTTCAAATATGGCAGCTGATACATTTTATCTAATTTTCTGTACACTTCCAGGAGGAATCACTCTTGCTTTACTGGCTTGAAGCCTCCTACCTGTGGCAACAGGTCATGTGATTAAAACAAGCTGTACCTGATCCTGCCAGCAATCAGACTTTATGGAGAGAAATTGTGAACCAGATTACAGATAAAGTGACATCCCAGCTGGCCTAATAATACTGACTTGGAGAAGTCTGTGTTCTACATTTCCCATGCTATTATAAGAAAATTCTCAGTATAAGATTTATAAATCTATGATTTCTGTTTGTTCTACCACGTTCAAACAAACAAACAAACAAAACCCCAAACAAACAAACAAAAAATGGAAAAAATCAAAAGTAAACTAGATGTCTACCAACAAATCTGATTATGTTATCTGTGCACATTACATTTTGAAGTGCAATATATTAAATTATTGTACAGGTAACATTATATCTTTTAAGGCAAATAAGCCATTTCAATTTACATATTGTACACCTGGTGAGTTTAGAAAGATAAGATTATGCTTATGATATTTGTGTTGCAAATAAATCAAAGTTAGATTGCTTCATTCTCTGACATGAGAAATACCGTAACTTAATAAACATATAACCAGATCAATTGTAATCTGACTCCACATCACAAAAACAAAAGTCAGTGACAAAACCAAGGTAGGAGGAACATAAATAAACAGAAAGATAGGAACTAGAATGCTTTCTCCTTTGAGAGTTCATGGTATTGACCCACTCAGAACAGCTGAATACAGCAAAATAGTCTCGTGTTTAATTAAATATTAATTGGGCTAATATGTATTTTAACCATTTAAACTATGGAAAGTCTCTGTTCATTTAGTCATTGCCTGTAAAACACAAGTATACTAAAAAAATCAAAAAAATTAAATCAGGAAAAAGGCCTGAGTGGTAAAATTGTTGATACTTGCCATACTTATTTTTGCCTTGTATATTTTTTTAGATTTGAAGTTCTTTGTAATTTGGTGAAGTACATTATGAAGTGGTTTATTATTTCATGTCCACCTGATTAGAATGGCCTTTGGCAGAATGCAAAGATGAACAACGTCATACAGTGTAATACCAAAAAATGATATTTTAATTCATGCTTAAACCTTGACACTATACTAGATTTGAGATCAGTCAGGAAGGAATTAAAGCGTGCATAGGGAAGTGTGTGAATTTCATATAGAGAGAGAGATATAACATATATTTCATATAATGAAAATTATTTGTTTTAAAATAAGCCCACGTCCTGCTGTATCAGTAAATTAGTACTCTACTTCCTCAGCACTGCATCTAGTATATAGTCAAGGAATGTTTGGTCATTGGGTGGTTTTGCATGTAACTGCTACGTGATGAAGCATCACAGATGGCACAGCGTGTCACCCGGGGCCTGCAGCCTCCCCTTGGCCTGTGGAAGCAGTGCCCTTGAGAGGTTCCTGCCCCGTGGCACCCCAGCCAGGGTCACCGTTCTGTCCCAGGCCCTCTCCATGCAGGCCCCCGGCCCCTCGCCTGGAGCAGCAGGCCTCCACAGCAGCCCAGCTCAGCCTTTTACACTCAAAGCCTTGAGCCTGCCCTGCCCAGTTGGTGGGTTTGATGTCCTCCTCAGCACTGCAGTGTTGGCACCAGTGGCAAAGGCACACTGGAGGCTGATTCATCGAGTGCTGGTTTGTGCAGGTGATTTGAGGCCTAAAGCTGGTTTGTTGGCTCCAGGCATCAAGCTGCGTGCACTGAAAACCTGTGAAACTAGAGCCTCAGTGTAAGAGAGCTTAAATGAATCATAAAACGATGTTACTCCCATTTACTGTTCCGAGAGCATCTTGTGATGCAGGGATACCACCCGCCAACTGCACTCGAGGTAAGGAATATCAACAAACCCCTTAATGTCTAGAGAGGTGCCTCCTGGTATATGACAGGTTGACACCCAGATTTATACAGTGCCTTTCATCCAGAAGGATCTCCAAGCACTTTATTAGCCAACACACAAACTCCAGGCTGGGCTGCAGCTGGGACAGGTAACCCGGCATGGCGGGATGCTGGGGGCTCTCCCACCTGTCCGCATGCTGCTGGGGAGTTTCCTTCCACAGCACCCTTCCAGCATCTGGAACCTCACAGTCTGAGCCTGTGCTGAAGAAGAAAAGACTCACTGAACCAAGAGGAAGACCTGAGCAAAGCAGAGATGAGGGCAATCAGTGCTCATACCATCCCCCAGGGAGTAGGCAGGGAGTGATGAGCATAAAATTACCCTTCCAGAGCAATCTCTGCCTTTTCTGTTCCTGACAATGGCAGTGAGGTCCTGGCAGTAAAGGAGCTCCGTGGGAGGGTGCTGGAGGAGACTCCTGGCTGGTGGCAGGCACAGGAGCTGATGGCACCGGCAGCTGAGCCCTCTTGGTCAGGAATCTTGGCAAATCTCCCCTTCGCAAGTGCATTTTCCCCCGCTTTCTTAGCGGGAGAGATCCATCTTGGGTACTTGCTGCACAAGCAGCCTTCCCCAAGCGCCCTGTTCTCTCCCCAGGTCTGCCCATTCCTGTTAGCCCAGCTAACATGAGGGATGACGTGGGGCACAGCACTTAGGCATGATGATTGTGCTTTGTTTTGGGCAGCTGCTCTTTTGTGAGACTCAGCCCTAACCCTAAGGGTTCTTTTATGGCAGAGCAATGGGGACACCTCCCTCTGCATGGACAGGATTAGCAGACAAGGGGCCACCATTTCATACTGCACAGAACAGAAAGAGGATATAATCATATGTCTGTACACACATAATGATTTGTCATTGTCAAGGTTCCAGAGAACCAGACCTGGGAATCACAGTCAACACTCACATTCCTGTAGATTGTGCCACTTTCTTGCAGCTCATCCTCAATACTGATGGCTGTGGCAGGTTCACTGCCTACTGCAGCCCCATTGCCCATCAGCAACTATTCACCATGTTCACCTCCAGGGACCATCTGTCAGAACAGACGTTTTATGACATACTCATATGCATATACAGAGTCCTATCAGGAATTAAGCCCTCTGTATCCACAGAAATTGGTTAATTTATCTCTGAAATGCAGCTACGTCTATGGCATTATGCTGTAGCTGTTTAACTACATAATAGGCTGTTCAGGACAGCAAGTATAAAACCAAAATTGAAATGGAACGTTGCCCAAAAAAAAATTTGGCCAACATATGTGGGCTGATTCAACTCCTCTTAATGAAATAAAATTCGTAAAGCTGAAGGAGGCCATGGCATTCATTACTGAATGTCTTTTCCGACATAAACAATTCTATGATTCTGCATCTAAAAACAGTATTACAGATCTTTTCTCATTAAATGCATATTGCATTTCATAAAAGATGGTAGCAGAAGAAGACTGCACGTTCACTGATCCACCTTACCACTCCCAGCTTTTGTCCCATTACCCTTCATTGCCAGAAGAGAACTGGGCTTTTGCAGTCAGATAGTAGTTAAGGTAAATTACATGTCTACATGGCTTGCTCTTTAACTGAGCAAACACAGAACAGTTTTCATCAGCTGGCAATTTAATTCTATATTTTATTAAGGCCAAATTGTTATTTTTCTAAATTGTTTTTGTTGGACAGGATTTTTTACTTCTCTAGGTACAAAACCATGGATATTTTCACCTAAGCATAATTGAGGGGGAGGCTTATTTGAATATATAGTCATTATTCACAAACACAGCCCATTTGTGAGGAATTTTCTTCTTCTTACCTTGCCACCCTTTCATTCAACACACTATTTCCCATTCCTAAAGCTTCACTGTCATACAAGTTTCTTATTTGTGAGATGAATTATTGCAAAGTACCGGGCTAAGTTCTGATCCCTAAGTTTCTAAGTATTAGAATCAATGCTCAGAAACTGCAACCAGAAAAAAAAATATCAGATCTGTATCAATATAATTCAGATCAATAGCTGACTCAGCAAGTCTGAGGTAGGAAGGACTCCATGTTCAAGGTAGCAAATGTGCCATTACTTTGTAGGAGCTTATTTTTCCTTTCAGGTAGCTCAGTCATGCAGAGGGCTCAGTAGTAGGTTTAAGTCTCTGAACAGAGTCCTCACAAAGAAAAGCCAGCTTTGTTTATAATTACCATGGAATCCACATGCTCATATCCATGCTTTGATTTACCCTTTGGAGGTTTAATAAAATGTCCATCTCATTTTAAAAGGGCTCAGCATGTATGTATTATTTAGTTCAATTTATACATTAATTTCCTGACTGAAATAAAATTCCCCTTCAAGTAGCCTGGCTTATTTGCTCTAAAACTTCTTTCCTGATGAAAAGCCACTATGACTGTGCAGGATTTTCTGTACAGAGACAAAACTCATACTTTCATTTACCACGGACATGCCAAAATAATCAAGTGTGGCCTAAGGACTAAATTAAATGCCTCCTATAGAACTTCAAGGAATGTTAGAACCAGGAAACTAGCTGTTTAGTTATCATTAAAAGTATATATAATTATATATAAATATATATATACATAAGAAATCATATCAACAATGAGGATGAACTGAGTGCCAAATATTCACCATCTGTATAAAGCTACACTTCACTAGAATTAAACTATTTTATGTAATTCTTTCTCATGCTTTTATGGTTCTTTTGATAAATTCTATTTAGTAGCATGCAGGATACCTAAATTGAATGTACAGTATGTTGTTTCATTGCTACAATAATTTATTGCTTCTCAGTAATATCTTCTTTACCAGAATGTTATTTGTTACTTTGAAGACATATTTGAAAATTGTTTTATTATTGAGTTATTCTTTTTTTCATGGTTCTCTACTCACCTCCAGCTGATTGTAAGAAAATGTGCTTCACTATTTTGCCCATGGCTCTTTTATGAAGCTGCCTCTTTCAATTGGTTTATGTATTGTTTATGTTCATCTCCTGTAAATAATTCTGCAATTAAATTTTTTGAGAAAAAATAGAGTACACTCTTTATTACATTTTAAATGTTGCATTAGTTAAAATCTGACATTGCCAACTAGCCAATTTGTAGACAACACTAAACTATTACTTAAGACCTGTAGCCTTTGGAGTGTTAGGAAGTAAATCATAAAAATAATTTTGACAGGATTTTAGCTGTAATCAAAGGAAGACGTTTACAAAATCTGATGGAAAATAGTAAATAATGGAATAAGCTATGCCATTCCAATGATGTGCTTTGATTTATAGTCATTAACACTATAGGTACAGAATGCCATCCACTGATTTTGAGTGAGAACATTATGTATCATTAACAGAGAGAGCACTAGTCTCTTTTGCTTGTAAAGAATCCAAAACTGAATTACTTGTAAGCAGTCATTAGTGGGCAGGAGTAAGTGAATGGATTTGTTTTTACAAAGTGAATCCTGAAGCATCTTTGTGCATTTTTACTGTTTGCAACAGAATAACTAAAAAGAGCTTTTAACCTGCTTCATGGTTTTCAGCTTCCTTCAGGGCAGACAAGTCTCCTTCTGGGAACGGCTTTAGCAACTCAGCAGAAAATTTGATCAATACTTTGCCATATTTCTTGATTAGAAAAAAGCCATGGTAGGCATGAAACAAAGATTAGTCTAAACAAAGGAGTTATTGGAAATAATATGAAAAACACAAATTTATTTGGCACAGAAAAGTGCCTGGTTGCTTGAATAATTACATTTTTATTGCTCATGTATTGTAACTATTAACATAATGCTTAGGAGCTCTAGCTAAGGATCACTTGTACATTTTAACATTTTACCTTTACAAACTGAAAATTTTCCCTTACCACGAAATGTTTACAGCCCAACTAATAGATAAGAAACAACAGATAGGAAGACACAGGAGAGAAATTGATGGGAAAAAACTGAGATACTATTAATTAAAATGAAGAGCAGCATCCCAGCATCCCATCAGTTGTCATTTACTTTGCAGCCATCAGAAAAAGAGGGGATAATGAAGTGGAAGATACCCTCAGGGATGTCTTCCCAAGAAGGGATTGAGTTCAAGAAAGACATTTGTTTGAAAATTTAACACCGAGATGATGAATTTTGGCATCCTGAGGCACCTGGAGGTGGAAGATGACATCTCCTGATTTAATGGCTGGTGCTATTACCCCATAGACAGGTGGTGTACAAAGAGGCTGTGAAAGGTCTTGACAGTAAGACCAATAAAATTCACCATTTCATACTATGATGGCTCATTGTTTCCATGAAGGAATTTTCATTTTTAATATCTGTTGTGGAAGGCTCAAAATTTTCATTCATAACTGGATATTATTACGTGGAGCAGCACTTCTGTACTATTGTATCAGAACTAAGGCCTTGATCACTTGTAGCCAAAATTCCAGTAACATCTGAGCTTCCCTTAGCCTTCATGAGTTCCCTAAAATAGGCTGATCCTTCCTGCAATCTGGAAAGGATCTCAGGACTAACAAGCAAGCTGTTTCTTGTACAACAGCTTCACAGATGGTTGAATGTCAGCCTCAGTGTTATAGGCATACCCGTATAAATGAGGACAGGCATCGCTGATGAACTAGCAAGGTCAAGTAAAGCTGGGGCATAGATGTGACATATTTTTATTTCAATTGCTGAACCAAATAATCAGGTGCAGAGTACATGCTCTGGAATTAACATATTTATTCAAGTTGAACTGCACTGACACTGACACTGACAGTAGGTTTGTGTAAAGCTGCTATTGTTTTAACTGTAGCAGCACAGCTGAAGTGTGAAAATTTTGAAATGTAGACAAGTACCTTACATAACCTATTGCAGCCCTAACACAATCCCTGCACAAAATTTGCCGTTACTTTTTAAACAAGAAATTTATTAGTAGCTAGAGGATAAAACAGTGATAAAAACTAGGCAATGCTTGTTTGCCAACATCATATCACATCAGCCAATTTAATTTTCCTCTTTAACAAGATGAATGGCCTAAGGAATTAGGTAAAAAGAGTAGGCTGTGATAGATCTTCATTTCATTGAGGCTTTTGATTTAGTTCCAGTGTACCGTTTTCCTAAAAAAACTAGGAAAACATTCTCCAAATGAAATTTTTCTAAAATTAAAACTGATGCATTAAAAAAATTATTTTAAATATGCATATATGTCTGACTTTTTGTGAAATCTGAAAGCCTTTTGAAGGGTGAGAAGGAGAAAAATCTAACCTGCTCTCAGTACTATTCAGCAGTTTCATTGAAAGCTTTGATGATTTACTAAAAAAATCATCATTGATGTGGGAATATTTTATTCATTCACCTGAGAATAGGTGCAGGTTCTGCAGAGGATATGATCAAAATTGACAGTGATCCAAGAAAACAGGCATGCTTTCTAAATTCAATGTGATGTAATTCAGTGAAGAAAAAACAAAAAAAATACTATATTGAATGGTATACTAAATGTTGTACTCAGATGTGACAAAATATTCTTTTGAGAAATAGCAGAGCAAAGAAAATGTGATTGTAAGCTAAAGGAGAGTCAACCTGATGCTAAATCAACACATGTTAAATCACATGCTCTTAAGAAAAGAGAAAATCTAATAGTGAATGTATTAGCATATCATTAAATTAGTGTGGCTTAACAAATTATCATGCTGTGTAATCATCCATGTATACACAAACTTAAATTGTGGCACACACACATTATTGGACTTGACATCGCAAGCCAAGCTAAAACAAATTACCCGTAGAAGGAAGAAGTCTTCACATCAATAAAAATCAAACTCTTGTATCTGTGACATGGCTCATCCTCCCCCATCCAGGCTGCTCAGTAGAAATCTCCATGGGCACTGCATTCTGCTCTATGTCAAGTGTCTAACAGACTTGGGTAGAAATGGTGTTTATCTCTGTCGTAGGTATGAACCCCAGCAGTCTGGGATACAGGGCAGGATGCTTTTTGTGTGCTTGTCTGCCTGTGTTTAGGAACCAGATTGTCATATTTTGGGCAACGGTGAAATACAAACTCTCTGAATCTTGCTCTCTTCAACTTAGCCACTTCCACCCACATTCTGTCTGAGATGGCAGAAATTACCCTCTGAATCTCAAGCAAACACTCAAACACAAAATGTCAACAAGTGAGATAGGCAGAAACATTTCATAATGCCTTAAAGTGACACTGACTGGCTGAGTACTCAGTGATGCCACCGAGAAAACAGCAAGTCAGATGCTGGGCATGAAGGGACATTTCCTGTGTGCTACAGAGGTTCTTGTTCCACTTCATTCAATACTGTTGAGTTTTGGTTAGACTATTAAATCTCTTTTTGAAGGAATTGAGAAGCAGTGGAGAAAATTTGAAAGAAAGTAACAAGGATTGCAAAATATTTAGAAAGCCTGACATAATTGAACAGAGTTCAGGAGATGAATCAAAAAAAGACTGATTTATTTCAATCAAATGAGTTGTTATGAGCTATTAATGAAGTTTTTTCCCCATTACCTGGAAGGAGGTTATTAACAACATTAGCAGAAAAGTCTAGCTTCTGTTTCTTTGGATAAGGGTAGTGAATCCCTGTTTAACTATTTAACTACTTAAGGACAAGGTAGCAAACACATCCTATGTGGCTTTTACAGCTGTGATCCACATGTCAGAACTCCCTGAAGAGCCACAGGGATCACCATCCAGCATCCTGGCTGCACAAGTGCTCTGAAAGGGATGTGCCTAGACCACTGGTTGTCTCATCTCACTTGAGAGATGATCCTATTTATAAGCAACTGACCATTTGCAAGTGTGAAAGAGGCATTCGCCTGCCAAAGCTGCCAGTGCTGCTCCCCAGCTCTTCCCAAGAGAGGCTGACCAGGAGGTGGATATAAGAGGCTAGTGCCTCTGCTGGCCTCAGCACTCGGGGAGGTGAGTGCTCAAGACCCCCACTTCTTCACCTCGGTGTTATCAGCTCACAAAGGAACAAAGATGGGCTGTTCTTGAATAAAACACCTTAATACTAAAGAAGAGAATTGCAGAAAATTTGTGATAGCAGCTGACTCAGTAATGTTCTTTTCTCAGTATGAGGTTCATATCCCTTTATGCTAGTAGCAGGCACTAGGCTGCCTGAGGTGTTGCAATCAAGAAAAAAAAATCGAAAGAAAATTTCTGCTCTACTTGAGGAGTAACATCCCCTCAGCCTTTACCCCTGAACAGAAGCCTAGATCCTGACCAGAAGTAGACATTAGTAACCTGCTTAAACAGAATCTCTTCAGCAGTTTTTGTGGTTGTTTTGTGGCTCTTGTATCCTTTGTGACCCACACTAACTCACCTGCATAGGTGAGAGCTATCTGAAACACAGAGAAATTTGCTTGTCAGAAGTGCTCTGCATCTGTCATTGACATACCTGGCTTCCTGCTTGCAGCTGAGCACCATCACACTCACTGCAGAGCTTGGCACTGAAATATCTGAGGAGGACAGGGCTTAGGTCAATGGAATGGAATATAATGACTAATCAATTTAAATGCAGATCCTAGAGGAGTATATTAAAATAGACTGATTCAGACAAATCTTAAAAGGAAATTAGCTTTGGTAAAAATCAAGGATTCAGTGTATAATAAAGTGACATAATCCCAATCATAAAAGAGGTGATAAATCAGTTTTGCCAGATAGGAAATAAATCATGACTGAACAGTAAGGGAAGCAGATGAATGTTATGCTTTGGGGTTTGAATATGTCAAAGGGAATTTGTAAAATATTTCTGAATTTCTGAAGCATTGACAACATCTTAAAAAAATCTGCTATTTAGAATTTTAAGAATGTTTATATTTACATATTTGCATGAGTTTATGTGGCTTTGTATATGTATATATATATATTCATATATGTATATGTGTATATATAATATGAATGTATCTATTTATCCATACAGAAAAAAAATCACTTTTTTTTTTTTTTTTTTTTTAATGGCCAGAAATCATGTTCTGTTTGGTTTGTGCATGTCTGTATCTCATGATATCATGATAAAACCATTTGCTTACTGAAATAACAGAAGGAGGAAGCTGAAAAGAAAGGCTGAGGAAAGGGAAAACTTACTGAGCAAAACCAATGTCAGTGCTATATTCTTTATTCTTTGCTTATTAGAAATACATGCTTGCTTTAGCTGATTTGGAATAGGACTTTACGGTAATTCTGCTTTGCAGTGAAAGAGCGTTTTTGGGCTAATTCACACTACATATTGGTTTCTGCAGCCAGATCTCAAATCAAATATATACATGCATAGAGTGCCAGAAAGCAAACAGATTCTGCATGAGATGAGCTAATTCACTGAGACACTTTTCAGCCTCAATTAAGAGGTGGTTTTACTGTTTCGAGACAAATTGATGTATAACAAATTCAAGATCTTTTAATCTTCCACTCAGATTAGCTTCATTCTCCCAAATCTTTCCAAAATAGATATTATTGTCCTCTTATTTAATGAGACATGGAATAAACAAATTTTACAAGAGCATCCTCATTTGAAATAACAAGTAAAACGCTGTAACCTTCCATCAGATTTTACATCTTTAATTAGTAACTGAAGAAGGAAAAAAGCCTAATACCTGGAGATAAATGTGAATTTCTCTCCATTCAGTTAGAAGGGTCACTTAAGACCACATGTAAACCAGCTATGACTGCACACATGGAGGGGAGGTTCCCTCTTTCTGTCATTCCCCAGCTTGCTACTCTGCAAATATCGAAGTAAGATAAGCATAATTAAAATGCTGTTGTAAGTCAGAGGTTACAAAGTTTTCCCTAGAATTTACTGTGTTGCAGGACAACCAGACAATAGAAGAAGAGGAGGGGTTTTGTACACAGGAGTACCTGAGCAGACGGCAGCATTTCATGACCACGTGAAAGACTTGTAGGGAGCCCCTGGGGCACATTTACCATCTGTGATGTGTTTCACTTTGATGGCATTTACCTTGTGAGACATAACAGATTGTGACCCTTCCTTGGCTTATTTCTGGGATCAAATTTTCTTTTCCAGAAAACAGAATAGTAGATCCATGAGTTGCTAAGTATTTGTTTTTATTGTCACAAATGAAATATCTGTAAATATTGTCTGTGATGATATGTTGTGTTATCTAGTGTCAGATGCTATACTGGGACTACTGACTTTTGGGACAAAGATTAATGGCTTCCGGTGAAGCTAATATTGTATTTTTACTTGTGAAGAAAAAAGGTTAGGTGAGTTCAGGAACAAGATGAGTGATAACTCTCAGTCAATTCATGAAAGGGGGTAGTTTTTGAAGTAAAATATATGAGGGAAATTTTTCCCGGGGAAGTGGGTGAGAAATGTCAGAGATGGATAGGAATGAACAATAGATGCTTTTCAGTCACAAGTTCATTTCCAGTAGCTAAAAATGAAAGATGATTATGACCAAAATAGTATCTAACTTGCTGTAATTCTCATTGCACTAGCTTACATTACCCAAGGGAGATCTGAATTTCAGAATTCATATGAGGAGTTGATGGCCCTTTCAACCCCCACCACATCACTATGCTCTCTCCACTGATGTGCCCCCCTTTCTGGATATCTCCAAAGTTATAATGTTATTTTAATGTTATATAATGGGTTTGCTCTAAACAAACAGATACTTTCCAGGGTCCTGGGGGTTTCCTCCTTGTACAGTGCTGGCTAAAGGCAAAACTCCTTTGACTCTTCTTGCTTCTTTTTACCTTATTCTAGAAGGAACCTCACTGATCCTTATGTTTAACTAAATAAACCAGTATAGCCTGAATAAAAAAAAAAAATTGGTATAAATGTAGTTCTCCCACCCTTCTTTGTCAAGAAGGAAACAGAAACAAATAGATTAGAGAATGCCTTTGAATACGGTCTGGAGGGACAGTCTGGGGAGGCACTAAATTATTCAGTTCCTTTTGGCTATGTCAGACAGGACAGAGGAAGCATTTCACAGTCCCATTTTGCTAGTCTGGAAAGTGTGAGGAATAAGAGGCATTCATCACATCTCCTTCCCAGCTTGCCCTCCTGGATGTCTTTCCAAAGGCAGGCAGTGTGCAGCAGCATTGCCGCACCCTCTCATGTCCTGGCGTGCAGCTGGGCTGGGGGCTGCTGGCACAGGCACAGCGCAGCTGCCATGTCCAACAGGCTCGGCCAGCACTCCTGAGCACAGCTCTCTGTGTTTCAGAAGTTTATACTGCCACCCATTGCTGCATCTGAGCACATTTTCCCTAGAAGTGATAGCAAACTCCTGAACAGATTTCATTTGCAATAACATATTTCTCTTTCTGGAATCACAGCTCTCCAGCACAGCAAACAGATATATTTGGGAATAATGGTTTCTGAAGTGTGTCTGTATAGGTTAGAATGGAAATGCTCTCTCAAAGGCAAGATGATCAGACCATGGATTTATTGGATCTATTTTCAGTGCCTGCTTCTTCTCAGCCAAGAATACTTTGGCCCCAGCTTTGTCCCTCTGCCACAGGGGTTTTGTTCCAGATGATGTCAGCATGTTGCAGTGATGCAGGGGGAAAGAATTCAGGTCTCCATAACCTTTCAGGCTGAGCATCAGCCTGACAAGCTACATTACACCACATGATAGGAAACAACTGCACCTGCAAGGCAGGTGCAATGGGAACTATGGCTCCCAAAAATTAAGTGAGAAAGAAACTACATTTGGGACTGTGCTGGTACATCTGGGCTATCAATGTATGCTGCTGAAATAATGGGATCTATTTTTTTCTCTAGAGAGAGCTTACAAAAAAAGGGCATTAAACCAATATATCAAATATATCAGCAGTTGGTGTAAGCACCAAATTCAAGAACTTTCTTCAATGGTAATGATTCACTTTTTTTCAGAGAGTTTGTTATCATATAGTTCTACAAATGTTTCTTTGCACCATGCTTGTGCTACTAAAATCTTTAATTTTAATTTAATTTCTTCCCTTTGGCTTCATCTGCTATAACTATACACAACCAGCTTGGATCTGTGCTCCCAACACATGCACACATGTGCATAGATGATAAATTCTTTTACTTGTCGTTAATGAACTTCAGCCTCTAATTTTCCATGCCATTGGTCAGCATCTTATGAAATTATCTGGCAGAATATTTGTAGGCAGAAGAATGCATTTCTGTAAGTGGGACTAGGAAGAAAATTAATTTTGTTTGTATTTAAAAAAATGTGATACTCATTTCAGCAGCATCATAGCACTGAGGAACTCCATAGTACATGTAGAGTAAAGATCAGCTCTGCATGAGTCATGTGGAAAAAACCACAGAAGCCATTTGCGTGTGGCAGCTCAAGCTGGAGGGATTTTGGGAGCTTCAGGTCACAGCAATCATGCAGAGCCCAGTAAGGGACAGGATAGGAGACCAGGATTTTTCCTCTACTTTTTTTCTTCCGGCTTTGAAGAGACTGGGCTGAAAGGATTTTGTTAACTGGAAGCTAGGAACTATCTCCAGGATGTTTGTTTTTTCCTGTCTAGTGCTCAGGAAGCAAGAAGTTATTGAGGAAGAAATCTTGCTCTCACTGAGGAGGGCAGCAAGCTTGGAGAGGAAAAACAGGAAAAGAGGCAAGGGGTAGGAAAGGTACGTTTCAGGAAACAGGAAGAAATACATGCAAGAAAGGTGCTGATGGAGGCCAAGACTGGCTGCTGCGATGGAATAGGAACTTATCCTCCCTGGCCCAGTCTGAATTCAGGGCTACTCGACAGTAAATGTTCAGCAGCTACTACCAGTCAATGCCTCTGAAAAAAAACAACAGAATAAAATAACATAAAATAATAATAAAAAAAAAAAACAGGAAAAAAAAAAAAAAAAAAAAAAAAAAACAGAAAAAAACCCCAACTAAATAAAATAACATAAAATAAAATAAAAAAAAATAACAGAAAAAAACCTCAGCTATGTCTCAGGTCTCTTAAGAGACCAGTTCACATGGAGGTAAGAGACCAGTTCACATCAGTAAAACTGATGGAAGGGTCTAGTCCTTCCACATACCAAACTGGATTTTAGTTTGGGGTGGAAGGGTTGGGAGATTTTAAAAGCCTCTTGCAGAGTACAAGAGTGCAAAAAAGCCCCAACCTGTCCCTCATCCTATAAACAACAGATTGAATAAAGATTATATTAGTCCAAAAGAGCTGTTGGGAAGCAGAATGAGCAAACTCCCAGTCGGCTCATGGAGGGTTTCTCAGCACCCTCTCTCCATTTTCCCACTGACAGTGCAGGCACATAATATGCAAGTGTGAGAAACTACAAGAAAACACAGTGATTTATAACACAGCAAGGAGAAAACTACATAATTAAATTAAACAAGGTTCCCATCTGAACATAAAAGAACTTCAATAATTCTAATTAATGGCCAGGAGACACATTACAAGACACAAGACAAGCAATGAGGCATAAATGAATAAATAAAAACATCAAGAATGCTGAATCACAAAATACATTTTGTTCATTTATTTGTTTTTTTCATTCAAATTACAAAAAAAAAACCCCAAAAAAACAAAAACAAAACAAAACAAAAAAAACTGTAGGTAATATTCAGCTCCTGTTAATGCTTTAAAAATAAATCAACAAATCAAACTCACTACAAAATATTGCCAATGCAATTTCCCTTCAGTAAAGCATAATGAGCCATAGTATGGCAGGGAGGATCAGCAGTGTATCCATCAAACAGTAAGTCAAGACAGGTATACCAGATTTTGTAAAAGTACCTGCTGTTGACTCTGTACTTATGCTTGAGTAACCTTGACCCTCCCTTTAGTGATCCTCCCTGTGGATTCACGAATAGCACTTGAACTTTAAATCTACAATTGGAATTTTCTGGGTTTGTCCTCCAGCTGCCTGAACTTAGACCATTGAATCAAGCAAACAGAATACCTCCTTTTTTTACCCGTAAGTAAAATAATTTAAGGCACATCTTAAGTGGAAGCTAAGTTAGATATGACCTAGTTTCTTCAGTTTCAAAATAACATTGTAAGACTTGGTCTATAAGACTGATATTGCTATTTTAAGATACACAATTTTTTTAATTACAAACCAATAAAATTATTATAGTGTTGTGTGAAAAGAATAAGTAACTGTTTCCTCTAAATTAAAAATGCTGTGAAAGATAGTTCTTGCCTGACAGAGCATTTGTTCAAATAGTGATTTTAAAGGGTGTGTCTTAAGTGACAGTTCCATCCAGCCCATATGGTTTTGCCTTTAAATTACCCTGAAATTCAGCAATTAAGGGAACTTTTGATAGCTGCAGCAATCTAAATCCTGGTACTGTCTGCCATCATTGGTAGAAAAAATTGAGTTAATGAGAGGTCATGGGATAGAAATCACTTGCTTTGCTCTAGTGAACAAATTGTCATTTGTACGCAAGGACTGCATGACGGTTCGTGGCATAAGCATTTGGAACATATTTCTGTGTATTGGAGGTGAGAAAGAAACCTGCTAGTTTCAGATGGAAAGAGAAAAGTACAATTTGAAAATGAAAATTCATCATAAATATCAGGATGAACTGTCACAACATGAAAACTTCCTTCTCCATGACTGTGATTTCCCCTCTTCCCTGCTCTGGTCCACTACCATAGACAATGGCCAAGCAGAAAACTCATTGAAGGCAACTTTGCACCTGGCTGGGCTCAGTCTATGCGCAGTAACTTTTCTTTAATGAGAAAAGTAACATCATTTAAGTATATTTGGGGATGGAAAAATCTGCTGTTCCTATTCTTGAAACATTAAGTACCTCCCGTGTTTTTTCACCTAGAGAAAAGACATAGATACATTCAAAATTTCCTTTTATTAACTACAAATGGATTTTCAACGCACTAATAAAGGATCATTTACCAGAGTCTGATGCTAACTGGTGGAGCATAGCTAGTCAGAGTCAGATTGCAGTAGCCAAGGTAGTAGTCACATCCTATTGAGAGTAGATAGGATAAAGGATATTCCTCTCCATCTGTAGATGTATTCTTCCATAACATTTTGATGGCAATTTCCTTCTAGTAGACTTCTCTTGCACCATACTGGATTAATGTTGCTCTGCTGCTATTAATATTACTAGTACTTTTTCTGGATAAATGCTGTCTGCACCAAAAAGAAAGAATAAAAAAAAAAAAAAAAAAAAAAAAAAAAAAAAAAAAAAAAAAAGCAACCAAAAATATTTTAAAAAGACATTCCACAGTGAATTTTCCAATCCCTTAATAATTTCTACCCAAAATAGTTCAGTCTCACAAGTCACGTCAACACCTACAAATCAGAATGTTCTGATTGAATGAGAAAAAATAATGAACAGAAAAAGCAACTTCAAACAAGCTGTTGTTACATTTATATGTAAAACAGCTAAGAAAGTAAGTTCAGCTCCAATTATGGTAAACCCCCCCTTATTTGATAATATTGCCATAGAAGTTCTAGTCCATATATAGTCTTTCAAAGACCCCCCCCAAGTTTAGTGTCATGAAAGTTATATTAAACTTCAGAAAATGTCAAACAGGTGAGGACAAAAATAATCTCTTTAGTTTATAAAAAAATCCCCACCCAGCCCACCCTACTCCAACCTCAAAATCAAAAATATCATCTGATTTCTATATATCAGTATTTTCCAGGGAGGAAGTACGGGGAATTAATAAGCTTTTTAGCCTAGCAAGGAAAAGTACAACAGGCAGCACATAAGGAGAAGCTAGACCTCTTCAAACTCCTGAGAAGGCCTCATTTTAAGACTGAGATTAGTCACTGGAACAAGCTGCTAATAAAAGCAGCAAAATCATTTCTTTGGCCTTCAAAAGCACAATAACTGGATTTCTGAAAATAAGTATTAGTCAAACTCAAGTGATGAAGCCTGATAAAGGATTGACTGAGTGAATGTTAATGGCTTGTGATGTGCCGGAGGCTGGATTACATGCTCTAGTGATACCATCTCTCTTTAAATGCTCTGAGTAAATACAGCATTGTACTTGCTTCAAGCATAATGATCAGAATTCAGCAAAATCACCTTTTTCTTCTCCTCAATTTTATGTTTCTTTTCAGAAATCAGGGAGACAATGGCCATGTTCCTGTCTGTCTGCTTTGCTATTTTTTATGCTCCTAAATCTTGAAAAGAAGCAGAATTCACTTTATGACCCCTTCACACTAACATAGTATTATAAATGAAAGCTGGGGCCATTATATTTATCGCTGCTAAACCCACAGAAATGACAGGCACTCACTGGGCATGCTGTAGCCTCAGGCATATGGGATAAATAACAAGATTTTAGGGACTCCTTGGGAGCTTCAGATCTCATTTCAGTTCTATGAATAAATAAACACTAAAGATGTTTAAGTAACTGTTTGCTTAAAAAGCTTACTTATTTAATTAAAACAGTAATTTCTGTTCTGTAGATTTGTGTCATGCCTGTCCCATTCCAGCCTTCTGGCTGTTGGATCTTCTTCTCTATTTCTCCACAAGGAAGTTCCCACTGCGTCTTCCATTCTTGAACGATTTCTAATACTGGGTTAAGTTTAAATGGGAAAAAAAAAAATGTTATTAGTAACGTACTTGAAAAGTGTGGAAGTGATGCAAAGAAGCAGTGCCACTGCTGCCATTTGCGCTGAGGAGTCCTTCTGCAGGTGAGGAGATGTGCCCCTTTTTCGCAAGATCTTTCTAAATATCCTGACACCGTGCTTTCCGAATAAGTTCTGATTTGACGACAGCAGCACTGCTGTCTATTTCCCTGGAATTAACATGCAACCTTCCCAGCACCGGGTTCTTGCTGACACGGTGGAAGAGAGCAGGCACGGCAGTTCAGGGCGCTGGCGGAGCGCAGGACACGGGCGGCAGTGGCCGGTCCCCAGCGCGGCTCAGGGGCCCGGCCGCTGGAGGAGATGGGTGACACGGGCGGGACGTGCGGCAGCTGGGAATGCCGCGGGCTGGAGCTTTGACTTGGGCACCCAACTGTGGGCCAGCACGGCCGGGAGCAGTGAGGGGAGCCTTGTTAGGAGCCTGTGTACCAGTAAGGAATAATGTCTATGCTTCCCCGTCTGGGATTGCTGTCATTTTGGAAGCGGTAACCAACAGCCTGCTCCTTGTTGCTGCTCCGGGGGTGGGTGATCCATACGCTGCCACTGTAACCAGGATTAAGGCTCAGACCCGCAGGGGGAGCATCATCTCCACCCTCCGCCGAGCCACAACCCCCGCGCACGCACCGGCACCGCTGCGGAAAGCCGGAGGGACCCCTGAGCTTCAAACCGAGCGGCTCCTGGCCGTGGGGTAACACGGCCGTGACCTCCTGCAGGGTTGGAAAAGAGACGGGGAGGAGACCGGGCGAGACGGATCCTGCCCAGTTCCAGCCCTGTGTGCCCGCTCCCTCCCGGCCCACAGCCAGACACTCCTGGTCCGGGTCCGGGTCCGGGTCCCGGTGGCCGCGCCAGGTGGCAGCAGAGCCGCAGCCACGGGCCGGCGGGGAGCGGCTCGGAGCCAGCGCCGCGCCACGCGGGAGAGCGGCACGGGGAAGTTGTAGGGCTTCGTTTTGGTGATTTTCCTTTGTTTGTTTGTTTTCTGTTTATTGTTTTGGTTTTTTTTGATCTCAGGAAATGGGAGGGGTGGGGGCTATGTGTGTTTGCGTGGTTTAAAATCAATAATAAATGAAAACAGGGAAAGCTGGGAGCGCGGCTGAGTTCTTCAGAAAGTGACCTGGGCTCCGCGGTGCCAGGGCTGGTGGGTGCACCACAAGCCCTTCGCAGCCTCTCTCGGCTGCGGACCTGCGGCTGTGGAGTCACGGCCATCCGCTGTTTCTGCAATGAGAATTTAGCACATGGAGAATTTGCCAAAGAGTGACAAACACCAGCAAAGGTGGTTCAAAATGTGTCGGATCTTTATACACAGAATGCTGTGGCCAAGTTTCGTCCAGAAGACAAAATCTCATTAATTTATACACCCTATAACTTCTCTTGGTGTGATATATTGTAATGCCACTCTGATGTTTTAATCGTTAGCAAGTGAGACACAGCAAGACACATCTTTTTAGTAAAATTATTGTTGGAACCAGCACCCAAACCCTTTCTGAGCAGTAAATTTCTAGCCACTGAAACTCAGGTGGGCTTCCTCAGTAATTCACTCCTCAGGAGAGTTTGAATCTTAATTACTGACTTCTACGGGGTCAACTATGAAGCTACTGAAATTTTTTATTGTGGAGCTTTTAGTATGGAGATCAGTCCTACCCTTCACTTGACCTTATTTGTAATAATTATAAATCAGACATTTAACCTGTCAGTGAACAAAATAGTAGAGTGATTATAATTTGGGGAATTTGTTGTAGTATTTCTTACAGGCTGCTCTTATACTATATAAAGTTGTAAATTTGAAGACTAGGAACTAAAGCAAGAAATTGTAAAATCCTTTTTACAGGCCAGCCTTTCCCAGGTAACCTTTGAGTGGCATAAGGTTGCTTTTCCCCAGAGCCATCCAGGGCTCGAGAGACCCTGTGCCAATGACTGGCTTTGTGTCTCCCAGCCAGACAAAACTGCATCTCTCATACCTCCCTCACACCAGACATCGACATTAAAACTGAGGATGAGACTCCCAAATGCATTCCCTGACCTATACCTGTGAACACCTCCTACCCCAGATGGAGGGACAGCTACAACCAAACAATACAGCTGGCCCTACAGCCCTGGAAAAGGCATGTGAATATCGTGCCACAGGTCCCTGGCTGCTCAGGAAGAGTCTGTAAAGCCAAATACAGCCACAGGGTGGAGAAAGAACCGTGTAACTAAAATTGCACCCGGAGACGCAGCCTAGTCATGCCTTCCCCTGGGAGCACAGCCCGTGTTATCCCCCAAGAATACTACTTCCAGGAGCTGGGTGCTAGCCCCCACTTTGCTTTGTTAGAGAAGCCCTTGGAGTAGTTGTGAGATATGCATCTGTGCAAGAGTTCAGACTGTGAATGTGTGATGAATTAAACTGTTGCCTTTCTGCAGGCCTTAATTTCTGAAAGAGTTTAATTTTCTTTATTTGGAGCTGCTGCAATAGTTTTTGTGAGTAATGCCCCATTTTAGTTAAAGAAAGTAAACATATATGTGGAAAAAGAAATATTAACTGGATCTGTTTCCTTCTCTGTCAAGACTGAATTCCAAAGCTTCAGCAGTGAGTCTGCCTCTGTACATTGCCTTGGTGCGTATGGACAGGGGCTATGGGATGATAAAAGCCCCTTGCCATTACAAAAGGCTGATCAGAAGCGTGTGGATTAGGCACATATTGCTGATGTTGGACCCCATTCCACTGTGGGGCACAAATGCTGAACACTATGAAGGCATCTGCGTGTGCTGTGACCTTCTGCATCTCCCACAAAGCTAAGCAGGGTTAAGGTCTACTGGGGCCCTGACAGCCACAAGGCTAGAGCCTGGCAGGATGGAACTGTGGTGGGTAGCCATTTCCACTGCTCCATTCTCCATAGAAGTACTCTTTACAGAAGGCAGAAAGGAATGTGGATAGAGAAAGTGAGAGAGAATGAGTTAATTTTTTACCTCATACGTCAGAGGTACAATGCTATGCTGCTTGCTTGTTCTGTTTCTAATGGTCTGATCTAAGTAAATTAACAACCAGCTGCTTCTTCAAGCTGTCTTTGAGAAGAGCATGGAGAATTCTAAGCAGCTGATGAAGTGCCAACTCCATTAGCTCTGCAGCTGATGTGTTTTCATATACTCCCAGCCAGTCTGAGAAGCCATGGTGGGCTACTGGGGGTGCTCAGTGGCTGTGGGCTGTCACCATGGGTCAACAGCTATCTGGAGTGCTGGATGCAGGAGACATTCGTCTTCATTCTGTCTCTCAATTTGCCTTAGTAAAGCAGATGATCAATGAACTCTTTCAGAAATGGACTGAAATCCCAAAGTCCTGAGAGAGGATGGTAAGAGGGACCTCTCTTCCTATTCCTCAAACTTGTTCAGATGTTCTGCTCCTGTGCTGCCTTCAATATCCCTCTGATATTTTCATCTTTACAAAGCGGTTGCTCTGTCTCCTACAACACCCACGTGAAGGGACATTTTTTTCCCCCTAATTTGGTGCCAGATTATTTGTGGAGACCAGAGGCGATAAAAGAAGAAATGCAGAATATTCTGCACTTGGAGTCAGAAATGCACCCTCAGACTTAAGTGGTCATTCAGGAAGATGGGTTGACAGGGTTCCGTGGCAGTGAATCATTGTCTGCTGTGGCTCTCAGAGATCATGAAAACACGTGAGAGAAAAGCAGAGATCACATCTGTCATGGTAGATGGGAGTCTGTAGAGGTTTCTCTTCTCTGCAAATACTGTTGTTCTCCTTCTGTAATGCCTCCTTCTGACAGAGCTCACTGAAGTAGTACCCAGCACATTTTCAATGCAAACTGGTGTGCCTGCTATACCGTGACCTGTGTTGAACCTTCCTGCCAGTATCACCTTTATTCTCCATTGTTGTGCTAGCAACCCTTTTTGGGATGCTTCTGAGAGACATGGGGATGCATGGGGCTGATAACTCTGAAAGAAACAACCCTAGCTGGCTGGCTGCCTGGCTCCCAGGCTTTGGCAAGGAACACTTTGGATTCTTGGCCCTGTCATCAAAGTACTGGTACTGCCTTGCCTCAGATCTTGTGCAGCAAACTGTGCAATTGCCAAGGAGCCCAATTGCTTCCAAAAGCATGCTTGTCCTTTGCAGGGCTGCTGACTGCAGCCAGCATGGATCTCTGCCTTACTGACCTACCCTGACTGCAGCACTGCTTTCTTACTGCTGAGCTCCTGGTCGCAACAGCCAAGTCATCAGGACATGTATGGTCCTAGAAGATGGTGACCAAGTCATTGATGTCCTTTGGGTCCCAGATCACACAGAGCTGTCAAGAAATATTCCCTAGAAAACATGTTTATTTTCCATTGACTAGGGGGACACTGGGGATATACAGTATAAGGCTGAGCTATGCACCACAAACATTCTTTCTGAAGACCTCTAGGATTTATTTTCTCCTTTTCTCCTCTGCTTACCTGTTGCCTAAAGGCAAAGCCAACCTCTGAATATCTGTGACATTTTTATCCAGCAGAATTTTCCTAAATATGGTAAAAATTCAAAGTGCACCTTGTTCTATTTTATAGATAAGTTGCCTGAAGCATGTATTCAAATCAGAGAAATCACAAGCACAAGCTTATTTGTTCTTCAACACGCTAGGTGTACACCCATGGCTCAGCTTAAGGAAAACTTTATAATGTCAATTGATAAATGCATACATACATTCAACAAAAATGCTGCAGTGTTAAAAAAAACACCACAACTTGAAAGCATTTTTCATTCAGGTTAAATAAACCATGCCTTTGTATCAAAGCAACCCTCTAATACATTGCTGATGTATGATATTTAAAATATAATTATTAAAATGAACTAACATGTAAAAAACAGCTACGAAGTATTAGGGAAACCCATGGTAGAAAAATAAGTGGCTGACAAACAGCATTTTCACAGAGCCTAAGCAGACCTCCAGCCTTCATAAATAAATATTTTGTAATATTATCACACACGCACAGTTACTGAATCACAGCAAAGAAGCTGAAAATCGAGGCTCCTTTAAGATATATCAAGGAACATAATCTGTGTTTAACTATAATATGAAAGTAATATTAAGTAACAAGGCACCAAAGCACAACACTGATAAGAGTGTGAAATTTCTGTTCCAAAATAATTTTGCACTTGTTTTCTCCCAACTGGCAGGTTTATTATGGCCAAACAAGTTTCATATATAGAAACTGTTTCTAACTAAACAAGGAGACCTCTGCTCTTACATTTTTGTTCTTTGTGACACTTTTCTAGTGCTTCTTCCCCATTAGAAACAGAAGCATTAATTACCACAAATCTCTGCAGTGAGGCTGTCCCAAATATATACTGTTCACATACTTAAAACTGATATTTATAACACCCAAAATACATATGAGAGGTTTGGGGTTTTTTTTTCCCCAGAATCACTTTTGTCAACACTCTTTTTCTTCCCCAAGTTTCTCCTCTGCAGTGTCTTGTAATGTACTGAACAGAGATGCTTGCCTGCCGCATTTTTGGACTCTGCTCACTACCTCTGTCCTCTCAGTATATTCTCCTCTAATACTGACACTGGTTTTCATACACAGAAATACTTGTATTTTATATACTCTCCAATCCAAAATGTCCTTGGATTTCAGAGGGTGTATTTTCTGTCCTCTGTGTCAGGAGGTTGGGAAAAATGTGATTTAGCCAGTGATTTACATCCTCTGTCACACAGCCTTCACAGTACTCAGATGGTGCTTAATGATACCATTGCAGAGTTGCTCATAAAACTGGGCACATAAATGGTTTTATGATTATGGACGTGCATGGGCTCAATTCCATATATCTTCCTGAATTTAGACATTTCTGCTGAATTAGCTTTTGATTGGTTTTTGCCATTCTGCTGTGCACTTGGTAAGAGGTCTGAGCTAAAAGCAGCTAAGGCATCAAGCCATTTGTTTCTCCAGGGTAGCCAGTCCCTGGAGAAACATCACTGAACTGCTGAGAAACACTAAGAAATAAATAAGTAAGACCTCCCTTGTTTTCTAGCTTAAATTTTGTTCTTTGTTTGAAGAAATTGGTGTTTTATGCATTAATTTTAGAACACACAAGACTTAATTGAAAAGGATTCCCTTCAAACCATCTCAAGCTGTTATCCTGTCAGCAGGAAAACAAACATGCTACTAACTGAGATGCCATTGTCTCTGAGGAGTCAATCTTTAAGTCACTCTCTCTCCTTCTTTTAAAGTAGTCCTACGGAAACATGACCTGTCATTTATGAACAAGTAAAACCATAGGAAAGGAATATCAGCTGGAAGGATTAAAATACTGAGGCAGGAAGATGCTGACAGGTGATCCTATGATTTTGGATAAATGGCCTTGTAAGAGAAAAGTTTGGTAGTTTGGCAGAAGAGATAACTTTGGAATGGAGTAGAGACAGAAGTACAGGTTGGAGTATTGTTTTGGTAGGAAAGAGAAAAGAAGTTGAGGATGCCTAACTTTGCAATAGAAGGAGAGAGGAGAGATAGGCACTGCAGTGAGGTGAGAGTTATTTGAGAATCGAGCCTAAGGGTATTGCAAAATGGGATGGGAGTAGACATGACAGGAGTATTCATTAGACAAGCTTGAAGACACTGATCATTGTCAGTGCCCTCCTCATGCACATACAAGCACACTCCCGATGCCTTCTTCCTGGACAAACAGCTGCTGACAGTACACACATCAGGATGTGTTTGTGGTAGCAGATTAGCTGTCCCTTCTGTTGAGAAATCACTTTTCAGCCACAGCTAAAACTAGATTATTCCAGGATGAATATTTTCTGTGGAGTGGCTGCTGCACTGTGGAAGGCTGACATCCATATGAGTCTACGGAAACCTGGTGCTGGCCAGCTGAAGACCCTCATGGCCCAACTAATTGTCTTACTGAGAATTTAGTTGTGATTTCTATCTAAATGTCCTTCCATTCCTGCCTAGAGCCTTCTGAACAAGATTCATACTGAAATGGGACCAGTAGTCTGCCACACATTTTTTCAGCCCTCTCCAACTTCTCATATAGAATCCCTACTCAGATGTTTTGGTATGAATCTGGCGACATCACATCACACTTATTTTTGTTGTTCCATCACCTTCATTAACCTAACATCTGTCTCTGAGCTGATTTTCTGAAAACAAACAAACAAAAAACCAAACCCCCAAACATTTTCAGTTAATATGTTACAAGAGAAAGTTCTTTAAAACAACTCTCCTTTTCAATAGAATAACTCTGCCCTGTTTTCTTGGCCGTAAGTGTTGACAGTACAAAAGTATTAAGAACTATAGTTGAATAATTTATTTAAAAATAGGTGCACATATAAAAACTATTTCTTTAAAAATACTTACATTCTATAGCCTATTTTCATGTAGATAAGGAAGACCAAAGGTCCTTCAATAATGTTTTAAGTTCACTGTCTTGTCCTTCAGAAATAAACTGAGCAGAACTAACAAAGAAAATTACAGTTAGGGAGTTGTTTAAAAATCTATTACTTCTCAGCTACCACATCTCAGTTAAAAACTGTGTTTCTGTGGAGAGGCTTTACACCTACCTATGAGTCCAATGGAGATGCCAGGGAGGTACAAGACAGTCACACCATGATTTAGTGGGAGATCAAGAGTTTGATCACAGAAAAGGGTGCTCATCTACCCCAGTCATAAGAAAGGCTATGACTTCAGACATAAAGGACATACCTCCACAGTAGGGTTCAGAGAAAAGAAATGTAGAAAGAAATCTGGAGATCATTCTGGTAGTCTTTCTGTACAAACAGGGCAAGAAAGGAGATGCAATACTTTCCTATAAGTTGCTGGGAAAACAGCTACTAGAATACTTCTTCCAAACAAATAAAACAAATAAAGATTGAAAAAAGTTGTAGATTAAAACTACAAAACTTTTTATAGATTGCTTAATCATCCTAAAAGCTTGTTCTATTTAAATGATCAAAGATTGAAGACTCCTTGATCACAATTTATAAATGCCAAAGCTGTTGAAGGTATAATAAGATTCAGTGACTAGAAGATGAAGCTAAACCAATTCAGACCGTAAATAATGCTCTCATTAGTTATCTGTGTACATATTAACTCTTGAAATAATCTATCAAGGGTTGCCCATCACTAAAAAGAATTAAATTAACATTGTTTTTTTAATTTGGTAGATAAGCTTTAATTCAGCAACATCTATTGGACTTGAAGCAAATTAAATAATGGATGTCCATTGACCTGTGTTACTCAGAGGACTGAAGTAAATAATTTTAAGGCCTATATTAATCACTGAATTCTTTAATTTATTCAATGAAAATAACAATGTCATAGCTTGGTTAGGTGGGTTAATCCTTATGTCTTGATTTGTTTCTTCTAATCACAGTATTAGAATATCCTCTGAAGGGGATACTTCCTTCCCCCCACAGCCAGCAACAACCCTAAAATAGACCACTGGGACTCATCCCGGCCTCCAGGTCATGTTGCCACCTTTGTCAGCAAGCCTTCATTGAGGCCACCTGGATCAGATAGGGACATTTTCACCAGCACTGTTGTCCAAAGGGATTACAGAGAAGGTGGCATTATTTGGGGTTGAAACTATACCCTGCTGAGAGATGTCCCGTGACAGCTGCGTCTTTTAAAATGCATTGCAGTGCAGCCTGGGAACAACGTGGTCATTTTTCAAGGAAAGAGACATCTAAGTGTGCTTCTCATTACTAATTCCCAGTCAGGCAATTCCAAAGCCTAATCGTTGCTCTGCCTTTGTACTTGGCTGGCGGTGATTCATTCTCCTGCTGGGACCAGGTGTCAAATGACAATAATCTGCTCTCTGGGGGCTTCCGAGCATTAGGTACTGTTATGTAGTGTGCTGTAACTTGAAGGTGCATTTCAGCATGTCATCCAGACCAGCAGCACAGTGACTGGTCTTTCACCTGTATTGATGATTATGGAACAAGCAACATAAAGGCTGAAGAAGAGAAGATGGGGAAAGGGAGTGTGACTTAATCACAGCATTTCAGTACCTAGAGGGAGCTTGCAAGAAAGCTGGACAGGGACTTTTTACAGGGATGTGTAGTGATAGGACAAGGGGGAGTAGGCTTAAGCTAAAGGAGGGTAGGTTTACATTATATACTAGGAAGAAATTCTTTATTGGGAGGATGGTAAGGCACTGGAACAGGTTGCTCTGAGAAGTTGTGGATGTCCTGTCATTGAAAGTGTTCCAAGACCAGGTTAGATGTGACTCTGAACAGCTTGGTTTAGCAAAGAGTGTTCAGGAGTTGGAACTAGATATTTAAGGTTGCTTCCAATATGATTTGATTCTATGGTTTCACCTGACCCTTTTATTGCAGTTTGTCATTTCTCTTTCATTAGATATTTGCTAACTGGTACTGGCCTTGCATCTGACATATATAAGCAATAAGAATTTATAGTTAGGGAGAAAACTGTAACAACTTGCTGCTAGTCAAATTATACACTATTTTGCATTTGGTGGTATTTTTTTTTTGTTTGTTTGGTTGTTTGTTTGTTTTCCAGTTATAGTTAGTCATATAACACTTTGGCCTAACTTAAGGTCTGTGGTATAAGGATTTGGTCAAGGATTTCTCTTTTGTAAAGCTGTTACACCACTTTTTCTACCATTAAGGGCTGGTGCTTTATAAATCTTTGGCATATGAAATTGTGCCAAATGGCAGTCATGGAAGTCACCACTAGTTCTGAAGAACCAGACAATGGACACTCTTTCTCCAGCTTCAAGCTGTGTCAGCTAAAATGACATGACAGGTCTGCTGCCAGACACTCTCATTCTGTCCCAGCTGTTACCTAAGCTATTTGCAGAATTCGCCTTCCCTACCTGGAGCTTACTGCACCAGGTCAGAAAAGGGTTACTGGTCAAGGTAACCCAGCTCGCCTTGACAGGAGTATAAGCAGCTCAGGAACAGATTAGACGGGGCAGTAAACTGCAACATGAAGGGTGAGGGAGAGGTGTCCAGCTGAAGACAGCAGCCTCTGCTAGCACAGCCAGATCTTGCCGTGAACTTGTACAGCAGCCTTAGTTTTGCTTGATTTCTTATTTAAAGTAAGAAGCACAATAGAAAGTAGGATTTTCCTCTGGCAGCTTCTCCTTATCCCAATCTCATATGCATACCTCCCCCTTAATGCTGGATTTTAATTTGCCCATTGAGCCCTCTAAAAGCTCCCTTCTTTGTTCTTATTCACTTCCCACTCACTTCTAAAGACAGTGGCTGATATTGTGAATTCTGTTATGCAGCAGTACCAATTAGTTCTTGAACTTATTCCTGATTGTTACTTTGGAAGAAGTTAAAAGCATTTTCTCATTTTCATTCTTCAGGTCACCTAGTGAAAAATTCACCTGCTGCAATAGATGATGGGTTTGTAAGCCACAACAACTCAAATCACAAAACTTAATTTAACAGGTTGGAATTATGCAATTTGTTGCTATTGCCAATGTATTCACTTCTTTCATGCTGCTTCCAATTACCAGTTCCAGCTCTGTATTGAGTACAAAATGGAGACTGGGGAATATATAACTCATCAAATGGGGTAAAATAAGAAGTGTGTATCTGGATCCTTATGTCTGGGCTTCAGGCAAAGTTGGTATTTTATTACTTATTGCTGTTGCAGTATGGTTTTGATGATCAGATTTTCTCAGAAACCTGTCATTCTGAAGTACTCAGTTTTGGTTTGGTGGGGGTTTTTTTTGTTTGTTTTGTTTTGTTTGTTTATCCTCTTCAGCAGTGGCAATGATTAATCTGATCCTTTTGGTATGCAGTTTCAAATCCAGTCACTTCAGCAGAATGAAACTTCAACCTTAGCAAATGGAAATCCACTGCCTTGTCAGTGTAGAGTTCTTTTCTAAGTGCTGAAGGGCTAATATTCAGTGAACTCTCCTACAATGATTTCAGGAGTACATGTGCTCTCTCCTTCTTTAGGTAAAGAAGATTTAGATTATTTAGGTAAATTTAGATTTATTTTATAGGGAAAAGTGAGCTACCCCTGCCAAAAGACTTTAAGGGAGGTTTCATTCTGTGTAGTTATTTTCACCCCTTTCTGTGAAAAATATTTCCCGGGGGACATTTTATTTCACAGAATATTCTGAGTTGGACAGGACTCACAAGGATCATCGAGTCCAACTCTCAAGTTAATGGCTCATACAGGGATTGAAGCCACGACCTTGGTGTTATTAGCACCATGTTCTAACCAACTGAGCTAATAAAGAAACCTTAATTACCTTAAGACCAAATCAGAAATAGAATTACTTGGCAGCTAAAATCTAGTTTCTGTTAATAGCCTATCCCCTGGAGGTGCTGGAACAGCAGAGATCCTGAGCCTCTGATACTGTAAAAACTGTTTCCTTTAACAAAGGTGTTGACTCATTAACTGGCTTCTTTTGCCTTCAGTTTGTTCTTCTTTTTTCAGACATTAATTTCATTTGAAATGCTTATACATAAAGATGAGCCTGATGCATGGGAGTTTTGGTCTTCTCTTCCAAATAACTGGCAAAAAACTAGGGCCACTGTTTTCTATATTTTATGTAAGCAGGTATCACTTTTCTGTCGATTCACAAACACAGCAGTTTCTGTTCAGTCCAGACAGTCACCTATATAGAAAAAAATGTATTCTGATTACAGTAAAAACCTTTACTATAACTTTCAATGGGGCTTTTCCTTTATTAAAATAATTGATTGCACAATGATGTGTTGGAAGACATAAGAAAGCTAAGAATCAGTTAAATGTTCACAGAATGAAGATTCTTTTTTCAAGAACAAGAAAACCAGCTGACTTCACATTTAGGGAACTTGTCAAGTTCTGTGGAAGTGAGAAGATGGTATCTAGTAGGAAGTTAATCGTTACACTGAGGGCCACTTTATTTAGGAGTCTATCAGTGTGAAGCCGTAAACTTATGAAGAATATATTCTAATTTTCCTTGTGCTATATTTTCAAGTGCCTAAGCCTTCTGAAATAAAAGGATGGATCAGTAACCAACACTCATCTCCAACACACTGTACACATGTAGGGAACAGACATAGTATTTTGCTGTAGCATCATTTCCAAAGGAAGGAGGGCAGGTATACAACTGGAGCCCAGTTTAGCCTTGAGACCACTAAAAACTGGCTCCTTCCATAGCCTGCTGCACACCACCCAGGACATTCCACAGTATTATCCTTTGAACCTTTGACAAAATATTTACACATAGACTTACTAGGTTACAGGCCGAGTCCACAAAGACTCACTTGTGCTTTTTACTGTGAGGAATCCCACTGAAATATTGATAAAGTTGGATGTCAATTTGTCTGAGACAAAAGTTTGAAAAGATGTTCATGATTCTGAGTTGCCATTATGAATAGCAAAACCAAATTGTTTTGAGAGAAGCAAGGCAAAGGAAACATTTCCTGTGAATAACATGTTATTCTCACTGGTCTTCTGCTGTCTTTAGCAATTTGCAGAATGAGCTGCCCCTGGGTATGAATGTGGTGATGTGATGTTGAGTTTAGGCTATCTCTGGTAACTGATGGACCTGTAGCCAAACAGGACAGAGAACTCCTGTTTTGCGGTGCAGCGTTTCTTTTCATGGGATTTCTACTGATTTCTGTGAAACTTTTGAGATCATATCTACTTTGGATTAAACCAGCCACTGGTTCAAAACATAATATAAAAATCTCTTTTGAGCTGGGGTGCAAAGGCTAAGATAACATAAAGCCTTATTTCTTTAAAATTGTATGATTTATTAATTGTGTGTTTTCCTCTAAATTTCATTAAAATACTCTAAAGGCTACTACAATGGGTTGCACTCATTAACCCACTATGGTTTATTTCAGAGGGGTTTTGATTAAGCTTGCAAGAAAGAGGAGAGGATAACTGGGTGGATAATTCTTTGACATGTGTTCCTTGAAATGTATTCTGTTCCTCTGTGGATATGAACTTTGAATGAAAGGCCTTGAGTCTTACCTTTCACATTAAACTGTGTGATGAACCTACTGCAATATGTAAGACTCTAGCAACACAGTGAAAAGGCCAGTTTACTCTTTACTGAAAGTGAAAATTCAGGAAGAATGCAATACAAAGAAATGAGAAAAGCCCACAATAAATCAGTTCAGCGGTCATGTGCTGGATGATGCCTTCTGTTTCAGCACACCACACTAATGCAGTAAATAGCAGACTGATGAAAGCTCTAGGCTCATTTAACACTGATGGATTTGTGGCAGACATTAAATACTTGACTCCTGACCACTGCATATAAACCTAGCTCTGAGGAGAAAGGAGGTATTAGGGAGATTTTGCAGCACCACAGGCTTAGTTAAATGAAAATCTGTATTCAGGATTAAAGAGAAAATATAACTGCTGTTTACTAACATCATTATGTGTAGAATTTATTTTTAGAAATTCATGAAGTAAATGGTAAGAATCTTTGTATTCTAAACAAATTTAAATAGACTAAAATAAAAAAAATCCATCTTTTGCAGATCTAGAGTAATCTGCCATAAAAGCAGAAAAGCAGCTTGTTCACAGCTGTTGTTTTAAACATACATTCTTTCAACTATTCTTAGCAAACTGTTGTAAGACAAATTATTTTCCTTTTAATTTCTCATATTAATTGCTACTTTATATTTTTGTAATTGTTGCACAGTACTGCAATTTATGAAATAACTGAATGTTTCCACTTGGATCAGGCTGAAAATGAGTAAACAATTTGTTGCCTTCCATCTTCTTTACTTCTTATGGGCTGCTTATCCCAAGAAACCATTTAAGATGTTCAGAATCTTCTTACTATGATGGATTTGCTGTCATTTTGCTGAAGTCCCCAAATTAAACTTGTCATATTACTGAGGCCACAGTTTCTCATTTCTGCCCACTGTTGCCACACAGTAATTGTATGGTCCTTAACTTCACCTTCGACAATTTTCACAGTAACTGTTGGTATCTGTCGACAAATACAACTGAAACATGGTCTGAGGTGATACCTGGGATCAAACCCTTGCTAGATACCCATTGATAAGCCACTGGTTGCTTTCATTTGACAAACATAATTTTACCTGCTGGTAAATTCCCTAGTTTCTATTCCGGTAAGTCTACCTGAAGCTAAATAAAACCCTAGAATGACAACCATCTATTCGAGGAGACAGATACAGTATTTTCCTTTGATTCCTGAAGAGGCAATGGAGGTAACTGTGTGAGAAATGAGAAAGAAGGACTAGATATTCCAGGTCAACCTGAAACACCAGTTAAGACTAACCTTCATGACTACAGCTGTGAAGCAAGAGCCTAAATACTAAGGCAGAATAACCTGTTCCAGCAAACATTGTTAAGACATGTTGTTTGGTGAGGGAGGAATAAAAAGGTTCAACTGCAAACCCAAGGTCTTATTATCACCATGAATATCAATATTATCAATACCTGAAGCCTGCCAGAAGCAACTGAGGAATTTAAGTCCAGGGCTGAATACAGTTGGTATTATTCTTACTTGTTATTCCCATGGGGTAAAAGAAGGGGTTAGTGACACCAGTCATACTGGGCAATATAAGGTGAAGACAAGTCCTCAGATAGGACTATAAAGAGCCATTGACTAGACAGAGGCAGTGAAAAGAAGTAGAAAAAAATATAATTAATATTTTTCAGCAATGACTCAACAGACATGATTATGGTGCACAGAATATAAAGGGAAGGTTGCAAAATGGAAAGAGACTAAAAAGCCTGTGGAGTGAGGTATGAATTTAAGCAGAGAAAGAGGTGAAGCTGCAATGACTCACAGATTAACTGTAGAGCCAGCAGATGAGACAATTTGAGATTCAGATAAATTCATGATACAAATGGTTGGGCCAAGCAGGAGAGACCTTGAAAGTGTCATGTATTAAAATAGAAATAAATTAGGATTAGGAAAAAAAAGGATAGGGTATCTTGCCTTAAATGGTATTAAAAGAAGGAGAAGAGAAGAAATAGTGAAGGAATAATTGCCCAAAGGCTGTACTTGGTGAGGTCCAGCTAAGCAGTGGATGACGAATGGCCAGATGTCACAGCATGGGAATGAGTAATATCCTGAACTATGTTGACATGTAACAGAGCTTTTAGAGTGAAACTGAGATATCCAAAACTACTCAACAGTGGTTGAATACCTCCAGCATTTTCATGGAATGTTCACCAACAGTAATGGGGGATAGCCTTGAGAGGGACTCAAGAAATTCCAGGTCAATATTGGTTTCCATTATCTGGAAAGGTTCAAGCAGACAGAAACCAATAGTTTCACTGCTGTGATCGTTGCTGATCTGTGATCAGCTACCATAGCTGGTAGCTCAAAGTGTGGATGCTCAGCAAATCTGAATAGTTCAAAATTTTGAGAATATCAAGTGTTTAAAGGCAACTATTTTCACTACCTGTTCTGAAGCATAAGGAGTTGATTAATTTATTTAAAACTGATTATAAGTGAAATACAAAAAGAGTTTGTGCAGATCTCCCAGTACTGAGGAAAGCATAGCAGTCCAGGTAGATGAATATGTTATGTAATATAAAGACATTCTGAACCCATGGCACACATGAAAGCCTCGTAATACAGGTTTTCTAAAAGAAGTCAAGTATACTTCCTGCTAGCTAAGAGGGAAAAGGCCTTAAACAAGCATGTTCCAAGTGCTCATTTTAACAATCGTGATTTGCATCTAGGAATACTGCACAAGTACTTGTTGGACAAGAATCAGAAGAACTTTGAGAGTATGTGTAAAGCATTGAAAAAAACCAAGATTACACATTTGGTGTTGCCACAGTGTTGCTTGAGGCAGGTATGCAGCAAGCCTCCCACAGACTTGAACCACAGCTCTCATAATTAGTAGTAAACTCTCATATATTTGAATCCAGACTGTAGATTAGTAGGTGGAGAAGGTGTAAATTCCAATTTAAAAAGAGAATTCAAGAAGCATGTCACTGAAATACGGGATTACATGACAGGTCAACAAAATTTGTGCATGAATCAATGTCTGTAAATGTGTGAGATTTTCCCAAACTTTGGGAGCAGAGGGCTAAAACCTTTTGAGAAGTCAGTGAGATCTTGGCTTTTAAATTAGCAGTAGACTTTTTATCCTCTATTAAGAAGATTACCAGCTCAGGTTTTATTTATGATCCTATGACTTAGTTCAACATACACTGACTACAAGTGTTTGGTACTCTGGAATTAAAAAATGAATGAAAATAACCTTAGGCAGTAACTTGAGTTCCTTTATATGCTATGTAGAGGATGACAAAGAGCTATAAAATGATCAGGGAATAGCCTCATCAGGCAGGTTTTCTCCCAATCTCCATGTCTTTTCTTTTGCCACAGATAACATCTGGGCCCATCACACCATGTCTCCTTCAGAGAGAAAAGTCCTCTTTAGTTGCCACTGCAAAAGGCAGGATCCAGGGTGGCTTATTGTGGACTTTTATGCTACTACATGCCCGAGGCAAATGTCTACAGGACAAACAGTTTTCTGCAATTAATGGATTAATTTGATTACAGGTTTGAAACACCTTTCTTGACCTGGTCCTAAAACACATTGCACAACTCACTGTGAATGGCAATGGAAGCACAGGTTGGCCACATTCTGTGTTCCCACCACATACACATAAAATCCTACTGTAATCCTCCTGCAGTCTCTGCACAAACAAACAGTAGGCTCCCCTCTGACTGAAGGTGTCACTGGTTGGCCTTGTGTCCCCCATACTCATCTCCTAAGCCTACCTTTTAGGTCCTCTCACACAAATGAGAGGGGACTAGTCTGCCTCTGGAAGCAAAGGGAGCAAGAAAAGAGCTTGGGATCATGGCACTTTTATTTGGGGAATAATGAAAACAAAAGTGTTAAAACTAAAGACATTTTTAACTATCTTCAGGTATCTGTGTATTTGTAAATAAAACAGAGGAGCTACTGATTTGTTACAACATGCAGTATTTAATTATTGTTATGACACTAAGGTATGCTAAGGTTTATCTGAACTAAGTGGTACTTGTCTAAAGGGTTCCTGGGAATTGGGCATGGGTCCATTTGGAGCAGCAGTATGGTCAAAATTACCTTCTCAAGCCAATATTTATACACATGTTTTGGGAACAGTGTGTACCTGAGTAATTTTCAATTCACATCAGAGATGCAACTACTTGTTTCAAAGTAAAAGGCAGCCCCCACATGGTGGAGGATGTATAGATGTAGACATTGAAGCAACAAAACACAGGTATTGTAAAGTGAAAAAAAGATTCAGGTCTTAACTTCAGGCAAGCACTACCAAATCAGTATGGAGAGGCTTTTAGCTACAATGAGTGAGTGGATCATCCAGACTGCAGGCAGGGATCCCTGCCAGGAGGTGCTCTTCACTCTTCCAGCCATGACATTATGAAGATGCTAAAAAACTCTTCCAAAACTGAGGCAGTTTAGACAGGAAATTTAGCTTTGGACATGGCATGCTGTAGCACCCAGACAGAATTTCTGTAAAAAGAAGAATTGAATATGACATACTGTGAAAGATAAGCCTCATTGCAGGAAGAACTACTTAGAAATACCTGAAGTGATTGTAATGAAATGCCTATAAAAAAGCTGTCACTAAGTATGGTTGTTGTATCAGTAGAAGATTCAGAAAGTAACGCTGAACTATTTCAACATGGCTATGGCTGCCAGTAACTAAAAGATGCGATAGTGCTTTGAGAAGACATCTTCTGCAAGAAAGGCAGCAAAGACAAAGAAAATCCACAAGAAAGACAACAGCCAGTGATCTTGCTTTCAACGTTATGGTCAAAGATCTTTACATGTAAGTTTAAAAAATCTCCTTCCTTGACAACTTAAAAGAAATTATTAAACACAGTTCTGGCAAAGATAAAATTGGGAAAAGCTAAAATACATGCCCTTGGTACAAAAGCCCCATTATGTTGCTTGACAGAGTAATTTCTTTCAACTTCTTCCCAGCTTTTGCTTGAACAGCTTTATCCTTTTTTAGGTTTCCCTGGACAGCTCCAGCACCTGCCAGAAAACAGGTGTTGATAAATGAATATCCATCATCAGCTAGGAAGTACTTTTCAAGTGAGAACTTGTCAGGATTTTTTACTTCACATCTCTCAGGCCTTGTGGTCCTTTTTCCCCTTCAATGTTAGTAAATGGCTGTAACCATATCCCAAGGCTCTGCAAGAAATTTACTCCCTCTTGTGCAAAAATGAATCCTCCCGTCTACAAGACCCATTTGCCAGAGCTTGTCATTAGGACTTCTGTCACTCACGTCTGCTGTATGAAATCAGTATTTTGGCTGAAATTCCTTTCTCAGCATTTACTGCTGAGCCTGGTCCTCCTGAGGTTACTGGTAGGAAGTGGCAGGTGTGCTCTGCCTGTGACTCACCTCAGGGGCACACAGGCGGTGTCTGGGTGTGTAGGCACCGTGCTGTCCCTTTGGGCTGTCTGCAGAGGAGCTCAGAGAGAAAGTGCCTCGTGCCGAGCATACTAAAAGAAGGCACAAGAGGTAGCTTTTGTCCCCAGACTTTCCCAACAAACAGGTGTTGCTGGGTGCCCGTATGTAAACTACTGAGATAGCATACGAATAGATCTCACTTTTCACAGAACTCATGGGTCCGCCGCGGACCCTGGTATCATATTAACAATGAAAAGTGAATGCACAAACCCCCTGCTGACCAGTTATCCTGCTATGGTGCCAGGACCCAGTTTTCCACAGGGAATGGCAGCACTTCCCTCTCCCCATCTAGAAACCAAGAACACGTCGGACTGCCGATGCAGATTTTCCAGCTCTGGTTCTCATCATACGTAGACTCAGGTTAGGATTTCAGCTGTTCTAGGTCCATCTTCCGCGTGACAGAAGTTGTGGCTTGATTTTATTTGTCTTTTTCGGTCACTCTTTTTCAGAGATCACCTGATCTGTTGCGGGACTGATCATTTCCCCGGCAAAAATCAGAGTCCCTGCCAGTCATCCTGTTGAAGACGCAGCACACCGCGGATGCGGGACTGTCTCACAGCCGAGGAAGCCCCCCGGGGTAGTTTCAGTCACCGCGGGAGATTCAGCCTGAGTCACCGGGATGACAACATCAGTTGTCACAAATACGAAGCGAATCATGTAGCAGAACACCGTGACATCCATTTAACAACTTGCTGTCTTTAATGAAACCGGATAATTATAGCTTAATGTACTGGCCATGCCACCACTGACATTTCTTTTCTACTATCAGTGCTGCTGAGCAGGCACCTCTCAAGCGTTTTCCCCTCAGCGGGGCCGACGTTCAGCGTCGCTCTCAGGCAGAGAACGGCACCGTGTAAACAACTCTCCCCCTGCCCGATGGTACAGCCGCGCCTCCCTCCCTCCCCCATCGCGGCGCCCGGTGGTTGGTGCTGACGGCGGCGCATGCGCAGAGGGCGCGCGGCGGCTGCGGGCGGCGCTGTGGGACCGGCGGGGCCAGCCGGGTCGGGGCCTCCCCAGGCGGGTCGGGCCGGGCCGGGCCGGGCGCTCCTGGGGGACCGGGGAGGGCAGTCCCGGAGCCGGCAAAGGCCGTCCCGTCATTGCGGGCAGCGCTGTGGGTGAGGAACGGGGTTTGTGCTTTGGGGCCGGCCCCCAGGTCTGCGTGAGGGGCTCGGCGGCCCCGGAGGCGGGGGAGGATTACGGGGGGTGTCGGTGCCGTGTCCGTGCGGGGCCGGAGGAGCTGTCGCGGCCCTGCTGAAGCCAGAGCTTGGGTAGTCGAACGCGCTGTTCAGGGCCCGGTCGTGCCGTGGGATTGGTGTGATTTGCCCTGCTTTTCCTCGGGGAGATGAGGGCGGCGGGGCTGCTGGGACTCCGAGCCGGTCTTGCCAGGCGTGGTGCCGTGGGGTGGGCGAAGGGCCTTCGGGGTTCCCGGGCCATCCCCCTGCTTGGAGCGGGGCACCTGCGGGCAGAGGGCAGGGCCATCGGTGCCTTGCAGGGTTCACCTCGGGCAGCGGAGGTGGCTTTTGCTGTCTGCTGAAGCAAGGCGAGGGTTTCTCGCCGGGCGCGCTGCCCTCGGTGGTCTTTTCTCTTGCGTTCACCAGACTCCCAAAGGCACAGTGGTGTTAAGCACTCACAGGTTGAGGCGGGTGTGATGGTCATGCTCATGTTACCTATATGGTTCTTAAAACTAGCTGGAGTTCAAATATTATCTAGTTTTTCCCTCCCCACAAGACTTTGGTTTTGAGCTACAGTGTGTTGAGGAAGTTCCAGACAACTTGAGGCACTTAATGCTAGGCTGTTCAGCTAATTACACCAATGTTGCTAATAATATGTAATAATGTTGCTTGTCTGCATTCCATATTCTTTTTCCATTTTTGAAGTTTTTTTGTTTGTTTGTTTGGTGTTTTTTTTTTGAAAGTGCCTGAATGTTCAGAAACTGATTGTTGTTTTGAGCCGTCATTGCAGCCCCCTTTTGTGTAACTGGTCCCCCTTACTGCATTAGTTTTCTGTAGTTTTATGTCCTGGATCTGTATTTTAGATTCTGAATTGTACCAACTGTAGCTGTAGCAAATGTGGGAAAAGCAGGGGAGTAGGACAATAACTGCTGAATGCTGTTGAAATAAAAGTTTCATAAGTAACAAAACAGGATTTGCTTCTCTTCCTCTTTCTTGCCTTCCTACTTGACCCTCCTCTGCTTTTACTTCAGTGCATTACTTCGTACTAGTTGGCACTTCACAGGCCAGTTGTAAATCTTGTTGCTTAAGGTTTTTTTGTCTATTTACCTGTCTTTGGGATGACTGTGCCTAATGGCAACAGGCCCAAAGTCATAACTGAAGTGGATGTGATCCGTCTATGGTTTAGAATCTATATACGTGGATGTACTTAAAAATTCACTAAAGTTTTTTTGTCCTTGTTCCAGATGGAAGAGTTCATGCTTGCTGGTTTGCATAATAGCAGAGGCTAAATAGGCATGAAGGAGACTATAGTCAAAAGAGAAGAAATGAATCCTACAAATGATGATACAGTGTTTGGGACTATTTTTGACTGGGACTATCTCTTATGGGAAATTCGTTTGACATTTTTAGCTGCTGGTTTTTTAATCTACTTGGGAGTATTTCTTCTGTCTCACTGGTTGTCTTCTTGGAGAAGTACCACTTACCGTGCCTTGTATGCAAAGGAGAAGGTGTTTTGGAATATGGCAGTCACACGTGGTGTGTTTGGACTTCAGAGCTGTGTTGCTGGGTTATGGGCTTTGCTCATAGATCCTGTTTTTCATGCTGACAAAGTCTATTCACAGCAAAAGTGGAGTTGGTTTAACTGTTTAATAGCAGCTGGATTTTTCTTGCTTGAAAATGTAGCAGTTCATGTGTCCAACATTATTTTTAGAACGTTTGATGTTTTCTTAGTAGTTCATCATTTGCTTGCTTTTGGTGGCTTGGCTGGTTTAGTAATTAATGTGAAATCTGGACATTATCTGCCTTTGATGGGAATGTTGCTGGAGATGAGTACTCCCTCAACATGCATTTCCTGGATGCTTCTGAAGGTAAGAATGTGCTAATTTTCAGATTATGTTTGTAACAGTTTTCATGCATTTCACTTGTCTGTAGATAATCCGTGTGGTTTGTTTGGATAGTTTTTCATCAGAACTGCATTTGTCTGGCGGATATCTGTGTTATTGTCACACCTGCTTTTGTTGATGTGATGTTTGTGATGGCACTTGTGCATGCCTCCATGTAGGTTTGTGTGGTGCAGTGTGCATGTGCACAGTGAGGTGGTATCGATCCATACCGAGTTTGGGATGCCATATATATGTGGAGTAATACTGCATCTATGAGAAAAAGTGCCTGAGAGTGTGCATATGAAAGGTAGATATTTGTATTAGTTCTACAGATTCTTCAGTTCCTTATCTCGAAGTAACAATCTCACTTCTGCATACTTTGTGTTCTTGTTTTTCTAGGCTGGCCGTGCTAGCACCTTTTTCTGGAAGGCAAACCAGTGGGTGATGATCCATCTGTTTCACTGCCGCATGATTCTTACCTACCACATGTGGTGGGTGTGTGTTTTCAATTGGAATTCCATTATAGAAAATCTGGGACTTCTTCACTTCATTGTTTTATTCTCAGGATTATTTGCTGTTACACTAATACTTAACCCATACTGGACATACAAAAAAACTCAGCAACTCCTCAGCCCAACTGACTGGAACTTTGAAAGTAAAGCAGTGGAAAATGGAAAACTAAATGGTGAAACACATCAAAAGAAGAGGATATAGCACTGAAACAACAATTTCCCAGCAGAGTAACAGAAGAATACAATGCAAAGTCATTCTTTGCACGTGAAGTAGAAGATTTTGCAAGAAGCTCATTGACACAATGACTCCTTGCTGGTAGCACTCTGTATGCATCACAAGTGTTGAAAAACATTGTGTTTCTTATGTGTATACATATAAGAACTTCAACCCGTGTCATGAATTACACCAACAATTTGTCACATTGGACAGTATTTCATAATTAAGTAGTGATGTGCTCCCTAATGGCTTGTTTCTTTTCCTAATGCTTCAAAGTGGCTTTACAGTAAGTCATCTATTAAGCTCAGCTTGAATCAAGTTTAGCTTGAATACTATTTCACATATAGTGGAGATACTGATACTGAAAATTATGTTAAATTGTTTATTAAGATCAATTATGATCCAAGTTAGGTATGCATGGGTACCTAATTCCTGTGTGCTAGTGAATCATTCCAGGTGGCAGAACTTGTCAGTGGTAAAATACAGTCATGGCTTGGGTTTAGGTTTTGTTGTTGGTTGGTTTGTGGGTTTGAGGGTTTTTGGGTATTTGCTTTTGGGTTTGTTTTGGTGTTTTTGTTTTGGTTTTTTTGTTTTTTTTTTTTTTAAGTGCACTTAAGGAACAGGAAAATAATTGTTTGAGTGTTTGCTCACTCGAAGTTGTAGTTTTCAGGTTGCCCTCAGTATGAGAGGAGTTCATACCCATCAAAACCATGCATGTGGAGATCCATGCATTTGCCATATGAGTGGTCTGGTAGGTAATCATAGTGGCCCCTTCTGGACTTGTAATCAATGAAATACAAGTGGCAACACCAGAAGGTGACTCTGTATTGTCTTTGAAAAAAATGCTGCTTGATTAGTAAAATTATTTTATTTGTAGGTCCCAGATGAGGGATCATGCAATTAGTTCCACTAGTGCTTCTGTTATGGTTCCTCTTATTTTTGGAAATACCCGTAGTTTTAGATGGTTTCACAATCTGAGGTGACTCTTCTATGGAGGAAAGCCCCTATCAACTCCTGTAGGAGTTTGATTGTTTTAAGATTTTTATTTAACTTTAAAGAACATACCAAGTGACACTAACAATCTATTGCACTTTATCTCCCACATCACAAAAATCTTTCCTTGACTGAGAAACTGGGTTGCTCTTTAAAGTAGGGACTCGTGGTGATCGATATTCTCCCACTTTTTGTGGTTTGATGGTTCCTGGGTGAAATTTTGGGAAGTGGATGGAGGGATAAAAATCACGATAGAAGAGAGTGACACCTAGTGGCAGGAGAATGACGGGTATTAGTTTTGGTGCACAGAATAAAAGATTTAAAAACATGGTTAGTTGGAATTCTGTGTGATAGCTGCAACAGGTAGTAATTTTACACATAACCCTGTCTGTTATTGTGCTGATATTTAATAGATAAAATATAAATTAGAAGCTACCTTCTTATTTCTAAGCTAGGCCGACCGAAATTGCAGTGTTGCCTGCCTGGGCACCGTCCTATAGTAAAAAAGGTTCTCAGAAGTTTGAAATGTTGTATCTGTCTTGAGGAGTTGTATGTGGGAAAGTAATGTTAAAAGTACTTTGGAAGAAACCAGAGGGATGAATTCCTTGGCTATGGAGCCAAAAAATATGATCTGAATATATATCTTGCAGAATCCAAATCTCACATGCAGGAATTCCAGGGAGACAGGCAGAGAATAAGTCATCAGGTATCAGAATGATGGTGTACTCTATGAAGCTTAAAACTAGGTTTGGATTCGATAAAACAAGGAAAGAATTGTAAAATCCCAGCTACAGAATTCTGAAGAATCCCAACAGAAATTGGAAGCATCAGAAGAAGTTTGGGATGAGTGTGTAATTCTTATAGTGGCTGGCTAAAGAATGTGAAATTCCTATATGCAAAAATAAAATAATATGGACGGTGGGGGTTAGTAGTGAATTGAGACTGAAAAAAGACAGCTGGAAATTTATGTCATAGCATTGGATGTCTAAAGTCTAATATTTTATATTATTAATTTGTGTAACTTTATTAATTGAATTTAAAATATTTCATTAATGTTATGTTTTTTATCATAATAATGCAGTCTGTTTAGTTTGCATCCTAGTGGGAGGTGGTTTTTTTGTTTGTTTGGTTGGTTGGTTGTTTTTTTTTTTTTTTTTCCCCACAAAAAGCCTCTTAGGGTTTGCATGTTTTAACTGTATAATGAATAATACTTTAGAACCCCTGTTAATGTAAACACTGGTAGACCTGCTAGAACAAGGAAGCTGTGCAATAAAGCAAAGAACAGCACTTACTTTATTTCTGTTGGTTTAAGAGTACTTTACAGTCCAGCTAGAAATACAACACAACAAAGATACAGACAACCTTTCTTCTTCATCTTCCTCATGGCTTAGTGTTGGATTTACCCATTCTGTTACACAGAGCCTCTTTTTTTATACTTGAGTATAAAAGGACCTTTTATAAGGTCATGTAGGGATGGGAGAAGGGCAATGGCTTTAAACTAATGAGGGGAGAGTTACATTATATTAGCAAGAAATTCTTCCCTGTGAGGGTGGTGAGGCACTGGCACAGGTTGGCCAGAAAGGTTGTGGATGCCCCATCCCTGGAAGTGTTCAAGGTGAGGGTGGATGGGAGTTTAAAAAACCCGGTGTAGTGGAAGGTGTCCCTGCCTACAGCAGGAGGGTTGGAACTAGATAATCTGTAAAATCTCTTCTAATCCCAAACTTTTGGGATTCTTCACTGTCTACTGACTGCTCCCTTTAGGAGGATTTTCTGGTTTCTTACTGTGGAAGTCACATTGCTATGAAAGAAGTCTGAAAAAATTCTTGAACTGAGGGTTTTGGTATCTATTAACCCTTACAACTGTAAGTGCTCCTTTTCAGCCCAAGGGTAGAGTAGCCATATCGTGTTAGTAAATTTTGTTGAAGTGAAATTAATCCCAGTCCTGTTGAGCGTTCTTATACAGCCTCATCCACAATCCCATTTAGAAAAATTCAGTCAGCTTCAGTAATGGCTGGATTGGGTCACAGGGTATGCTGCTGTGGATTTGGAAAACTTGAATAACATGATTTTGGGTGAAATATTTGTTTTCCAAGGGGACTGCTAGGGACTTGTTGGCTCTGCTTTCTTGTTTGAACAAGCTTATTTGAGGAGTGATGTTAGTGTCACCTTTCTGGCTGAAGCTTTTTTTTTTTTTTTTTTTTTTTTTTTAAACCCAAACAACAAAAACTCAAATCAGCAAACTGTGGTGGGGACAATGGCGTTACATTATTTTGGTTTGGGTTTTTTGTTTGTTTAAAGAAAAATGTCTGATCTGAGACACCTTGTCCAATCATCTGGTTCTTACTGTCTTCATACAACATTCCTAAATCATAGTTACTGTTTTCTGCCATTTCTATCCTATGTTTTTTTTTTTTCCAAAACTTGTCATTGTTTTCCCCCCTGAACCCACCAATTTTTTAATTTTTATTCTTACTTGCAGTACTGGTCATGATATTAGAGGAGTCACATTACCACTGTGATATTTTTGTCTAGTAGTTTTCAGTACATCTTGTCAGGCGCATCTTCCACTAAATATCCATGTCCAAATCTTGCGGAGTGTTTTTGTGTTTTCCTGATAACATGGATTAATATTTATGTGATATGTAGTTATAAGAAACCTTCTTTAACCTCAGGGAAACTCCTCCTTAAAGTGAATTTAAAAGTGTTAAGTAAACTCAAGTCTACTCTTGTACAATATGTTTGTTGAAAAGCATCTTTACACTGTACATAAATAAAAATATTTTATTGAATAGCTGTCTATTGTGAGTTTCATTTAGTGATTAAGTTAATGCCAGTTATTTTTTACTTGCTATTTGTAGCTTAAACAGTTTTTTCAGTGCATGCACTAAAACAGTGATTTATTTTGAAACGTTAAACTTGACAAAGGTAATGTCATATTCATGGAAATAGCTATAAAAATCTTCTAAGACCAATGTCACTTCACCAGCATTTCATGTGTTATTCCCACAAACATGTTTAGAACATTAGAAGCTGTGCTATGTGTAAGTATTTATTAAAAACAGTTAAAAAAACATCTCTTGTGAATGACCCTTCTGGCTTGTGTATTTGAAGTGTATGGTCCATTTTTGCATTAGGCTTTTACCATGCAGACACTTCATTTGGTACCACATGCTACTTCATGGTTTAGTACAAGCTGCCTTAAATAAACAACAAAAACAACGAACTAAAGACCAAAAACTTGCCCCATTGCAAAATAGCAAAATACAGTTCTAAGCATTTCTTTCAGGATGTTTTCCAGGAATTAATTCCTGATGCTTTTTCGACTTGTGAGTCAAAGGAACACAACATCATTACTGGCATTTTAATTATTCTTAAAAGAATGTGCAGTGCAAGCAACTGGTTGGCTGCCCCTGCAGCGAAGTCCCTGAGATTAATTGAAGCAGAAACAAGACATCCATGTGTACAGCTCCACAGTGAGATGTGTGTGGGTACAGACTGGGATGAGAAGAACAATGTATAATAGTGTTTGTATGAGTAAAGTCCCCTCCCTTTTTTTTCTGTTTTTGTAAATGGTCTGTAAAATGAATTTAAATGTTATTGTTTTGCTATTCAGATGTTTCAATTAATAGGTAAATACATTTTATGTGGTAGTATTAAACATACTCTCAGAAAACTATTGGAGCAGACTTGTTCCGACAATGTTATACAGCAATTAAAATCTTTCGGTCTTGTGTCATTGCACTGTTACTTAAATTGGAACAAAAAATGCAAGCAGTGGTCATTAATGAAGGAAACGATGCCTGTTGCTGCAGTTGTCAGCCCCCAGAGGGGTTCCAGTATTGGAGGAGACATTTCATGCTCTGGATCTGATTGACTAATTAGCATGTTCTGCTAGTGGTGGTGCCACAGAGCAGGAACAAGTATTTTGCAGCGTATTGTGCCTTCCTCTTTCTCCTAAGTTGAACACTGGTGAGTGGAGTGGAATGATGATGATACAGCAAACCTGCAAGGCCATAGCAGATCTTGTTCATAGTTCAAGGTGGCAGACAGGCCAAGCTTGGAAGGAGTGGGGCCTGCTCACCCATCCACAAGTTAGAAAGCAAGGAAATTGGCTGTGCCATTGCTTGCTGCTATTGTGTGTTCTGAGAGCCAGTTAGGCTGAGTCCTTAGGAATATGACCTGAGCAGAGAGAATAGAAATTTAATACTAGCTTTGTCAGATACATTATTTCTGGTCTGAAATTTTTATTTCTTTGTATATTTGTAGCTGCCTCTGCTCCTTTGATTGCTTGGCTCACATTAGCATGCTGTATAAGCTGACCGTGCTTTCATCACTATGTCCTCTATAAAGAACTGTGAGGTTTTAGTATTGGTAATTGATTCTGGCAGCTCCAGGTATTTGCGTGGATTTATATATTGCTATATAGATCTTCAACTTCCTTCTCTTGCCTTGCTGCTTCTATGGCTAAAATCAGTTTACCAGGTGAACACTGCATTTTGTTACTGAAGTTGTGCTCATTCAAGTTTAAGTATGGAGCTTGCAACAGGAAGGGGACAAACTATACCTGAGAAAGGACTAATTTTGTAGAAGGTAGAGAGCAAACTTTCTGAGATTCTGAACCTTGCAGTTCTGCTGTCAGGCTCCTTTAAGTGTAAATCAAGGTAATAACTAGAATACGTTGAAAAAGAAAGCCATGCAGACAAATTACAGAAGTGTATAGAGTATTTTTTGCATGAAGGTTTGCATAGAGTAGACAGAATCCAACAAGAGCTTGTTCATCTTGTTTTGTGGGCCATATTTACAGGAAGAAAGTGTATCCTGGAAAGCCGCAGTAGTCTTCCCAAGGAGTCATTAAGAATTAAAAACAAGAAAAACGGTAGGAGGCTTCGGGGATGAGGTAGATAGAACTGGTTGTTACATTGTATACTGATGACAAGGTTGTGGTTACATATTGAATACCTAGGTTTTCTGATGCTTTAACTCTTCCTTTTTTTTTTCTCTCAGCATCATATTGAGTATTACTGTGACACTTGTTGAGGGTAAGTTTAAAAACTTTTTAGAACATCAAAATTGCTAAGCAATATATTGCCTGAGGCTGAAAGAGCCTAAAGTCTGTTCTAATTTAAAGTAATTTATTCTTGTTTCATCATTGCCTTTTTATCTTACATAATTATTTTTCACCCCTGGAGATTCTTTTGCATATTCATGAGTACAAATCAATCTGCTCTTTTGTTTTCCCAGCCATCCTAACACTCTTTGTTTGTCACTTTTCCCACTTGAATTCCTTTTTATTACATGTTGGCAGCTTAGAGTTGTTCATAGTATTTGATATAAAGTCTTCTCAGTATCTTGTATTACACTAGTACCTCCTTTTCTCCCCTGGGAACAGTTCTGCTTCGGCCAAAGGCTGCATTTGTCTCTCAGGGTTGCACGGCCTCAGCGCTTTGTGGTGCTCCTGAGAGGAAATTCGCTCAAGTTTTTCCCTTTATCATCTTTAGGATGAAGAGGAGCCATCAGAGAACAGTGAAATAGCTGAAAGTAGGAATGCTGTGTTATAGAAACCACTTGTGCGTGTGACTGTCCGGGGTGTGGCTGCCCAGGCCCTGGCAGCAGTGGGAACTGCAGGGGCTCCGTGAGCTGACGCTGGGGCTGCTCCAGCTGGATCCAACCGGATCCAGCCGGATCCAACCACCCACCGCAGGGCGCTGCTGAGGCATGGTCAAGGCGAGGGCATCATCAGGGGAAACATAATAAAAGAAGGGCAAAAAACGCTGCACAAAAGCAAGGAGTGAGGAGAACAAAATGAAAGAAATAGCTCTGCAAGCACCAACTTCAGTGAAGATGGAGGGGGAGAAGCTGCTCCAGGGCACCAGAGCAGAGATTCACCTGCAGCCCATGGAGGAGCTCTTGGAGGAGCCCTTGGAGGAGCCCTTGAAGAAGCAGGTTTATCCTGAAGGACTGCAGCCTGTGGGAAGCACCCACACTAAAGCAGAGGAAAAATGAGAGGAGGAAGAAGTACTGGGAGGAGCTGTAATTGACCACAACCCCAGTTCCTATCCCACTGTGGCCCTCGGGGTGGAGGAGGCCAAGGAGTTGGGAATGGAGTGATGTTGAGCCTGGTGAGGAGGAAGAACAGAGAGGGAAAGGTCTTTTTACTTTGTCATTGTTTTTTACCACTCCATTATTAATTTTAATTGGCAAATAATGAAATTGCCTGAAGTTGAGTCTGTTTGGCCCATGACAGTAGTTGCTAAGAAATCTTCTTGTAGGTCCTCATTTTGACCTACAAGATTTCCATCTTATTTTCTCCCCCAGTCCTGCTGCTGATGGGGAATGAGAGAGCAATTGGTCCGGTTGCTGGCTGAGGTCAACCCATCACAAGGAATTATGGCGTCAGCTGTACTATCACTTATGTACCACCCATGACAACAAGGAGATGATGTAACCTGAGGGCTCTGCTCCTGAGAAACATTAAAATATAGGAAAATTTATACCTAGTTTGTCTAAATTGGCAGTCTGAGAATTTGACTTGCAAATGCTCATCGTAAAAGAAGGAAAGAAGTGAAATGAAATGCATTTATGAAAGAACTCCTAGTGCTGGTAAAAGATCACAATATTATAAAATTCAGTTGTCAGATTAACCTGTATTGGTGTGCTCAGAATGGAGGAATTGTCTCCCAGTAGTGGTGCTGGTGCTTCAGGAAGACGTGGAAGACAAGTCAGCAGTAGGCATCAAAGCAGAATGTGAATAAGCAGTGTTTTTGTAAACCCAAATGTTATTTTTTAATGTAATAGTCTGACTTTAGGAAAACTGTGGTTTGCTTTATTTTTTAAAATGATTATTATATAGTATGCATCATGTATTTTATATATATATATATATATATATATATAAAGGATTGTCACTTCGTCTGGTTTGGTAAGAAAAGTAGAGAGGATCTATAATTTTAAAAGGCTCCAGTGTGTGTTCTCTAGATGCTCAAGTTAAGCAAGCTCATTGGATGTCCTGGCTTGGAGTGGTTTCTGAGGTATTACTGTAAGCAGATGACTTACTGTCTTCATGGGGGACACAGCTGGGAACAACAGAATTTCCAGTGGATGATAATCCCTAGGAAAAAGAAAAAGTGCCAGCTACATCAGCCATTTAATGGAATAATCTGAGAAAACTGGACTTTGCTGGGGAACTTGATAACCTAAGTTTTAGTTGTGGTTGTTTTTTTTTTTTTTTTTTTTGTTTTTTTTTTTTTTTTTGTTTTTTTTTTTGTTTTTTTTTTTTCTTTTCAGATTTCATGCAATATTTTGGAAAGCAAGCTATTGGAATGATGTTTTATATCTTAGGTGTCATAAATTTAGGTATGCATTCAACCATGCCAATTTCTATGGAGAGAGAAAAAAGGCATCCCATCTTTGCAGCATTGTGTCACAGGAGGTCAGGACACTGGCCAGGGCTGATGGTGTCCTTAGGATGCCTGGGATATGAGCTGGAGTAGGGGGATGGTGTAGCTGTATGGGGTAGCTGACTTATGCGCAGTAGCTTGGAGGCAAAGAATCTCTGTTCGAAGCCCCAGTAATCAAAAATGAGCATCAGTAAATTTTGGTGAGGTCTCATGGCAAGTATTACCAGTAAAAACAATTTAAACATCAGCTTTTTAGAATCTGGTTATAAAAAGCATCATGTTAACAGTGGAGACAGCCATTATCTGTACTCTAATTATCGACAACAAATTATGGGCGGATAAATAATGAATTTGTGATTACAGTGATTAGGGTGCTAAATATTACTGCTGATAGGCTGTTCCCTTACAAAACAGTAGGAAAGTGCAACTTATTTTGAAAGTTATTTTTTATTTTTTGTAAGTTGGTCTGCTGTTGTTGGATTTGTCCAACAAGGTTTCCACAGCAACCTTTTATTGAAATATATGTATGGTCATCAAAATCAAAAGAAGGAGTTGTCAAAGATCAAAAGGGTTCACAAAAAGTCTTAAAGAAGGATTTCAGTTTTGTCTAAGATAATTGTGAAAGATAAGATAATCTGTGAAAGGCAATTATGAAAGGGAAAATTTAATGCACACAGATTGTGAGACAGGTGTCAAAAGGAGAAGGATATTGCTAGCAACTGGTGTTTTTAATTACAGAATCAAGCTCGTTGTACTTGGTCTAGATATGTGTCTGTTTTTTAAAGTGGCATCTAATGATAAGTACTTATTAAACAGTTTGCTAAAGATTGATTCCCTACCATTTCAGCCCCTGAAATGATAGCCTGGTGTGAGTGAAATGCAACATACTTTAAAAATTACAGAAACAACAGGATAAAATGGTCTCTGATATGAACTGAACACCATAATGTTATTCCTGGCCTTAACTTTTACATATGGCCCAATTTTCTTGTTTGCTTTTTTATGGAGAATCTATAGAGCTCTGTGAAGGCTATTTTCAGGCAATGCCATGATGAACTGCATTAAAAATAAATAACTTTGTGAAAATGGAAACATTTTTTGAAAAGAATAGTTTAAAAAACTTTGCGATTCAGACTCTATGAACCCATACAAAGACTTGGATAATTGTGAATGTGTGTTGTTCAACTACAGACAAGGGAAAATGTAGGGAAAAGGTTTAATCAAAGGATTAATCAAATATCAAATGCCACCATTTTCTAGTAATGTCTTCCTGTAATGATAATGAATTTACCATTTACTGAGTGTATTTTATTACTCACTGTAGAATGAATTTATTTAGATAGGAAGGGACCACTGCTGGATGACACATGGATCTTTGAACAGCATTTAGCTTGAAGATTTAATTCTTAAAAGTGGTCCAAAGATTTCAGGTAATACTAAATGACATTAAATAGTTGTAATGACTTATAATTTATTTAAGAATTTATAATGTACTCATGAGTATTTTTTTAATTGAAGTATGACAGATGTGTCCATGGATATATTGTAAGGTACACGTTTGCAAAATGATTGCATCTTGTAAAGGTTTTCTACACTTTAACTAGATGTCATGGTCAGGCCGGAATGTACAAGCGGTTGGCGTTGCTCTCAGGACAGGCGTTCCATGCTTGAGTGGCGCGGGCTTTGGGTGGCTGTGGAGTTGGCTTGTCACTGCTGGTCTGCAGCGATGCTCGCTGTCAGGACTGTCACGCAAGAAAGATTCAAAAAGCAAAAACGTTCCGCATGAAGTGCCAGCGTCTCCAGATAGCATTTAATTTGAAAACTATTACTGGATTTCAAGTTATAAACGAGATGAAAATCCAAAATAGGGCCGTGGCCCAGTTTGTACCCTGGCGTTTTCAGGCGCTGTTCGTGAGCATGATGCTGAGTGTGCCCGGTTGTCCGGCCCCGGCCCCGGCTGCCCTCCCGGTGTCGGCAGCTCCACTCCCCGCCCGTCCCACCCACGCCCCGCGGGGCTGCCCCCGGCGGCCGGGCCCCGGGATGTGCTCCCGCCCCGGGGCGGAGTCAGGGCCGGCGGCAGGAATGCGGCGGGGTCCGGGGGGACGCGAAGTGCCCGCCCCGGCTCTGCCCGGCCCGGCCCGAGCGGGGAGAACAGGCGGGAGCCACCGGGGCCCGGGCAGGCGCTGAGGGCAGCGCGGCCTTAGCGAGGCGGGGCCGGGGCGGGCGGCTCCGCCGGCGCTCAGGGGCTCCGCCCGGCGGCCAGTGCGAGCTCGGCGGCGGCGCGAGTGACGTGTCCGGGCAGCGGGGCGGCCGCCGGGGCCCCGGCGGAGCGGAGCGGGGCGGAGCGGGCCGTGCCGGGCGGCGGCCGCCTCGGAGCCTTCGGCGGCGGCTCCGGCCGCGGCGGAGGAGGTGGGTGTTCGCTTCGCGCCGGGGTCGTGCTCCGGTGCTGTCACGGAAAGTTTGGCGGGCGCGATGTCCGGTGCGGAGACGCCCTTGAGCGGCGGGGGCTCGGGGGCCCGGGGCGGCAGCCGCTGGACACCGCCGCGGGGGAGGAAAGGGAGACGCGCGGTGTGAGATTGTCATTAAACAGGTTTTGCCCGTGCGAGGTGGGTCACTGAAGCGAGGGTGCGAGGGGTCCGTAAGACGCCTTGGCCAAACTTCTCGCTGGTGAACTGTGGTGGAATTTCTTCCGCGAGGTTTTCGCGGGGTTTCTCGTGTGTGCGCTCTTCGTGTTCCGCGGTGTGGGGAGCCGCCGGCTCCAGCCTCCCTCCGCTCTCCATCAGCTACCGACACGGCTGTGGAAAACCCAACTCCCGTGGGGGCTGGAGTTCCTTCCCTTCCCGTTCTTCAAAGCTGGTGTCGACCAGTTTTTTAGTTGGCATCTGCAATTAAATCGGTTGTCTTGAAATAGGGGAAAAATACTTCTTCACAATAACACTGTCCTTTTATGTATTTTTTTTTCTTTGGTTTCTTTGTAATTACCGCGCAACTACCGGCTAAGTTACATAGTTTGTGGTGGTCCCAGATCATGTAGTTGCTTTTGCGTGATGCCCTGTGCTTACACGGTAAAGTAAGAGCTTTAAAAGATTGCCCAGTCATGCACTGGATGAGTGAGTGAGTAAGCTGTGTCAGTAGGCAAGTACCAAATGCTTGGAAAGGCAGCTATTAAAAATTTGACCACAACAGAGGCTTATTTAAAAGATTTTTAGGTGTTGCTTGTGTCTTTAGACCAAACAATTTTATCCATCCTAAATTCTGTCCTCTTTAATTTACATATTTCTTTAATCCTTTCTTTTTTTCTTTTCTTTCTTTCTTTCCCAGAGATACTAAGATCATGGCTTTTACCTTGAGCCAGCAGGTTTTAAGTTGTTTAATTGCAATGTAAAAAGCATCCTTTTTTCAGTCTTGCACTTTTAACTGCTAGCATAAAAAGGTGTAGGGTTGAGGTATTTTTTTCATGAGTCAGGATATAAAAAATATTGCTTAAAAACTGTTTCATGCTAAATACAGTGAGGTTATACCAAAATGTGTTAGTTTGTGGTTATTTTTATTGTAAATAAAATAATTTTTTCCTAAAGACTTCACTTTGCTTGGTCAACCCCAGTGAGTTCTGCAGTATCTGTTCTGCGGTGGAAATGAAGTATAACATTTTTTTAATTTTCAGTTGGTACTCATGAGACACAGGTTTATTGCCTGAATGTGGGGACATATTTGGTGCCTACAACTTCAAGCCCATTATTCAGGCAGAGGTTCTGGCTGTTCAGCTGTTTTCTTCAATGGGCCCTTCATTCTTTTCACTTGGGTGATCTGTTTGATCTTGATAATCTGACTTGCTTTGTTTAATCCATCTTGTCTTTTTTTTTTTTTTTTTCTTTCCTTCTCACCCTCAGGCTTAGTACTCCATGAACTAGTTACATGTGTTTATCTGGTTATGAACAGTAGTTCTTTAGATACTACCTTGAAATCTGATATTTCCAGAGGCTTTACAGTGAGATTTCAAGATTTTTATAATATATTCTGTGGATTCCTTAGATTGCCTTTGGCACTGTACATAAGATGTGACTTACTGTGTGAGTGATGACATGTGTTGTGTGATGGTACTGGGTTTCCAATTAGTGGGGCTTCTGTGGCTGATACCCACAGATGGATGTGGTAGGAGAAAGGACCATGGAAGCAGACAGACACTTGAGTAATGGGATGTCCATCATCTCCTGCTGAGTGTCGGGACCAGGCAGCATCCTGTGGGTTTGGGCTTCAGGAGCTGGAGCGCCACAGGGTGTGGAGAGGAGCCCCAGTGCTGCGTGATGGGTGTGTGTGGTCTGGCATTGCAGCTCTGAGATGTGGAAGCCAAATGTACAAGCCTTGTGCTTTGGGCTCTGAGAGGCCAGTTATGAGCACACTAAAGTACTTTTCCTCCTTCCCTCCTTGCTGAGGAGCTCTCTTTACCCTGAGCTATGCTGATGCTTAGCAGATAGGCTATGATTTCACTCATCAGTAGACACCAAAAATCCTTTCCCATACTGGAATACTGTAGACCAAGCTTTATCTTGCCAGCGACCTGCTCTGGTGGAAAATGTCCCTGCCTCGTGCATGGCAAGGGGGTTTGAACCTGGATGACCCTTCCAATCCAAACCATTTGATGATTCTGTGAAGAAATCTCAACAACAGAGGAGTTCTTCAGTTGATTCTGAACTGTTTAGGAATTCTTGCATAGTTTATAAACGTTAGAAGGAAGACAACAAACCTGAAGGGCTATTGTTAAACTTCATAATTGTTAACGGAATTTCATGCAATTGGGAATAGTACTTTACTTATTTGTAAAACAGGAAGTCTGTTAACTGCTTCTATGTGAATTAAAAATTATTTTTAGAATCTGATGTAGAGAATTTATAAACTTCAGCCTATTTCTGAAGCAGCCAGGAAGCAAATGCTACAGTCCATAAGAAGGAGGACCAGTTTTGATTCAGACTTTCAGACTGAATTTATATGCCGTCAGTTTATTTGTTTATTTATCTATAGTACACTGTTCTCAAGTTTGTGTGTGATGGAGAAATCAGCTGTGTGGGTACTTATTTTCTTTGTCTTGTGTGTGCCGGACAGTAATTTTGTTTATGCTTATGTACAGTAACTCCTAGTTCCCTTTTTCTTCATGTATTTCCATTTTACAGTTTTACTTTAGGGTGTTAGAAGGGATCCCATGGGTTTGTCATATGGTCTCTAAAAGATATTTTTTAAACTATCTTTCTGTAAGTTCAGCTTCCTGTTGATTTTTTTTGAGCTGTAAGTGCATTTCTGGACTATCCTTGGTTGCTTCTTGTGGAATATCTATTGCAGCAATTTTACCTTTGAGAAACTGCCTTTGGAGTTACAGTGTTAAACACTATGAATACAATAGTTCTACTTTTTGAACGTTTTGTATGTTATGATGAAATGATAAATGAGGTGTCATTGATAGTGGTATGAATTAGTCTTACATTTTTTATGTATTCGGCAACATATGAGGGAGGCATTTTTCATATCTAAGATCATATTTTGTTAAAATCAGCATTTATTACAGATACTTTTCCCCCACTCCCATTCCTTTCAATACAATGTCATTCTTGATATTACATCTCTTAGTGGAAAATTAATATTGGTAAATTAATTTCTGAATCTAGTAGTAGTTTAGCAAGTAGAAAAGCTGTAAACCTGGATGCTTATAAATGGTCAGGGATTGGTTCATAAACTGAAGCCTGAGAATTACTTAGGGGAGACTGCAGGCGTATCATAAGGGAGAGAGGCTCTTTATTATAAGGAGGTAGGAGGCACATCAGCAAGGTAAACCAGAATTCTCATTATGGACCTGTACAATTGTGTCTTAGTATTCTTTTTGTTTTCAAATCTTCCTCAGTAATGTCCCTGTACGTGTGACCATGTGGTTTCCAGAGAGCAGAGTATTGTGACTCAAGTTCTGTCACATATCCATGGAAGAAAACTCTGCATTATTATTAACGTCTTTTGAGATTTTAATCAATTGGAAGTTTTCCTATCGTAAAGAATCTTGAGTTTCACTTGCACCAAAATAGTGCAGGTTATTTAGAAACCAGGAACATGTAAAACTAGAACTTGTTTTTAAGGGAGTGATGACAAGTTGTGTTAAACAAAAGTTGAAAAATATGTTTTCAAACTTGTGTTTTTAGATCAAAAACTTGATTCATGTTTATTCTGAAATGCCTGAATCAGCAACTGTGGGAAGTGATGCATAACTGCACAACATTGATTATGTCCTACATGTTCGCTGCTCAGTCAGGAAGCCTGAAGCTTAATGTCAAATGCGTGGGTGAAGCAGTTAAGCAGAGCAAAATGAATTGTTCTACTTACGTGCTGCTGAATAGGGGCATTATCTTGGGAAAATCTGTTTCAGTGACTTACTGTACTGTACAATATTTGTTACTTAGGACTGAACCATGAATGTGAGCTATTAGGATCCAAGCTCAGGGTCAAACATTCCCTCTTGTTTCTGTTCTGTAATCTTTTGTTTCTCAAAATGCATTAAAAAATTGCAGAAATCATATGAACTTTTTTCCTTAGAGATACAGACTTGTACATCTCAAAAAATTCCAAGAAGGACGGTAAACATTATTTCCTCATCTGTAAAATGGGATAATAACTAACTGAGAAGTAGATGGCAATATTTAGATATCCTGGTAGGATCACACTGAGTCTTGTGCTTATGTCTCTTTTTTTTTATATTTTTCACTTTCCTAAAGCATTTCAGTCTCATCCTCAGTGTCCTTTATGATTCCATACTTAACATTCAATGTTGTTGGAAACCATGGATTGACTAATTTGGGTTTTAAAAACTTCACTTCCAAATTGGAGAAGGTTGAGAAGAAAGATGTCTACTAGATAATTTCCAATTCAAGGAAAGAATGAGGGCTGGTGATGTTTGGACTAGATGTAGAACTTACACTTCTGTGGGAATCTAGCTTCCATTATATGTTTTTTGAAGCCAAGGGCTGTTCTTTGCAGGCGCTATTGCTATTTTTCTTTCTTCCTGTAATTAGCGATTTAACAGCTGCATTACCTGATTTCTGATTTATTTGGATAAAATTTTGCAGTTAGAAAATCACTGAAAATAGTGTTATTTTTCTAGAGCATGCATTTTAACTTTGTTATTAGAAATGTATTTCTGTATTTTACTCCATGTATTTTTGAAACTCAGTAATAAGACTCTATATTCTTAATAACTTGGTTCATCAGGCGAAATACATTGTTCAACTGGATGATTTTCTAATGATCGGATAGAATGAGTGGTCGTTGATGAGAAACAGCATGGTTGCTTTTCCAAGGACAGTAGTACCCAAAGAGCTGAAAATATTTAGGTAAAGTGTCTCTGTCAGGACCTGATTTGTAGGCAGCAGTAGTAACTGAATATTCATTTCAGTGTATCCTTTCACTTACATCATTGGAAACAGCTTCTGGTGGAAATTTTCATCAGTTGTCATCAGTATCTTGAGAGACAACCTATGCCTTGTAAAACTAGGATGCACAGGTTTAGTGCAAGTTGAAACAAGACTTTCTGCTTTTGTAATGAATGTCTGACTAATGTACAGTTAGAGAGGAAAAAATGCTTTATTGACTGTATCCATAAATAACATTTCTGTGGCTTTATTTTTCCAAGTTAAGACCTTGATTTGCCGGAGAATGAAACCATGTTTCAGGAGGGGATATACTCCCTGTGACAAAATTACTGTGTTTTACATGTAGAGGGTGATCAGAATTACTATGCTAAATGATATTTTGGTGCATTTTTAATAAAAAGCATTTCTAAACTCTCTGTGTAATAATTCTAATTACACATGTATTATAATAATATGTATGCAACTAAACCCTGTATAGATTTACATCTCAACTGAAGTGTGCTGAAGCATATGAGGATCTTCTCTGATTACAAAATAGAAACCTTGATGAGGATATTTCCAATTAAGGTAGTTCTTCATATGAACGGGACTAATGTGAATTAAATTTAAAAAAGGAAATTGCAGAAATATGATTGCTTTTCCAGATGAAGTTACTTGATTGCTATCAAATTATAGCACAAATTAAGCAAAATGCTCTTAATATTAATATATTTTTATTTTGCTTGCATGTGGGACATGAAGGATTTTTGTCTTGATCCAGTGATGCAGTTTTCTAGGTCGTGTGGCACAGAAGAAAACCAGATTTCTTGATATAAAGCATATGATGCCAGTGTTCTCTTTAGATACTTTTTCAGATACTTGCAGTTTGTTACAGCACTCTTGACCTCCAGGATGGTCTGGGAATCCTGGAGTGATGCCTGTTTTCTTACTTTGGATATTCAGTTGCCAGGACAAAAGACAGGAGGAGCAAGGCTCATTCACTAAAAAGGTTAGGTGTCCTAAGTGCATGTTTGAGAACCTCTTCCTTTCCATGGTTTACTTTTTTATCCATATTCCTTTCATTCCTCAAACATTTGTAGGTCATAGGACAGAGTGTCCAGTTTCATGTTAGGCATGAAGTGGAAGCCCACCAGCCCTTGCTCATGGAGTTTGCAAGTGACACCAAATGCGGGGAGGGGGGTGGGCAGTGGATGTGCTTGAGATTCAGGCTGTCATTCAGAAGGGCTTGGGTGGATTGGAGGAGGTGGCTGGCAAGAACTCTGGAATTCAGCAATGAGGTGGGGAAGGTTACACACCTGGGAATGTCTCCTCAGAGGGGAAGGGTTCCTCTCACTCACCACACCTGCAGTATTGCATCCAGTTTTGTGTCCATATCTCACCCCAATACAAGAGAGATGGAAGAAACTGAGCAAGTTCAGCACGAGGCTGCTACAATGTCAGGGAGTGGGAGCAGTGCCCTGGAGGAGAAAGAAGCTTCGTGGGGGCCTGGCAGTGTGCTCCCACCAGCCTGCAGACTATGAGAAAAGGAGGAGGACCACTGGCTGTAGTCATAAACGAAGTAAGAGTAGTTCTACCTAGATGTAAGGGCAATTTTTTTTATAGGAAGACAACAAAACAAGGTGGCAGGATGCCTGATAAGGTCGTGCAGTCTGTCTTTAAAGATTTTTCAGTATCTCAGTAGATAAAGCAGCCTGGTCTCACTTGGTAGTGGACCTGGCTTGGAGCAGCAGGTTGGACTACATGACCTTCTGACAACCTGAACAAATCTATCAAGCAGTAATCCTGTAATTTGCCTTGCAATGATAATCTGTAGAGAGGAAGAACATAAATACTAAAAAATTAACAGTGCTGATTTTACTGTACTCAGGATCCTTTGAACTGCTAATCTGGATCTGCTAATGCGATCTTTACTTCCCTCTTCTTTTCCCTTCCTCTGGGTCATTTACTGCACAGGAATCGAGGTAAAGAAATGTTGGAAATTATTCTCTTTAAAAAGAAAGATTAGAAAATCAATCTTCAGCCAGGTTTTTGGTGTGTCTCTGTAGATTGCTTCTTTTCTAGGGCTTGCGGCTGCTGTGTTTTCTCTGACCTTGAGCAGGATAGTGTTTGGTGTGAGAAAGGGGAGCAGGAAAAGAAGCAAAATAGCTTTTGTTGAAGTACATTCTCTATTCATTCTGAAAAATGTGCATCTCTGCAGATATGTCCTTGTTTGAATTGCTGTAAGAACTAGAATGGGGCCCAACTTTAACTGAGCCAGGAGCTGGGCTTCCTATTAATTTTCTACCTGAACCATCGTACTTCCTATTTTATTCCATTGCTTGTGATTTCATTAATTTTCTTTGCTGATATAAGAATAAAATTTGTATAGAACAGGATTCTTTGCTATTAATAAAATCAAATGTATGTTAAAAGAAATAATGATCCAGTCTTGATACAGAGACTTCTTTGATGGCTTACAGCATGGGATGGGAGGATGTCATAATATAAATGGCTGCTTCATTCATATTCACTGTAGACACCTCTTAAAAAAATTACAGTCTGTGTTTCTTAGGAATAACTTGTATGGAGAACAAGTGGTTTTTTTTTTTTTTTTTTTTTTTTTTTTGGTTGTTTTTTTTTTTTTGTGTTTTTTTTTTTTCTTTTTTTTTTCTTTTTTTGTCTGTAGGACAGCCTTCTTGAGCTACAGGAAGAAAAAAAATAGGAAATTAACCTTCTACCTTCTACCTTCTTCTATCTTGTCATTTCCCTGCACTGCTGGAAGAGTCTTCATATCAAATTTCAGCAAGACTTACTTCCCAATGGGAGTTTTGTAGTTCTAGGTGGAAGAACACTCAATTGGGCATTATATGGCAATATTCAGTAAGTGTTGTGGACACAAGGGGATTTTAGACATTCAGGGGCTTTACCTTTGCAGCTTGTGATGTTGTTTGGATATTAGTTTTTTAGTTTAATTTTTAGACTTTCAGGCTTTCTCATTTCTGCTTAGATTAAGCTTTCTCCACAAGTCAGTTTGTTGGAAATCAGTCTGCTTGATTCAGCTTCTTCTTCATATTGTAAAATGTTCATTCTCTCTGCAGTGTTAAGAATGAAGAATCCTGATGTAGTTGCTGTAGTTACAATGCACACACCCTAAAGAGAAGGTATGTGAATAATCTTTACAGTTCTTAGGGTGATAGAGCTGAGAAAGCTTGGCAGCCTGTGCCCTTTGGGAGCTCAGTACATAAGTACTGTGCCTCCAAGTCTGAATGCTGCACTGCCTTGTAGTTTTGGCAGACTTTGTGCCAGTCCCATTTTTGTTGCATTCTGACTTCTGCACAAGTAGTGACTGTTGGAAAATAGTTTTGTTGAAGTGGAAATGCAGATGTTGATCAGTATTTGTGGTCCTTTAGCTGAGAACTGATAGTCTGTTGTTTGTCCCACAATTAAAGGAAATCATTGAATGAAATCAGATACGCAGATGCGGATGAGAAGCCTAGTCCTGGAGGCAAAAGAAGTTACCAGAGGTTAGGAGAAAGGAAAACTGAGTCTAAGAGAGGAATGTTGACATTCTTCTATAGTCCTTGGACAAGTATAAAGGTGTCTTTGCCTTTGTTTCATTTGCTGAATCTGTCCTTTGCTGTGGAATCAGAATTTCAGTCTCACAGATTTTGCAGGTTTAGCACTTTGAGGCTGTGAGGCCTGCTGTGGAATATCACAGATTCCCTCTTCCTTCAGTATCTGCTGCCATGGTCAAAGGTGAGTGTAATCGGTGGAAAATTTGAAGTGTTAGGAGCTGTCCTTGGGGACCATTTCATACTTGGATGATTTTGGTCTCTGGTGTGAGTGCATTGGAGATCTGACTGCTTTAACTGTGGGGTACTTTTTCTTCTTTGGAAACATTGCCCGTGAACATCTGGTTTTAATGTGGTATTTACATATCAACTTAAAACTTAAAAAGCACTGCAAACTTGGTCAAGAACTGAAAATACTGCAGTATAATAAGGGATGTGTTGTGGTTTTTTTCTTTCAAAATGCATGGATTTAATATGATTATGATTATTCCTGATTTTTAGTTCCAAACTTAGGAAGTTACTTGCTAAACATCTGGAATAAAAGCATACTATTATTCTACCAGTGGGGGGTTTTTTTAACAGTAGTCCCTTAGGCTTGGAATAGTTGGGGTCTACCTAGATTGATTGGTTCAGCTGTAATTGGGAGGTAAACTGGGAACTTAAAGAACTGGAAAACTATCTTTCTTCTTTCAATCTGTTAATATGAGTAAGAACTTTTCCTTCTAACGGTTTGGCAGGAAAGGGCTGGATGAAAACACCAAGAAGCAGGCATTGGAAGTGAGGGCCAATGTTTACACCAGAGTGGGTCAGCTGCCTTTGATGAAAGTGCCCAGGAGCTCCTTTGCCTCTCCCCCTGTGTCTGCTGTACGCAGGGCACACAGGGGAAACGGGACGGGGGGGAGAGGGAAAAAGGAGACAACCTGTAGACCCCTTTTTGTAGCCCACAGCAGCCACAGCTATCTCTACCCACATCTGAAACAAAGAAGGTGATGAGCACCAAGCTGGTGAATTTCTTTTACATCTGAATGGCAATGGGAAATGTTAAATCTTCAGCCAAGTAACTCTGAGAGCTTCTTTCTGTCCCTTTGCTCCTGTGATTGCTGTGGAGTCTGGAAGGGTGCAGTTTGAGTAATTAAACAGAGGTTATACAGTGTTTGAGAAAACAATGTTGCATGGGGGAAAAGAGCTGCATATTTTATAACCTCTATGTAATTTTGAGTAGGTCAGGGAAGTTGTTCAGTATTCATATTTGTGTTTTTATGATGGAATACGCATGAATATGATAGCACACGTCTTTCATGTTTAATAAGGGTGGGTTTTTTTTTTTTTTTTGCAGTTTTTTAAATACCTTTGGAACCAAATCTTAATGTTCTGTGTCTTAAAAGCTGTTAATTTTTTAATATAATTTTATGTTAGACCACGTAACATCTACTGAGTAGTCTCAATGCTGCATCTGGAATTTGGTGTTCATTGTGAGGGACTGGCAAACTGGAGCAAGTCCAGTAAAGGCCACTGCTATGGCTGGGGTGGGAAGAGGTCAGGAAAGGCTGAGAGAACTAGGTTTGTGTCATTTTGACAAGAAATGACTGAGGGTGATGAATTACAGTCTTCTGCTTTGTGGTGGGGTTGGAAAAAAGGTGGAGCCAGACCTTTTCCAGGGGAGCAGAGCAGGAGGATGAGAGGCAATGGCTGCAAGTTGCTGCAAGGGAACTCCAGTTCGGTTTATGGGAAAAACTCTTCCTGGAGCTCCTGGTTAAGCTCAGGAGCAGGGTGCTCTGGGGGATGGTGAGACCTCCACCTTTATGGAGTTTCATAACTTGGGAGGACAAAGGCCCTTAGTAACCTGATTTTAATTTTGAAAACACCTGTATTGAGTGTGTGAGAGAATATTCGGGAGTCCCTTTCAGCTTAATTTGAGCTTTGATTTTCACAGTTATTGTCTAAATGCACTGGTAAGCTGTGCTGTGTGATTCTATTAGGAGGAGAATCAATGGGAAATGTACCATATGCTGCTAGTCAAATTAAATAACATACCTTAATCTTGATTTAAACAATTTCAAGTTGAGTTAGTTCCTGTGCCTCTCAAAAGAAGAGTGAAAAACTTCTTTGATACATGGTGCTATTAGATATTGTTCATTAATGTGCTGTCTGCTTCATGATATGGCAATTATTTTCATTTTGGAAGGTATTAGTGCAATCTGTAATACACAAGCTCTCTTTCCTGCTGCAGGGTTTTTCTCAGCATCTAAAAAGTAGCAAAAAATATGTGGAACTTCAAGATGAGTTAATGTAATGTATAAATCAACCCCTGAGGCATTCTCAAGTGAGAAAGTGTATCTTTCTTCTTGTGAATAACTGCACTGTTCAGATGGGAGCAAGCAGGTCAGTGGGTAGGACTATAACACTGGGTCTGTGTCCTTTGACACAATTCTCGTGTAATTTGAAGCATGTCACTGTGAGCTAGATCAAAATGGAAATCAAGCTCCATGGCTCAGCTCTGTGTCTTGTTAATATTTCCTGGTGAGGAGGGAATTTATTCTAAAAAAATCATTGTTGGAAGTTAACTTCGATAGATGTTTAAAAGCTTGCATCATATATTAAAAAAAAATCATTCTGAAAGCTTTTTAGCTACTCTCTTTAAGATGCATTTGGAAAAGGAGCTGAGACTCACTTTCAGAAGTTTTGCTGGCAATTACATGTGTCACACTTAAAAACCTGTGCTCCAGTCATGAGCAGCTTTAAAAAATATAATATATTTCTTCAAATATTTCTTCAAACCATAACTGTCGCTTGTTTTGGCTGACAGTTTTGGTGTGGCAGGATGCATTCCAGACATCTGTAAGCAGGAACACGCCTTGGAGCTCTGCAGATATAAACTGCAGAGAAGTTTTAGAGGGAACATTGTATAGTGAAAGCACATAATAGAATTTATTGTTTTATAGACAGATGCTGTATACATGGGTGAATCCTTTCTGAACCTTGGCTCTGAAGCTGCTTGATTTTGTCTAGGACTGGGTTAAGAGTTACCAAAGCTCAAGACAGTTTAAAAGGGAATTTTGTATGCTTAGTAAATGAAGTTGTTATGAATTGTCTCATCATAAAAGGATCTTGCGCTACCAGAGTTGTTATCCTTCCTGGCACATCAAACTGATAATTCACCCTTGCAAACCTAATGTTAAGGAGGAAAATTGCCTGGTATCTTCATAGGGTTGGATCATTTTATTGAAGCTTTTCTGTTCTATTCACTGTCACTTTTTCTGTAAGCGGCAATTGATTTGACCTTTGTATTCTGATCCATTAAGTTCAATATTTTGCCAATGTTCCTTGGATTTCACTGTCTCCTACAACTTGATCTTTTCATTTTTGGGCTGTGGAGACTTCCCAAGGGCCTGAGCTATTTTGTTGCCAGCAGAACAGATAACAACTTCAGATGAACATCTGTGGGCCACTCAAGAGTAGGAGAGAAAATTCAGCATTGACTCTTCCACTGTCTTTTGTAGCTTTTGAAACTTATTATTTTCTCCTGAGCTTTATTCTGAAATTTGTGTTTTGACACGCTGTCTCTTGAGTTAAAGTGCACTGGGAGCAGAGTGTGTGCTTTGCTTAGTACAATAGGTTTTCCTTCTGGTGATACTGAAATGTCACTATTAAGTAGCATCATGGGGAAGGAGGGATGATGTCTCTCATGGGCTCTGGGCTTTGCTCTCTTCAGTTGTGTATATATGTAGGGGAGTGCTTCACGGAGTTTTTCTCTTCCCTGAAACATGAGATCAATGGCATTTGAGAAAAGAAGATAAAAGAAAAGATCCACAGGAACTTGCTTGCTAGTACTTCGCTCTCCTTAGGAAAGGTGGAAGTAACGGGACTCAAGCAGAATTTTTAAGATTAGTGGGGAAAAAAAGGAAAGAAGCTGTGTACAAAGTGTATAGTTATATTTGTATATATAGTTGTATTGTATTTCTGATTGCTGAATAGAGAAAAGCATCACGAAAACTGATAAGCTTCCTAGAATTTTTGTCCTTCACCCCTTCACAAAGATTTTGAGATGGAATATGTAGTCCAAACGGACACTGAAATAACATGTTTTAGTAATCTCCTTGTGATTGTCACAGTGGGAACTGCAGAGTACCAAATAGTTTAAAAACTTCATCTTTCTTCAGCTGGCTTACTGAGATCATTAAAGAATTGGCTCCAATACTGAGGGCTGTGTACATAAAAATTTGGACTGTATTCGTATTGAAGCAAGAAGCCAGGCAAATTTCCTCTTTTCCATATGGTATTAGCTAATAGGTATGAGCTTGGCCAAACTGAAAAGGAGTGTCTCAATATTTGGAAATTGTGTTAATCTACAAAACATGTTCCCTTCATTTTTGCAGAGTTTTCCAGTCTGCTAAAGGTGTGCTGGATACACTAGAATGGACACAGAGGATTTCCCTCCACCACCCCCAGAAGGTAATTGAAGTAGTTTGGAGTTTAAAGCAAATTTTTCTGTAAGAACTTGATTATCTTTCCAGCAGTGATTTTTTTACCTCTGCAGTATTCCCTTTCCCTGTATCACCCTAAGGCTTGGACCCAGTGGTATTCTGTTGAAACATGAGCTCCTGTCATCTACCCAGTCTTGTTCTTGGACTCACTTGCTGGTGTAGTTAGAACATGATGGGAAGCAATGGGAGCAATTGGTCCTTGCAGTCCAAATCTGAAAATATGTGTCTTCTGTGGCAGCTCTGTATAGTCAGAGTACAGACAGTTTCAGAAGAGTATTTGGATGCTGGACTAAGGGCTCTTTGTGTAAAGTTGACACTCAGTGCCCCTTGCCTGCTCTCTGCTGGTAGCTGGATGGCCTCTCGTGTAACCCAGGTTTCTGAGAGCACAAAGGTAGGATCTACAAACTGCCTTTTGCATTTATGCTCAAAGGGAACATTGTGCGTGGTGATTTTTAATCCTGTTTGGTTTCCTGTAAGCATATCATTGTGTAGTGCTTGCTACTACATATTTTAATACTTCACAGGATTTTGCTTTTGGTAGCTGGATGCTGGGACACTTTATAGAAGTATTATGTGCTTGTTCTGGTCATCCCAAAACATAAATTTACAGAGATCTTATTTTTGTTAAGTTGCTATTATAGTTTGTATATATAGGGATTTTTCTGTACATTATCTGTTCCTTATATAGGGCAATATTACTTATGGACTTGCACTTTATTTTTATATATATGTATATATGCATATATTAACATATATAAATAATATACATTATTGCCTATAGGAATTTCACTTAATGTTCACACAGAACTTATATGAAGCCCTTTGAGTATAAAAGATTTGATCTTAGTTTTGTTTGGTAGAAATTTGGGAATTGTCATTCTAGATCAGAACTACCTTTTTTCTAGTTTAGGCACTGCCACAGATAGAGGTCTGTTGCTAGATACTGCCTAGGGAGTTGGGAGTGTGAAAGAAGCAGAAACTTGTGAAATCAGCTTTTAACAGGTTAGATTTCAGGCCAACATTATTGGCAGTTTAATTTATCCTCTGAGGTATCACTGAGGTTATTGTTGGCAACAATTGCTTGGTTGTCCATGTCCTAATCCACATGGTCAGGATCCTGAATTTAGCTCAGTTTTGTTTAGTGACAATTACTGCGAAACTATCTCTACAGGACAATCCATCTCCTAAGCAATGTAAGTGCTGTAGTGGAAGAGCCATCTCTAAGGAATCAATATTTCCACTTGAGCAGAAGCTGCTGTTTTCAAAGACAGCCAATAATTGTGGCAACAGCTCCAACATTTTGCAGAATTTTGGCTGGTGGGATGCTCTGACAAGATTTCAGGGTGATGCAGTTCAGTACCATTCCAGAATTCAAGTTCTTTTGCAGCGAATGCTTTTGTGGCGTATAGAACTATGTATATCATGTCCTTAATTTTCAGACGTGTCAGTTCTTAATAGGCTGAGATTAGATTTATTTAACATAAATTGTGATTCTGCTCTACCTAATCTTGCATCAATATCAATTGATACTTTTCTTTGGGGGGCAGGGGAGAGAGGTAGGATGGGATTTGGAAAGGCTCCCTGCAGATCAGCACCAAGCCTGACGGAGTTCAAAAAGTGCTCGGTTAACGCTCTCGGGCGCATGGGTATGACTCCAGGGTGGCCATGTGCATAGCCCAGACTGGGACTTTGATGAGCTTTGTGGGTCCCTTCCAGCTCAGAATATTCTGTGACTTCTCTCTCACCTGAAAAAGTTTTGTCTGAAACTAGTGGAACTTATATATTCTTTTAGTTTGCCATTGCTAACTCTCTTAAAAACATATTAAAGGTATTAGCAGTGAGTATAAATTTTAATAATTATGCTAAAAGACATTTTAGTTCACTTCTAGATAATTTTCCTTACCTGTTTTGCAGATGGATAAGAAGTGAGCATTTTAGGGCCAAGTATGATAGCAAATACACATAACTAACAAATGAAGTTTATTTTGCTTGTTTATATACTGGCCATCCATGTGTCTGTTCAGGAGGGGTGAGCAGCACTTGTCAGGGCACATAGATGGGTTGTCCTAGTTCATAGTGAGGATGAGATTCTTGTTAGGTGCAGAACCATTAAAAAAAATTTCTTACTTTTGGCATTATGATTCTAAAATCCCACACTGGGGCCACAGATGAAATCAATTGCTTTTTTAAAAATAAAGTTCTTATGATGTTGTGGGAATTTGTTTTTTGCTTATTTTTTGTCCTAACAAGCTGCAGTGCTGAAAGTCATCTGGGCTTCTTTCTATTTACAGGTGCATAACTTGCAGTATAAATCTCTGCTTAATTCCTGTTGAGTAAGTTTTCTGTGGTTTTGCCAGGAAAATTCTCCAAACTTATTTTTTATGAATCTTAATGTATACAAAGGGGAAGAATAGTAGTAAACCTTCATCTTCGTCATGGGGATGTTGCATGAAAATAGATGAAAGGTTAAATAATGTGTTTTCATTAGCCATAGCCACCTTGTTTAAGTTAAGGTGCAGTAAAGTATCTTCACTTAATAGTGAAGATACTTCTGCTACTACTTGATAAGGAAAATTAACATGTGATAAAAGAATGGAATGTAACATATTTTATTTGTTTTAATTTATTCTGCTTATGCACCTTATCTGTTCATAGATGTTTGGACATTCCATTCATGCATTGCTAATCAGGTAGTGACAAGTCTGTGCTGGTTACCTTTCCTACCTCAGAGCAAATTCAAGTAGTGAGTAACCTGGAAAATTATTGCCTGTATGTTCTGTCCTCTAGATTGCTTTAAAAAGAGCTTCCTCTTCTAGCCATGATTAAAATGTCATAGTATTTTTCTCTGTGTATGTTAAGGCAGTGTATTTATTAGCAACCCTCGGAGCAGTTGGGAGTGGGGTAGATGCAAAGGCTTCCTTGGGTAAGAGCAAAATCAAAAAAAGTCCTTCCAAAATGGATACTTGCAATGATCATGCTAGCTCATGTTCCCTTATTCAGTGTATCTGTACATATTAATTAGGCATGAAGTGCAGGTATTTAGAACTTCTTACAGAAAAGAATTCCATGGCTATCTTGTGAAATAAAATGGAGGATGATTCTTGTTCTGTCAACCAAAAAAAAATCCTTTATTGAAAGCTAAATGAAAATGGTAAATTTTATTGTGGGTGTGAATTATAATTATGCTTTTAATTGGTTGCTGTAATGGGGTGTCCTTAACCAAACTCGTTTAGACAAGAAGAGCATATGCTGTGGACTGCAGAAGGGAGGCAGGAATTACCGAGCTGGTAGTTCTGAGAACTGGAACCATATTGAGTCTCTTGTGTACTGGACTTACCTTCACACTGAACAGCTGGGACTGGAAGCTGGATGTTAATGTTAGGATGGTGTTTACCTGTGATGGTCTGTACTTGTGTGATTACTGCTTGATTAGGAGATGTCACGTCTGGCAGTTTTTCATTCCTCTACTTGGAAAACATCTGGTGATCTTGCAAAGTGGAAGTCCTTTTCTTAAGTGAGGACTTGAGAGGTGTTTATCAGGGCCTGTATCCAAAGGAAGGCTGTGTTGTTTGCCGAGCAGGATGGATACCTGAGAAGCAGCTTCTTGCCCAAGGAAACTGGAGGTACTTTCTCTGTCAAGGAGGCTTAGTTTTTGCAGTTTCATTGTCTCTGAATATGTCTGTCTCTCACTCTTTCTGGTACATGGCACTATGCCTCATGTGATTTCTCTGTGAAATTATTAGAAAGCATTGGGTGTTTTCCTCATACTGAGTATACTTTTGGGGTTTTTTGCCATTTATAGAAAATTAACGTAAATGGTCCGTTAAAATTTTATAGTGAAATACTGAATATTCACTTTACTGAAAGTGTTTGTACAAGGATGTTGTTAGAATTAATTTGAATGCATAGTCTTCATATTATTGCCAAATATTCTCTCTACCTGAGAGAGAATCATCTTCATTTGAGAAGTATGAGAGGTGCCCTTAAGGACCAAGTGTAGTGGAGGGCTGGATGTTCACTCAGCCACACCATTGTCCCCAGTTCCTTGGCTAAAGCTAGATTAGAATCCTTGTCATGCTGAAGTTTGGGATTTAAGATGTTCTTTGAAATAAAACTGGTAATAACTAAAAATATCTCCTAGACACCAATTTTGTACACCTTTTTATATAAAAACAATCACCTCTTTAGACCTAGGAGTGGGATATTTCTTTGCTCCTGATATGGAGACATGTAGAACAAGGAGGCCAAGGACTTAAATCTGGATATCCTGTATGGAACTGAATGCTGTCTTTCCGCAGTTATTTTTTGTTGTTTCCCTGTCAGGGCCAGAACGCTAAAATAGTCCTTGCTCCTCTGTCCCTGAGAAGGAAGTCTGGCCTGTGTCCTTGGGTAAGAGTGAAGTAGAAACAACTGTGCTCTCATAAAAGTTTCCACTGGAGTGGCCTTATATATTATAATAAACAAAACCAAACAAAAAACACCAAGCTCCACCAGCAAACAAAAAACCCCACCAAGCCAAAAACTCAAACTCAACAAACCCCCACCAACTTAATAGAAAAATTTTATTTACTCGAGTAAGGAGCTGCTGGTAACCTGCTATGCTTTACTGTAGAGACAAATGTATTTCTATGACAGGGAAGCTGCTTTTATTCTGTATTCTATATGTATTCTTTCAGATTATTTAGGTACCTTTTCTACCATTTAGTGAAAAATATCAGAGTTTAACAGTTCTAGACAGCTGATTTTGTGACTGAGACAAGAGGTGTTAAACTGGGCTTTTTAGTATCGACAAGAGAAGCACTGTATGTTTTATGATTTAGTTTCTGAAAGTACAGAATATTGAAGACCCTAAGATTGTATTTATTTAGTGTGATTGGGGAAATAAGACATTGCTTAAATTAAGCTGCAGATATGAAGGAGTTGGTTCTTGGGCTAAACAATATTGTTAGGTATCTATTTTCAGCATACAGACAGTTACAATGATTGTAAAAGGGAGCCAAGACTTCAGAAGAATGAGAACAGAATATGAATTGTAGTTAGAATGGCTCCTTGTTTTGAAACTGGCAATAGATTGCTGGTGTCTGACATCCCATCTGTAACAGAACAATTTATTTATTTCTAAAGGTCACATTTCTCTCAGTAAATGAAGAAAAATGCATTGTTTAAGGTGAGGATTAATTATTTAATGTGACAATCAGACAAGCTGTGTAATGAAGAGTAACAAGAAAATTCCCTTTGCAAGAGCCGTTAATGGTATCACATGTTACTCCTAATTACGTATTTTTTCTTCTAGCCGAGTAGATTTGTATGTTGGGGAAATAAAAATAGAAAGAAAATGAATAGATCAATAAATAGCTTATTTTTTGTTTTAGTATCCACAGGGGGGGGGGGGAAGACAGAGAAAACACTATATATAGATGTAATTACATTTTTTTTTGTTTTTTTGAAGAAAATGTTAAAAACTTTGCTACATGTTTAGAACATGTTAAATGAGTCACTGTTATGGATTTCTTGGGGGTGAATTTAATTCTTTTGATAGTATTTGGTGTTACTTCCTGAATAAAAGATTTAGTTGTTTTGTTGAGTTTTTCTTGTTTACTCAGCTGCTCTTTAAGATGACTTGACTTTACTTGCTAGGTCTGTGTAGGGACAAAGCCCAGACATGTTAATCAGAAAGTTGTTGATGAGATAAAGGCCTTACAGGGGACTGCAGCAAAACTGAACATTGGTTGGTGGTAATTAGTGTTGATTACTTAAAAAAAATCCCCCGAAATTTTAAAGAAATTTGTGCTGATTTTTGGGTATTCTTTCAATGAACTGTTGAAACTAAGGTCTGAAATTTTAATTTTAGTCAGCCAACATGTAAGAAGGTGGTGAGTTGTTTTTTGTTTTTTTTCTACATTTCTTTGCCTTTTTAGGACTTGTATCTATCATTAACTGGCTGGGATAAATTGCTGGCAAAGAACTGACAAATTTTTTTTGGAGTTTTTTACTTCTGTTTTCACTGAACTCAATAAATATTCACTAACCATGCCTAAAGCCTCTGTAATGATTCTACTCTAGGTTTACGGAAATATAATGTTTTTTATAATTTGTTATAATTCCCTTACCTTGTGCATGAGATTGTCTCAGATAAAAGCTTGTCTGCATTATAGTAAATAAATTGTTGGATTTTTGAATGAGGTGTTTATTAGGTGCTGCTTGCTTTCCTGCATGTGAATTGAAACTATGCCTGAGTGAAACATACATGTTAAACATTTTTGGGAGAAGATCTTTCCAACCCCCTGTATAGATTATCTTTTCTTCTTCCTCATTAAAATATCTTTGTTACTTATCATATTTCCGTAAAAATGAATACAGAGATGATTTAGTAGGTCAAAGGAGGGTTGTTGCAAGTAGTACTGTTAAATAGTCTGTTGTTGAGCTCATAACTGTGTTTAGGTGAAAGCATGATAATTTCTGGATCACCTTATGCTGGTAAAGTTTCTCTAGGAGCTGGAAGGGAAGATGCCTGTGCTTCGGTGCCATGGAGATGCAACTGATGGATGATTCCCAGTCTCTGTATTTCCCCATTCTGTATGTTGGCAGAGGGGTACAGAGGGAAATGCAGGTGCTGCCCTGGGAGCAGTGAATTGGTTGGGTGCAATTGTCTGGGGAATCTCAGCAATCTTGTGTATTGCAAAGAGAAGTAGAAGTGAAATTAACTTTGACTGGGATTGCTGTTTCCCCATGCATATCAGATGGTGACCCACTCATGTTTGCATGAGAATAGCACTTGCCAACTGTGTGGCTGAGATGAAATCCATTTTCCCCACAGCATCTCTCTCAGATCTGGCTGGCATTGGCTCTGCTGGACATGAGGGAAGCTTCTGGCAGCTTTTCACAGTAGCCACCACTGTAGCTCCTGCACTACCAAAACCTGGCCAGGGAAAACAAATACACAATTCTTAACAAGACTCTTTATATTGGAAGAAATTCCTTCCTGACTTCCATGTGTACTGGCTGAGGGTCTGAATGGTGATATTTGGTTATGGTGGTTTTCTTTGACCAGTCTTGAGGCCAAGGCAGAGCTTCCCTCCCCTTCCGTGGCTAATGAAAGGGGATGGTGAGAAGGGCTCTGAAGCTGTTGGGCTGAAAGGTCCCAAGGAAACACCATTGTACACCACAGTATACACTAAGGTGATAGAACTTTGGATAGCAGGTGTGTTAGAAGGGTATTGTAAAACAGGATTTCTGAGAGTTCAGTGATGTAAGAATTACTGTTTCATGAGTTTTCTTAAATTCTACAGGGCTTTTCTTTTGAGCTAAAACTGGACCTCACCATGCTAGGGCAAAGAAGATCAAGATGTGTTCAAATAATAACTAAAAGTAATACTAAGAAAGGGGATGCTATAAAACTCCCTTCTCATTAGTTGCTGAGATAATGGATTTGTCATATTTTGAGTATATTATGCTTAGTTTACAAATCAGTCTATTTGATCAGTGCTCTTTAGGCTGAATGGAAAGGTAACCATAGAAATGAGGACCTAAGAGGCCAGCTGAAATCCATAATATTTCCAGTATTGTCCTGGGTTTACAGGACATACCATTCTGTTCTAGTTTGTATGGTTTTTAGTAAAAGATACAGTAAATTGCTGTAAAATTTAACACCTAGTTTTTTTCTTTGTCCAGAATTCATCGAAGGGAAAACACAAATAGTTAAATCTTAATTATTTTTAAGCATGTGAACAGGTTGCACTCAGTGCTCAGAGTGTTAGCTGGAGTTGTAGTTGTTGGGAACAAGGAGCCTTTGGCAGTGTGTCCAGAAGGACAATGGATTCCTGGAGCTATGTGCATCTGCTCATCCCTGCCTGGGCTATTGTGGAGGTGGGCTGAGAATAGGAATGGCTGCATGTCAGCATCTGTTGAAGTCAGGCTTTTAAGTGTTCTAAGTGGTGCTTTTGGGGGCTCAGTAAATGCTTAAGTGTTGACATTGCTAGACAAAGGGTTGTTCAGCCTAGACCAATGATCCAGGATTTAGCTATCCCTTTGCCTAAGTCATCTGAAGGTTTAGACTAGGAAGTATGTACAGTTGCTGCCAAGGTGGAGGAAAAAACATGATCTAAAAATTAAGTAAAATCCTTTGCCAGCTTCTTAACCAGACTGTGCCATCCTGGTAGAAAGATGCTGCTAGAATGATCCAAGACCTAAAAACTGAAGCTTTTACTCTGGTTGGCTTTCAGCTTTTCTTTAGTATGATAGTTTATGCACCTGAGCTGTATGTTTTCTTTCTGTGGAGGTGGGATCTCATGCTCCCTGTTTTAGATCTCCAGGGCGTGTCTGGCTGCCTTCTGCTTCATAGGGTTCCCAATTACTTTTAAAGAGCTTTTGATCCAAGGTATTGCTAGATGATTCAGCAGTTTTGTATTGCTAACTAGAATTAAACAGACTGTATTAGAGAAATGCATATGCCTCAGACCATTAAACAGTAATTGCTTCAAAGTGTAGGTAATTATTTGGAAATATAGATATTAATAGTTGATAACTGATAGAAAAAAGAAATATAGAAGTAAATAAGAAGCCAGACTGCTCTCGCTGGTGGAATTTTCCTTAAAAATGTTTATTTTTTGTAATAGACTGGAGACCAAAGTAAGGATTCCAATCAGAATTTATTAGATTACAGCAGGCAAGGCAAAGGCAAATACAGGTGCTTGACGGCAGAAGAGTCTCCGCTCTGCCAACTGCCGCACCGTGCAAAATTCCAGGTCACACCTTTTTATCTCTTCTTTTTATCTGAACGTGTCCTTCCTGTTGTACTTTGTGTGTGTGCGACCTGTTGCTAGGGGGTCTTTTTCTGCCCTCCCAGTGGTCGTAGCGATGAAGGCGGGTAGTCATCCTCCGGTTGCCTTTTCCCTTATATGGCGCTGTGCTCAGGTTTCTGAACTTAAAACTAATTAAGCAAGTACAGAAAAGGATTGAGCAAGAGCATATTTGCATATGGCTTTTCTATAGCTTAGATAGTAACATAGTAACTTTCTGCTATTTGAGTTGTTGACCTCTAGTGAACAAAAACAGCTTATGTTTATCACATTTTTCATAAAATTGTTGACTACATGGTCAAAACTGCATTTTCTAGAAATTTTTTTTGTCTTTCCTTCGTATGTCATTTGTACCTTATGGTTGGCCAACATTCTTTGTCCTTGTCACTGCCAGAGATGGATGCTTCATTTCTTAATGACTTTGTTGTAGTCTGCTGTTTGATTTCTGTTTTATTAGAACTCTCTGGTTTTCCCATTCCCTGTGTGGGCTGTCCATTTGGCCGCACGTTGTAGGAGAGTTCAGTGGGTTTTGTGTGCAGTAGCTGAGCTGAGCTTGGCTGCACAGCCCCATCAGCAGACCTGTTGTACCTCAGCTCAGCTGCTTGGTGGCTTTCACATCAATTCAGAGGGTGACCTTGGGGCGCTAAGGGTTAAGTGTGGGTGGTATTCCTTGAATACTGATGGAAAGGCTGGTAGCCTTTAATATGGATAGGTGCAAAAGCATAGTGAGGGCTCTCTCAGGTATTTATGCAGAATTCTTAATAATGTTCTGTACAGGCTTCCTTACAGCACCAGCAAATTTCTTGGTGAAATTCGTATGTCAGAATGTGCTTATATGGTGCTGAGGTGGAAAAGACATCCTCTGGATCAGGCTTGATCTATGTTCCTAGTGGTGACGGGCATACCAGTGGCCACAGTGTGCTGAGTATTGAAAGTAAAATGGCCACAAACCCACTGATTTTACTTAGCTGCCTTTCAGGTTATTGGGTAGCTGGAAAGCACAATGAGGCTACAAAGGACGCAAGTCTGCTGGTGTTGCTCCTGCTTTTCTCTGGACAGCCTGGCTCATGTCTTAATGCTTTTTTTTTAGACTTTTGATTTTTTGCAACTCAGTTCTTTTAAGCTTTAGCTAATTAAGACTAAGTTTTTGGAACGTGAGTAGTTTGTAAACTTCAGAGGTTTGCTATTTGTAAATCTCTCCTAATATCCACAGACCTGGGCTTTATTTCAAGAAAGAATTTTTTTAGATATAGGCATGCTGTTCTTAGCAGACTCTCTGAAACTTGAGCAGGCAGATTCATTACTCTTCTGACTCTGGTTTTGAATTTGTTTTTTATCCAGAAGAACAATATCTGTTGTGCATGCTCAACAACATAATTAGTATGTATTGTGTGTATTTGCAAAATACTAAAGAAGCATTTCTTTGTTATTATTTGCAGGGAAAGCCTCTTAATTCATGTGGTATTGCTTTTGTTTCCATCAATGGAAACACTTTTTGTGTGAATGTATACTCTTTAGTTTGGTTGGGGGGTTTTTTGTACTGTTTTCCACGGAGACTGGTAATGCTGACATTGTGGTCATGCTTTGGGATGTGTGTGTAATTAGCAGTATGCTTGTACCACAAGGACCTGGGTTCCCTGCAGTGCCAGCTTAGCACAACTGTGAGTGCAAGGGGAATGAAAGCCCTTGGCTCCAGTCCACTTCCCATGGGAAGGAGTGCTCGCTCGTGTGTTTTTGCATATGCAGTTTTGTCCTCGATGTTTATTTTCTCCCAGCAAAATAGATACTTTCCACCCGTGTGACTGTGTGAGGAGGTGATTTATGGATGCCAGTGGTGTGCTGGTGGATGTCCTGTGTGACTGGGGAGTGTCAGTGAAGGGCATGGCTGACAGAAGCACTTGATGGTACAGTTCAGCCTTTTTCCTGCAGGGTCCCTCCTGCCCTGCACTTGCCGCTGTCCCTGCTGGTGCTGGTGCGGATGTCCTTTGAGGAAGGGCAGAAGAGCAATGTGTCAGCTGAGTACCAGAGTATTCTTTTAAAATAAGAATATTTAACTGCAGTTTTCTCTCCTGGAACTGAAGAATTAGTGGTCACAAGTGAGAGATGAGTGGGTTGAAAATATCACGTTTCTTTCTAGCTGTAGGAATGCAACGTAAGTAGTGCTTTCAAGCTGGGAGAAGCAAGAGGCTGTCCAGTGGTGACCAAGTTTCTTGAAACCTGTCTTCAAGTTCCTGCTGAATATGATGCAGCTGTTATTTTACAAAGTTGGCCAAATCAGGAAGCTTCTGCAGGGCGGGAATGTTCCTAGCACAGGTTAACCATCCTGACAAGCACCAAGCCTCTGCTACGAAATCTCTTCTGAAATAAAAAGGGAACAGCTTCACATCCTATTTATCCTGGAACAGAGTCAGCAGGGTGTGTTTGGCCCCAAATGGTTAGTTTTACCAACAAATTAATGGTAACTTTAAAAATTGAGTCATTCCTGGTATCTGCATGCTTTCAGTACTTATTTCTGTTGTACACTTCCATAAGTAGCTCGACAGATTTTAACTGTCCTAGAAATACAGGGAGGATCTGTATAGGGAAGGCTATCTCATCAGAGAAATCTCTGGAATGTATCAAGGACAAATAATAAACGTTTAGATTGCTATGTCTGGCAGTTTGTTTTGACTTGTAACCTGTGTAAGTTAGTGAATTTTTAATATCTAAAAATATTCTGGGATAATAACATTTTAAACTTTTTTTTGTTTTTACTAAAAAGTTTTGTGTATTTCAAGATACTCAAGTATTTGTAGAAAGTTGAAACGTTTGGGAAATTCTTTTGAAAGGAAGGTAGGTCTTTGCAGTCCTAAGTGTCTGGTTGCAATCCGAAATAATGAACAAAAAAGAGAAATGTTTTAAAACTGCATGTTGGAATAAGAGCAGGCAACTCCTGCCAGTGTGTTTTAGGTTCAAGTGTATTCAGTTGTTATTCATGTATTCATATTTTTTACTAAATAATAATTAGATATGTTGCCATTTGAGGCACTGTACACTTATTTCCTTCATTGGTCATGGCTGAAGTGACTAAAATAGTTATTGAGTTCTTTAAATATAATAGATGCACTTCTGCTTTTTGTTCTATAATAGCCTGTGAAGTTAAAAAAAAAAAAAGAGTACAACTGATTGCAAAGATGACATTCCTAATTATACAGAATCCTTCCATTTCTAAAAATATTTTCAAACTTTAAAACATACCGGTTTTGTATTTCTTGTGGCAGCATGGCTGATTATGTCCAGGGCTTCCAGTTTATTGTTACTATGGCCCAGACTGCTGAACTGTTTGTGCTTGGGGTTCTATTTCATTCTTCTTTATCATGGTTTTTCATGGAGGCAAGTTGATTTCTTCAGTTGACTTCTCATGGATTTAGGGGATTGCGAGGGGGGAAAGGCATTTGGAGTGCTTTTATTATTTCCAGTGTGTCCATATTGTATTCAAAGGGTGCTTGATAGTAAGTGCAAGGCTATTTTATCTTACTTCTGTGTCACTAAAAGAAAGTGTTTATGAAAACTATTAATGAAGCTTCACTGACTTAATCTGGGCTTTAAAATTAATGTCATTCTTTTAACTCCTTAGCTGTATTACATTGAACTATAAATAATTGAGGATAATGGATGGGAAGGCAAGTGGTGCCAAGAAGGCTTTGCAATTCACAGACAACAACCAAACATTTTTTAAATTGTCTATGCCCCAGCAGGTCTCTGTAAACACACCCTAGTGAGCTTGTTTTTGAAGTAAATTTAAGAAATGTCATTTCACTGGATAACAAAGCATAGAAAATCATAACACTGTATGCGTGCACAGTTTTGAGAACATGTATTCCTTTTTCTGATTTTAAATTAGCACTTTCATACTTAATTTAACTGGAAGACAATGTTTCCATTATATCAGAATTTTCCAGTCTTGAAAACTCCAAATATAAATTTTTAGAAATGCACGAATTTCTCTGAAGACCTCTCAGGGTAGTATTGCCATAAAACGAACAAGTTCCATCAATTTTTGTGTTCTCATGGTTCTGGTTGGCACTCATAAAGCTAAGGATGTGAGAAGTGGTGAAAGGGAAAATTGGATTTGTAGTAACTAATTTAATTATTTGAAGTAATTCCAGACAGACTCTGTCATACTAAGCATTGTGTGATTATTACTTCAGAAAAAAAGTTGCATTTTAAAATTATGATTTAGAAAAAAAATTGTCCTCTGTGTGTTTTTTGCAAGAGAGGGTGCCTTTGGAAATCCCCCCCTCACACACCCACCCACCAGACTCCCAGATCCCCTTCTCCTCCCTCCTTTTTTTTTTTTCCTGCCCTTGCCTCGTGCACTATTTGGCTTTGACCCTTTGATTTGCATATAAAGGGTAGGAGGAACTGGCTATCTTCATGAGCATGAAATCTTGCAAGATCTCTGGTGGTATTTAGTAGCCAGATTCAGCCTGGGTCTAATGCTGTCACTCTTCCCAATTGTCACATTTAAAAAGAGCTTTTGTCTCTGTGTTGTTGTGACATACACAAACAGCTGTGGAAAACATGTATTTTCAAAATAGGAATTTGTCTTTTTTGTGTGACATAATCTGTATTTGTCTGCAGTTTCTGGTCAGCTCTTAAGTTGAAGCAAAAGCCCCATCCTTTTTTTTTAATACTTTTTCCATCAATTTAAATAGTATGCCCTTGATATTAAAAGCTTAAAGGAAAATACTTTTATTAGACATGAGATGAAGGTATCTGGAAATTTAAAAGGCTAAAGTATAGACTGCAGAATTAAGCAAATGTAGAAGTGATACAAAACTGAAACACAGTTTTAAAACTTTCTGAACTGAGGATGTTTGTCTCCTGTCTACCCTTTCTGATGGATGATGTATTCTTTCTTTTTTTGTCTCTTTTTGTAATCTTAACCTGCTGTTCCATCAGTGACGTGATTATGGGATCTTTCCAGGCTGTAGTGCCCATTTATGAGGTTCTGTGCCTTGTTTATCTGTGATGCAAAGTAAACGTTTGAAATGAATGTGGTGGGCAGTGTTAATAGCCACGACAGAAAAATATAGGTGGCACATCCAATTTTAATTTTTTTTACTCATGTTGAAAAGGCATCTTCCTCCCCTTTTATTACTTTTTTCCCATTACACTGTCAAGCAACAACTATTACAGTTTAGTCAGATGGATGCTGAATCAGGAAGAATGCTATGTTGTCTTTAATCACTTGGAAGAGCTCTGAAGAATTTCTTGCATCTTTCATGAGAAAAAGAATGCTAATGGACAAAGCAAAACTGAGAAGCCTGACTCATACAGAAGAGTTTTTGAAAGGAATTAATCAAAATGAAATAAATGTCCTGCTGCCTCAGCCATAACACATGACAATAAATGCAGGATAATCTGGGTTTTTTGTTCCTTACTATTTTTGCAATTAGTTCACTTCTTCTCCTGCAGAGAGGCTGCATGAAAAGATCTTGTTATTGTGGCTGCGGCAAAATATGCTGGCTCAGCCTGCCTGAAGAAACAGAAGCCTTGGCAGGAATGCTGATTACCATGACAATCTAAGCAGTCTAGAGCTTTAGGGTGATGTGGGTTTTATCATAAAGATAAAAAAAATGTGTCCTGGATGGTAGGATAGCTGATAACATCATCATGATGCAGCAGATCCAATCATCTTTGCAAGGACTTATTTTTCATTTTATGTTACCTGAGGAAGGGGAGGGAGGGAGCCTTATCACCTTCAGGTAAATTTTTATAACATACTTGTGTGTTTACATCTTTATCTTTTTAGGGTATTATTTTATGCTGTAGGTACATGAAGGGGTTTAAATTTTCATGGGTTTTCCCCAGTAGCATGGGGAAACTGCCATGTACTTCTTTCTCCTCCCTCTCCAGCCCCATGTACAGTGCCAGATCTGTGCTCCAGTATCTTCCCAAGCACAGAGAAAAAAAAATCCCACATCCACCCTTCCTGTCCATATTAGGGTGTCATATTTCAGCCATTACTTCTTCAGAGGTTCCACATCCTCCCTACACCAGAATGCACGTGTTTGGTAAATTGGGCTAAATGAGGTCCTTGGTTTAAAGTTATTGTCACTGGAATTTGCACAATGTTAGGAAAGAATAGACATAGGAGTTTTGAGTTAGTAAGGAAAAAGGACTTGAAGTTATAAAGTTGCAATGTCCCTGTGCAAATAAATTCATCTGTGAAGTTTTCTTGGTTAAAAATTGGCTGTTTAAGTGTTTTTTTCTAAAAATCTTCTAGCTCATTATGACAAAAGCAAGTGTATTTGCATTATTACTTGTTTATTTCTTTCCACGTAGTTTCCTTGTTTGCACTAAAGGATTTATTGAAAACAGCATGAGCTTATCAACACATCAATCAACTTTTGTTCTGTTCCAGTAACCTAAGAATCTAAGGGTTCATTGTGTAAGCTTCATTTGTAATGTGGAGCATTTACTGGTCCCATGAAATCATTCTTAAGAGCAAGCAACCAAAGGTGTGTCTTTCTGCACAGTTCTAGGGCATGAAGCAAAAGCCACGGGTCCGAATGATGAAGAGGAGGATGAGGGAGAACAGTTTGACTTTGACAGTGGAGATGACATACCAGAAGCAGACAGGCAAGCCCTTGTGCCACCTATTCCTGGTCCTGGAAATCACACAGAGCACCAAGAGGCTGGTGCTGCAGGTAAGTCAGCCTGTTGGTATGTACCTCCCTGGGCTAAATAGTCAAAACTGATCATAGGATGCCTTTTCTTGACAGTGCAATATAAGGACTTTAACAAGAGTTTTCCATGATGTTATGGCTTGCCCCTGAGGGTAACTCAAGTTCTTCTTAATGGATCTCTTGCAGCAGATTAGAGTGAAATGCCACTGAAGGATTGGTGTTTGTAAATATACATATATTGGGTTTTTATAAATATACACATATTTGGAACAATTGGTTGCAATGCAAAGCAAATACATATAGCCATTTTGGTTGTTATTATATATAGTAATATGGAAATACCAAAGCATAAAGATACCACCTGCTTAAGAAATACATAAGGGAAAAGAAAGGAAGAAAGAGAAAAAAGGGTAAGAGTAGGAAGATACATAATCAGCGCCCATGGATCTGTGATGAGGCTTGATTGAAGTGACAATTGAAAGTCTTGATCTGTCAGGGATGGGGAGAAAAGCCCACAAAATGCAAAGCCTGGTGGGTTAATGCGCTCTCAGGTCAGGTGAGAGTGCCCAAGCACTTCTGTGAGGGCGAAGTTTTACACTGTCTTTTGATCACGCAGTTCTCTGGTGGAGGGTGGCAGAAATGAGTCTGAGGGCACTTCAGGGGTTGTTGACTGTTTATAACCTCTTCTAAGGCAGCTACCTCCAATGTCAGTAAGCCTACATGTGAATGTGACCCTCTCTGGGAGGAGGGCATGTGTGTAATGGAGGGCAGTTTGGCATGATTAAAAGAACCATCCTGTCTCCCCAAGGTCTGTCTCTTTCCAGCCTCAGAGCCATTTGTTGTCTATGGTGGTGATAAGTTCACCCCCTGTCTTATGCAGACCAGAGGTTTGTCATTGCACACCCAAAACCTCAGTGCCTTCTCTTTGCAGGCTTGCCAGTCTGGCCTCAGCAAAGCATCCAGGCACCTCTAAAAATGGTCAATTTGTTTTGAGTCATAGCCTAGTCTCTCACACATGGAAATACCCTGCAAGTGTTTTGAATATTCCTGCCAGTTACAGTCATGGTAGATCTGATAGGGAAAGTGACCATCACATGTAATTCCTGTGAGGTTTCCCATTCAAGTGTGACTTCCAAACCAATGGATTGGACGTAGTCTGAGTGTCATGCTAAAGAAAAACCGTATATCCTTGCTAGTCTTGAGGCACATTGATGGCTTGGGATAAGCTGTTTTACAGCGAAACTTGCTGTTTGCTGAGCTTGAGATGTTGTGCATAAAACTAAGGGGTGTTTGAATCAATGAACTTCATTCATAAACAGAAGTTTTTGCTAAATATTGAAACATTTTTTAATGACATATGCAGATGTTCCCAGTGCTGAGGTGTAGTCTGGAAAGTGCTGCTCAATTCTGCTCAAATTGCTAACAGCTGATTTTGCTTACTTTGATCCAATTTCCTTTTGTAAACAGATTCAGTGTGCTTATGACAATTAAAGATAGATAACTCTTCGGGTACTGTGCAGTTGGACAACCTGAAACTTAAACACTATCTTTTCCTGAGCATCTGTTGCTTGCTGACCCTTATTGTGAAGTTGTGCTTACAGTTGAAAATCATTTGATCGCTTGGGATGCAGCTCTGGAATTCCCTTCAGAGGGGCCTGTGGTTCTGCTGTACCTCAGCATGTCTCAAAAAATACTGGGAACTTTGTATAACAGAAAACAATACATTTTCAAAGAGGAAAACTTGTAAAGTTCTTTTATTTCTCCCTTTCTTAACCGAATATTTTCAGGACTGCTCTTTGAGGAATGTCCCTCCAGTGAATTTTTCTTGTCCTTGTGGCTACCCCTAAAACGTTGTAGTTGTGTTTGTAAGATTCAAATTCATCTAGAATCCAGATTTTAACCTTTTGGATTTAGACTGTGTTGACTCATGTGCTTGTGTCAGTCAAGTTACTGTTTTTCCATGTCCATCTTTGTAACTCATTTTGTCTTGCTTTTGTTGCATTCCTCCTCTGTAAAATGGGGAGGTTGGCACTACTGTGTGGCACTTTTGAGTCATAGGTTGTAAGCAACTTGTATAGTAAAGATCAAGTCAGTGTTTAGCATACTTGCAAAGAGCTATTCAAGCAGCTTGATCAGGTATAAAAAATAAAACTTTGTATTTTTGTTTAATCTTTCAACTAAAGGAGCTGATAATTTAGAAAATGGTGAGAAGCCACAAACATCAGAACCTGCTGCAGAAGGCACTCCAGCCAAAGTAAATCCCTACTCAGTCATAAATATTTCCCCAATCCAAGATCAGGATCCATCCTCATCACCAGAACCAAGTCCTCAAGATGAATGTGCAAGTCCCAGCTTGTCAGGTGGATATTCTGTCCCGGTGCCTTGTGGATATGCCGTGCCCTCCAACCTCCCTTTGATTCTGCCAGCCTACTCCAGTCCTGTCATCATACGCAGCCTTTCTGTCGATGAGGAAGGTACTGTATTTACACCCCTGACTTGATTTGAAGGGGAATCTTGGTTCATCTCAGGTACATTTCCTGTATAGTGAAATACACTCACTCAGCCTGGGTGAGTATGATTAATGCTAATTACTTTTTAATGTAATGGAATAATTTCCAGATCCAGAGTTCGATGTTCAGGCCAAATGGTTTCTTCTCATACCTTTTTTTGTTTTTTCTAGATCCTGGCAAAATTCCTCTCCCTTTTGCGTTATCTATATGCATTTCTGATTCTTTATTTTCCAACTCTTGTGGATTTAGAGTTGCTGTGGGATTTTTCCCTTGATGATTTGATGAATTCTGTCTTCCACTACAATTTTGAGACAGAAGAGGAAACTAGAAAGGGAAATAACTATGGATTACTATAGAAACAAGATACCATTTTGTAACCAGACTTGAGATATTTGAGCTTAATGTCAAGACATTAGGAAAAGAAAGCTCCTCATATCCTGCCTTTTTGTTTTGTATTCTTAATATACTTTCCTTTAGCTAGGCAGAAATTCTTCTGTAATTCCAGCCTTTGCTTTTTACCACCATTAGGAATACTGTCAAATAAAAGCAAAAGTTTGTGTGGTCCTTAGTACCTGTACAGGAATTTATTTATGTTTTAGAGATAGAATTAAATGCCTCAGTCATTATAATTTCCTCTTAACAGCTCTTCTAACTAATGGCTGTGTCTTTGAATTACTTAATTTTCAAAAATGAATGGTGTGAAGAAACTTCAAATTTTTTTAAACACGCGTAAGAATGAAACTATTGTAAAGAAGAAGATTATTCTTTAGCAATGAACTAGTAAAAGCAGTTTCTTGTGCTAAAATGTGCCATTTGAGCCAAACTGACGTGTTATTGCAAGTTTTTTTTTTTTTTTTCCTAATTGGCAGGTACACAGTCAGCAACTGAAGAATGTCATTATAATTCTGTGAACTTGGAGGACCCTCAGAATAGGTAATGATTTGTAAAACTGTAAGTCCTAAGAAAGCTTGCCTTTGATAAGTATTTCGTTTTCCTTATCTGATGCTTTCATGTTTATTGGTTTAGTTTTTTTGCCTTTCTTAGTCCCGTAATTCTGATTGTGTACTATAATAAGCACCCATGTGTGTAACTATGCATGAAATGTTTTATGACACTGGGTTGAAATTTTATAGAGTGATGGCAATATCAGCTGCATCAGATTGCTGGAGATTTTGTCTAGCTTGCTGCTTTCAGCAGGACCACTGCCAGTACTCCATCAGATCAACCATGGCCTTGCTGACTGAGCCTTGCCTGCTGAGCCTTCAAACCCTCCAAGGATGGAGGTGCTGCAACTGCCCCAAGCAGTTTTCCCTGCTGTGCTACCTTCCCTTCCACTCTTTGCCTTCCCCTACCTCCCCAAATGTGCAAACCAAATCTTGCAGTAATCAGTCTGTTGACCATTTCCTCTTTGTCTGGCATTAAAAAAAAGTACCCCAAAACAAACCCAAACAAACAAACAAAAAAAGACCCCTCATTCAATCACCTCTGTAGTTCTCTTTTGGATAGTTGTAGCGGCTCTTGGATCACCCCATAACATCGTTTTCGCCAATCTAAATTATATCCATGTCTTTTATCTCCTTCCTTGTAAACCATGTGCTTCAGTCCCTGACTTTGGTTTCTCTACATCTTTCTAGAGGTAATTTCAATTTCTCCATAGCTCTCCAGCAGGGGAGTGTTAGGAAGCCAAAACTGGATGTGCTGCTACAGGTCCAGCTCACTGGCACCAGGTAGAGGAGGATAACAGCTTTGCCTGATGGCTCCTGATGTAACCCAGAATGTCTTTAATCCTATTTACCATGAAAAAGCTCTTCACTGTTTCTGAGAGAATTTCCTGTGTTCTGGTAGATGAACTCAAGAGTGGAGTATTTTTTATGATTGTAAAGAAAGTGTTTTTAATTTTCTGACTAAAATTGTCAGACTAATAAATAGAACAGATTATTCATCACTCAACTATGTGCTGCAGCAACATTTTTGAGTAATCAGCAGCCTTGGAGTAGAAACTAGAAGGCAGAAAGATATTTACTGCCTGTGTTCATGGTTGCTTAAAAACATTGTGATGTAACTTTTAGTTGTTTTATTTTATGGCCTCTTTTTCAAGTGAAGATAACCAGACCAAGAGAGAGGATGATGCCCTCGCCAAATGGGTTGCAGATCCTGCAAATACAGCATGGATGGAAAGTAAGTAGCAGTGAGCACTGAAGTACACCTGTGGAAGGTGGTTGGTTTTAAGCTGTGATCAGCAGTGTGTGTGTGTCTATATGCACAAGCAGATTTTATGGAAGTGTCTATGTTCACTTTTGCTGTTTTTAGATACGTTTACAGAACCAAGCTGTACCAGTTAGAACATTCAACAGTGTAATGAAGTTGTATTTTAGAATAAAGCTAACATTCACTTTCCCCCGTTTGGAGTCTGAGGACAGGTTATCCTGCCTGTTCTCAGCTGTTCCTACTGGGCTGGAGGTTCATCTTATCTATTTCATGAAGTGACTGAAGAATTTGCGTTAACATTCTGCCTCTTAATGTACTATGATGATCATTACATTGTTTAGTTTTGGTTCTTTTTAAAAAGTCAATTTCAGCTTTTCTACAGCTGTGCAGTAAGGCAATGAGCAGCCTTTAACAGGCATAGAACATACCATACTTCTGTAAGAAGGAGGAAGAAATACTGGCTTTTGAAGTGGAGTTTTGTTATCAGGCTACCAAAGGTCATCATAAGCAATGCAGATAAAACTGAAATTTCACAAATGCCATGTACTACTTTGTGCATTATTACAATATTTGAATGACTAGATGTGCAAGCAAAATGCTAGTGGTGAGTGAGTCATATCTCCAATGTATTCATATATGTCAATATAACCAAAATTCTTTTAAATAGAATAGAATATTTCAGTTGGAGAGGACCTACAGCATATCAACTGCACGACCATTTCAGGGCTGGCTGGCCAAAAGCTAAAGGCATGTTAAGGGCTTTGTCCAAATGCTTCTTAAACACTTGGTCTCATTCAAATTTTAGGAAATTTCTAATTTGTTTGTTTTTTTTTTTTTTCTGTCTTGGTTTTAGACCCGGATGAGGTAATTTATGATGATGTGCCAAGAGAAGATTCAGACTCTGAACCAGGTTTGAGGTCTTTGTAATGCTGAAAGCAATGTAAAACAGAATTATGTGCATGTGTACTAAAAGGTGTTTGTTAAGTACCTAAAATATATGTAAATAGGATTAACATTGTGTCAATGATTGTCAATAGGTCTTAGAAAGTTCAGAATTATACTAACACTTAGGAGACTATATCAGCAGTTTTCCTATACTGCTCTTCTCAGAAGCTGAATTCTGCTTTGTTTTATAGATACTGTTCCAAAAGCTTGAGTATTTTGCATATTAGAGAATTACAGTGTTGGGTGTTGTAGCTATAGTGCCTTCAACAAGGCAAGGTAGTTAGGAAAAGGGTGTTCTAAATAGTTAAATGATGTATGATAATGTATCATTGTTATGGTTATAGAGTGTTCTTTCCTTGAAAGTCCCCTTCAATATATAAATGCTTGATAGATGGAAGAGATGGTCCAGAGAGGCTGTTCACCATCCTGATTGTGACTCTACAGAAATGTCTTATTTCAGTTTTGAAGTGGTCCACTTCTGATGGTTTGTGACCATGTTTGTAGGGGGCAGAAAAGATCTCTAAGTAGAGATCTTGCTGGAGTGAAGATTTTACCTTTACTGGAAATGATGGAGTAAGGGCTCAAGAAGCATATTTCATTGAGTTCTTGCTCAGGTTTCTTTTGCAGTTTTTGGGTATAGTGAAGTCTGCTTAAAGATTAGTTGCTACTGACTGATTTTGTGTTTGAGTGAATTGGCTGATTGGGAGCTCAGCGACTTACATGTCATGGTTCTCAGAGGGTGTAGGTGTTTGATACTGAAATTGTTAACGGATCAAGAAAACATTTAAGCTTTCTTGTGGGAAAACCACATTAATCTTTAAAGCTGTAACAGTTTAATTTCTTCTCCTTACTAGTGTTCAAGCAAGGTGTTTTACAAATTACTACTGAATTTTTTTCATTTTTTATTGGAAAGTACCGTGTTGCATTCATGACTTGAATGCTTATATTACTGGAAGTTCCCTCAGTGCTACTTTAAGCAGAGACATCTTTGTGCTGTTGCTGATCAGCCAGGAAACATGTACACCAGGCCCAGGTGGCTGAGCTAGGTGGGATATAGGATATGGAGCAAAGCTCTGCTGAGCATATTGGTCAGAATTTTTAGCTTAACCCCTAAGACATTGATTAAAATTTTGATTTTCATTTTGTCCCCAAAGACACTGAAAGATTCTGAGGAAACAGGTAGTAAGGGAAGTTTCGTCTTCATACATTCATGATTTTGATGTTTATTATTTGTATATTTTGTCAGGGAGATGCAACTATTCCAAAAAAGGTTTCAGTCAGACAATCTACATTAGCACATGGACAAGATGAATTCACCCTGTCATGGGGTAAATCCTGCCCAAAAGCTGACAGTACAGGAGTTAGACTAGCATAAGTCTTGATTTATTTTGATTTACTGTGATGGTTCTTTTAAATTACACATTGTTCTAGATTACCACTAAGATGTCTTCTTCAGTAACAATATTTTAAGGACAGCCTTGATATGCATGGGGATTTAAAAATTTTTTAAAAGATCTGAATCTTCCAAATTAGACTAGAATCCTCTAGTGTTAATTATAAAGAATTTAATTAATGTTAATATTAAAATCCAGGATTTAGATGGACGGATGTGTAAAATGTCTCAGCTTTTCTTTTGAGTGCATATTTTTTCTCTGTTTAAATGAATCGTCAGTCTTAAAATAAAAGCACAGCTGCTGTTTCCTGAATTTAATAGGGGACATTTAATTGTAACCTCTGACAATAGTGATTCCTGGCAGAAGTGTTGTACCATGACAAGTCCACACTTTTCTGCTTGTAATGACAAATGATGCTACAGGTAGAGTGCATTCCTGTTTCCCAATAAGCAATTTGCTCTAAGTTTTCCATTTTATTTTGAGTAAGTTTTATATTCTTGACATGTGTGCCAATGGAAAGACCTGTGTCTTTAACAGGAGGTACTTTGGTCAGCCTTTGGAATATAGATTTGAAAAGGTTATGTCTTGAATAGGTTAATACTTCAACTTTTTAGAGTAAATTATGAGCAAGGTAACTGCCAGGTGTGGGAGGCTTCCAGTGACTGGTGGTGATGAGTCATAAAACATCATTGTGTAACACCTTTCTTGCTACTTTGGTCTGATCTGTTCTGGTGGAAGTAGTGACATTATCATTTGATTCTTGCAATGTTTTAGCATTTTTCATTTGAGCTGATGTCCCTAGGGACAAATGGCAAACTTACAAATGGAAGGATGATGCTTCTCAGTGCAGATGTGCATTCTCAGCGATAGTTTAAACTTCCTTTGACATTTTAAATAATTTTGTGGGATTTGGATACAGCAGTGTTCTTTGATTAGCACATGTTTCTAAAAGGATCTTGGTGTGGACCCATAACACTGTCCTTTTTTGGTACTCTGTTTCAACAAAGACACTTTGGCTATTTGAATATTGGATTTAATTCAGAATTTTTAATATGCATACAAGAGTCTGTACAATTCTTTATAGCATATCCTGAACAAGTTTTTTGGTGTTTGAGCAACCATACATTTCAGTGTAGCTTTTTTTATTTTGGTTTAATTCTTGCAGAGGAAATGATTTATGATGATGTTGAAAATGGTGATGATGGTGGAAACAGCTCACTGGAATATGGGTGGAGTTCAAGTGAGTTTGAAAGCTATGAAGAACAAAGTGATTCTGAGTGTAAAAATGGAATTCCCAGCTCCTTTTTGCGAGGCAACCACAAGAGACATGTATGTATCCTGCAGTGCTGCTCAGTCATTGAGGTTATCCTGGTTTCCAACACTTGCCTTTCTCACCTGTATTTCTTTTTTTCTTCAATTCAATTTCAAATGCCATCAGCATCTTTTTAAAGGAGATACAAATCAGTGTGGAAGTGACAGTGTATAAAACGTAAAAGGGAAAAGAAGAGATGAAGATATTAAACAGGAATTTCTTAAAAATTTAAAAACTCAAATTGGATAAAAATGAAAAACGAGATTATTTTTGCTTATGGGCCGTTGCTTACCTCTTCTTTTGCAGTTGTTGGATTGTCTAAGTGGTAAATAAGTGTAGAAAATAATGTGAAGAATAAATCAGTACAAGCCTGACAAGAATTGAAGGTTTGGGATCTTTAGGTGCTCCAAAGTCACAGAACTCTTCGCCACTTCTTTCCTAGCTTTCTGTCTTAGATCTGCAGATTACTTGTTTGGATGTGACTGAGCTTATAAAACTTCTGAAAGTAAAAGGTTTTTATAATCAAAGAGAATTCTACCTCTTAGGAGAGAAGAGAGGTGGCATGATTGAAATGATCCATGTGTGGCACTTACCTTTGGCTCCATCTGTTCTGCGGGAGGCAGGAGGACACAGGTGACACAGGTGCCTGTCCTCACTGCATCTCTTCCATTGCATAGGGATAGAGGCCCCAGGCGCTTGCCTTCTCTTTGCCTTGGCTCCTTTACTTCTGCCCTTGTGCATGCTCATTGTGAGAGGCTCTCCAGTGTGTGCTGGCTAGGGGCAGATCCCCAGGAGCCACTTGGCAGCTGTGTTGTGAGCTGCCTCAGCACCCTGTGGCTGGAATGTGTAGGGTCTTATTTCAGACAGAGTGTTATTTCATAGGACATTTATTTTCATTTTGCAGGTTTCTTAACTTGATGAGAATAAAAGCCTTGCTGTCTCTATTTCCCTCCAGTACATGTTACCTGCTCTCCCCTCACCTCCATCCTTGCTGCCTGTCCTTTGGAAATCAGGGAGTGAGCAATTAAATGCAAGACTTGAGCCCATCCAAATCTGCACTTTGTAAGCTGAGTGCTTGTCCTCTGTTTTTGTCTTGGTTTTGTTCTGACCAGAATGATACTGAGCTGCTGCAGCTGTTTGTTTGAGAGGATTTTTAACAAGACTGAACAAACTGTTTGATTATTTTTTGTTCTAAATACCTTGAAAGAGACTAGGAAATTACTTTGCATGTGAGTGTGGAAGCCTTAACATGACTGCTGGCTTATTCTTTTTATTTATTTTTTTTTAATCTTCTCTTGCTATCCATAGCTTCAGCTTTGGCCATAGTCATAAGAATCCATTTACATATATGAACAAAGCAAAGTTTAAAGCCATTTTTTTGGAAGTCTTAAAAGTATACTTTGATCTGTCATGGAAAACTGTTGGCAGTGGTTGAATGTGATTGTACCAGGATCAGGCACAGTGTCTGAGCAAGAGACCCAAGGAGTGATGACAGAAGAGGGGTGTGCCCTTTGGTACTGCCCTGCAGGTGGCTTTTTCAGGCCTGTGACAAAAGGTTTTGGGGATTGCCTTGTGAGGATGGGTGTGAGAAGGTGAGGAACACTCAAGCTGGTGGATGGAAAAGTCAGAGAGGTTCATGCACCTGGATGGGTTGCTGGGAGATAGAGAAATTGGGAAATTAGGGAAGGGTTTTGGCAGAGAGTGAGGAAAGAAACTTATTTAAGACTGCTGAAAAAAGCCCCACAACAAACAACTAAGAAAACAAGAACAATAACCCCAAAAAACCAACCCCAGCCCTCCCTGCACTGGTGCTTCAACACGGGCAGACACTACTCCTCTTTATGTGTATTTTCTCTTTATCCATTCCTTGCACTAGCACTGACTTCTCCGGACTTGCCCTACTTATGATTTTAGTTTTAGTTGAAAAGTATGGCAAGGTTGGAGGTGGAATTTTTAATTTTAAGTGCTGATATGAGTTTCCTCAAGGTCACCTTTTCATTATGAATCTTATTATTCTATTTATTTACTAATTGATTTTAAGAAGGGAAGGCTTTTGTGCTGTTAAATATTTCTTGTCTGTGAACCAGATGCTATTCTTCATTATTCTGTTGTAATGCTAGAATCATCATGTTAGAGGTAATTACATCTTGACCCAGCCTAGTGGAGCTACATGCTGGGCCTGTCGCTTTGTTTTCAACTCAGTATGCCTTCTCTTTCCTGAGGCTTTGATCTCTTGCCAAATAACTCTGTTGATATCAAGCTGAGGGGTTTTCCACTGGACTTCTATTATGGGGCACACCAAATAGTTTCCTCTTTTTTTTCTTTCGTGGTTGCATTTTAACCTCTTTTGTCTATCTTTGTCAAAATGTTTAACAAATGGTAGTTAGTATTCTAGAGCATTCCTTTCTCCGTGATAGTTTCCTTACCTTGCAAACAAATATATTCATGTACGAGATGGTTACACCCAAGTTCATACAATGAGGCTATGATGCATGTGGAAACTACAAGAACATGAATCCTGTTAGTGTCTCCTTACCTGACTCACTTCCCTGTCAATTTCCATATTCTCAGGTGCCAGCAACCTCCACAGGTTCTTCAGTCTCTGAGTCACTGTTTTGAAGGATAGTTTGAAATCCAGACTAGAGTTTGTGCCCCAGTGAATAATGCTTATGGTTAAAGCTGATGTATTGTTTCCGTGTGGTATTTAAGAGAAAGGCACAATACAGTTAATATATAACAATATAGTTACCTTAGTCTAAGTGGCTTTGGCCCTGTCTTTACAGAAAAGCACCTGGTGGAGTTCAGCAGTGCCCAGGAGCGATGGTCCCTTCCTCGGACTGAAGCTTCCCTCAGTGATAGTGTTCCCTCGGTGATAGTGTTCCTTCAGTGGTAGTTTAGTTTTAGCTTATTGTCTTTGTATCAGTAGATCAATGGGGCAATGTGCATGATTTATGTGAGTGCTTTAGCATGAAGTTTTCACTACTTTTTGAAAAGATTGTGTCTTTTTATACACTGTAGCTTTCTCATGACCTAACGCGTTTAAAGGAGCATTATGAAAAAAAGATGAAAGATTTGATGTCAAACACTGTGGGAGCAGTAGAGATTCAGCAACTAAAGCAAAAACATGAGCTGAAGGTAGTGTAGCTGATTTTTGTAACTAGCTACATTTAAATAATTGCTTTTCCAACACAGACAATGTTGCCTTTTATTAATAGCTTGAAAAAGTAGACAATAATCTGTATGAAAAAAATTCTGGATGTGCTGAATTTTTATTGTGCAGTCTTAAATTAAGGACTGTAATATTGCTATAGTCTTAAAAATACCTGGTCAAGGACCTTTTCTCATGCTTACTTTAAATGTTAAGTCTCATAAAATGAGACAGGGCATTGTCTTTCCCTGCTAACTGGTGCCCTTACCCCCTAGAGTGTGAGCCAGGTGTACAACCCTAATGGTTCTGACACCTTGGCTCCATGGGGCTAGCCTAGCCCTAGCTCTGCAGCCACAGAGGATCAAATTTGGAATCTTCATACTCTCCATTTGGAGTGGAGCTGGTATGAAAAACTGTGTTTTTGCTAAAAGCTTCCGTCTCACACGCAGAAATTGCCTGATTGCAGTAAGACAGCTTTGTTTGTGTTCTGACAGTAGTGGGGAGTTTTTGTTGTGATATTTTGGGAAGAATAAGTACAAAGAAGGGTATTTTAATAAACATTTTCCAGCAAAGCAAAATTTCTTTGGTTTGTTTCTTTTTTGTTCCATAAAATTTCATTTGGCTGTAGTGGGGTACTGTAAGATTATGGTATTCTTAATTAAATCAATGTATTTCTTAAATTAATGAAGTTTTAGTCGTAACTTTTTCCTTCATAAGAGTGTTTGTTTAGGAATATAGTAATATATAACTGAGTCTAGGGGATTATATTTAGGTCAGAAATACTTGAAAGAGTTATTGGGACATTGAAAGATGGACGAGACCTCTGACTGTTAATGACTTGTGAGTAGTAGGTATTTGTTCCATAAGATTTAAGACTATTTAATAAAGTTTCTGTGTGAGTGCAGAAGGGTTCTTAGGCATTTCCTCTCTTTTAGACTTGCACACCATATTTCCATGAAGTAAGTCCTTGTCTCCAATTTCTATTTTATTTTGAAATACAGGAGCTCAGCTCTGAGCTTTCTTGGTTCTCTCTACTTACTATATATTCAATTGACTTTGAATGATATTGGTAGCCTAAAAGTGTGCAGGCTCAAATGTTTTCCTGTTATTCACTGAACATGTAGACATATTTTTTATCTTACAGATGCAAAAACTTATGAGAGCTGCTCGAGAAGGTACCAAAGATGGACTTGAAAAGACAAAAGCAGCTGTGAAGAAGGGTCGTTCCTTCATTCGGACAAAATCTTTCATTTCTCAAGGTATATGCTATTTACAGTCTTTCTCTTTGTTACATTCTCTAGTAATTTCTGAGAAAGAAGGTGAATGGCCTAGCAAACTTTTTTAGTGGGAGCTGAGAGCTAGATGCAAGAAATCAGATATATATCAAAAATATATGGTATAATATTCAGTTCAGATGACAGTATGGTCAGTGCATCTTGAGCAGTGTTTTCTGTTTGGGGCAAGAATCTGAGTGACCTGAGAAACCACAGAGAAGTTGACCACAGAGAAGGGTCCGCTTAAAAACAATAACAAAAAATCCCACCAAGCAGTCCCCTACCACCAGGACTAGGGAGAGAATTAGGAGGGTAAGAGTGAGAACTTGTGGGTTGAGATAAAGGCAGTTTAATAGTGAACATAAAATCCATACACAAGCCAAGAAAGACAAGGAACTAGTTCAGTGCTTCCCAAGGGCAGGCAGGTGCTTATCCATCTCCAGGAGAGCATGGCGCTATCACATGGAGCAGGTACTTGGGACACAAATGCCATCACCCCAAACAGCCCCTCCCCTTACTCCTCCTTCTTCCCACTTTATACTGAGCAGGATGTCATATGGTCTGGAATATTCTTTTAGTCAATTTGGGTGACCTGACCTGGCTGTGATCCTCCCAACCTCCTGTGACTCCCAGCACCCTTGCCAGCATGGCGGTATGAAAGGCAGAAAAGGTCTTGGCTCTGTGTAAGCCCTGCTCAGCAATAACAAAAACATCTGTATATTATCAACCCTGTTACCCACACAAATCCAAAATGTAGCTCCATACTAGCCACTGTGAAGAAAATTAAATCTACCCCAGCCAAAACCAGCACAGTTACACAGTCTGTCCAGGTCTTTCCATCAAATAACTCTTGAATGTCAGGAGAATGTGCTGTTGAGACATGGTTTTCAGTGGAGAAATAGTTGACTATTTTTAAAAGTTCAGTCCTGTAAGGCAAGGAGTAATGCTTTCTGTGCTTAAGAGTGGAAGCAGGGGAGAAGACTGCACTGCTTAATGAGTTTGATGATTTTTGAGGAGAGCTGAATTTGGGTTGGGAGAACAGAAAGTGATGTAAAATCAAAAAGCCACAGAAATATTTGTGTTTTTTTCATTACCTGAGAGCAAGTGACAGTCCTTTGTCATGAGCCTTGGCAGCAGCTGTCCACAGGTAATCTTTTCAAGAGACAGGTGGTGGTAAATTAAACTGATTTCTTTTTCAGGATAAATCTGACAGATAGTATATCTTCCTGCTCAAGTTTCTACCCAACTAAATAAATGGTAGTAACTTCAGAGCTTATAAAACTGCAATTCTAGGAAGCTAAAACCACAAGGATGGAACAAAGTATTTTGATTGAGAGAGGTAACATAAAGTTGCATCCTATCTGTATGGGCCAGAACACATCTGATATCTCTGTCTTAACCTCTGACTGCTTCTCAATTTAGTTAATTCACAGATTGAATATAGAAAGGTACACAAAATGAGGTGATCAAAAAATATATCCTCAACTTCTTGGAGTTGAACAGATGAAAATGATCTGCAGGGCAGTGTTACAATGGACCTGGCATTTCTTCTTACATTTCTAGAGGTTGGGTTGCAGTCAGTGTATCTGTGGATGGCTAAATATCATAACCACTTTCCAAATCAGCAGGGAGCTAGTGTAAAATTTTTTAAATAAACTCAAAAGTTTCTCCTAGCCATCAGATCTGCTTTCCTTATTTGTCTTTTTGTTCTAAGACAGTTTCTCATACTGTTCTTTATTTACGTCTCCTTTCCTTGTAATCTGCTTGTTTGGCTGGCTGTATACTGCCACCTATCACTTCACTTCGGTGGTGCTTTTTCAGTAGAATTTTTACCCACAGAGCAATGCAGAATCCCTCACTTCTTTCTGATGAAAGCAAATGTTTTGGTTAATTTGGCTACTTCAGTTCAGCCATAGAAGGGTGTATGGAATTTTTTTAGCTGGATCATAGTATGGGTGTGATCATTTATTTTAAAACTGCTGGCCCTGGAACTGCAGTGTTTTAACCCAATTTATCATGTCCTGCCCTGTGGACAGCCTCTTTCTCCTGGCTGAGAGGAGGGAGTAGAGGTCAAGCAAAAGATGCTTAGGCTGTCTTCAACTGTGGGCTATTAGAATGCCTTTGAAAGGTGTTCTGTATCAAAGTGCCTATTGGTGGTAGCATTCATGTGATTTCACAGATGATACAGATGTGTTGGGAATTTTATTTAGTTTGCGAAGTGAAAATTTGTAATTTCTGTGCTCAGATGACAGGGTCTTCACTTTTTTGGTTTTGTTTTGCTTTTTTCTTCTTTCAATCCTCGTATAGAAGCTGACATTTTGGTTATTTGTTTGTAGATCATAGATCGTCTTGTCTGGAAGAAGAAGAGCTGAATTTATTTATTGACGTGGACTGTATGCATACAGAAGCAATTATGACTCCTATGCCTGAAGGATTATCACAGCAGCAGGTAGTAAGCTTTGGGAAATGTGGTGTTAATAAACACCATATTTTTTCTCCCCTTCTGCTCTGCACCAATGGCTCTTAGGTGCCTTTGGTCTTCAAACATATTGGCATTTTACTTAAGTGGACATCAAATTCAGAACAGAATAAGAAAACCAGGTTTTTGAAAATTGGTGTGTGTGCATATAGTTGCATCAGTCCTGAATTTGCCTAGAGGTGCAAAATGCTGGTTGCACTATAAAATTATCTATAAGAACTATATTGTTTCGCTACCTGAACACTTATACTAAATGTGGTGGTTTTGAGTGAAAAAAAGAAAAGAGTTAAAGCATTTTACTGAACCAAAAAACATTGTTCCCGGTGCTCTGGGGTTTCTATTTTACATGTAGAGAATGTCCTGTATGCTCTTTGAATCTAAAGGGGTTTCTTGGTTAAAAAAATCATCCCCAGTAAAGTCAAATCTACAGGAGAAATCATTCTGCTGTTCTCCACCTCAAACTGTATAGTCTCTGTAGAAATCACAAAAAAATACAGAAATCAGCATCAGTTTAGAAGTTTTGGCTGAAAATAAATCCCTTGGGTTCATGTTACTGTATTTTAAGACAACTAATAACTGTATGAGAGGTTTTAGCTTCTTGTGATGTTGAGTCATGAGTTAGTGGGTCAATACCTTAAGAAAATGAGCAAAACACCAAACTAAGGGGCAGTTGAGGAGAGGGCTATATATTTTCAGGATTTTTAAATTTTGTTTTACCTTTTGCTTAGGTGAGGTTCACTTTTCTCTTGTCTTTAACACACTGAAGTGCTAATCTTGTATCAAAGCAACTACCAGACCATGTTACATTACTGTAAAATTTTATTATAATGTGAGTTTTCAACATCAGTCTGTATGCTCTTTCCTTCTTTCCAAATAGGAATGTGAGTTTCAGTGGGGTGGTTTTGTACGAATAAGTTTATCCTCTTTTGCAAAAAAAACCAAGAGTGTTTGTAGTTTGAAACAAAGGGGTAATAGTCGTGTAAGTCCTGACAAGAATTGCTCATCTGCCCAGGAGAAGCTGTCCAAGTGGGCAGGAATGGAGTTATGAAAAGCCAAAGCTCAGCTGGAGCTAGTGAGGTGTGAGGGGCAACAGTGAAGAGTTTCTGATAAGTACACTGGCAACGAAAAGAAGCTGAGAAAAACACGCTGCGCTGCTTGGTGGGTCATGGACCTGTTGCTAAAGGGTCAAAACTGTGCCACCTTTGCCCTGGGTTTTACTGGTGAGGGCTTGTTCTCAGAACTCAGCCCATGAGCCCAGAGACAGATATGCTGGGGTGAAGCCTACTCTGCAGGTGGGGCAGCTGAGGCCATTTGGACATACAGTATCTGTGGGACCAGATGGGATGCATGCTGTGGGTAAGGCCTTTCTCCGTCATCTAAGATCACAGTGATCAGAAGACTGGGAAAGTGTCACACTCTTACCCACAAGAAGGAGAATTGAGTCTGGGCCTCACCTCAGCCCCAAAAGTGATGGAGCACATGCTCTTGGGAGCTATGTCTGCATTCAGCAGGGCAGGGGGGTGAGTGAGGAAAAAGCAACATAGATGCACCAGAGTCCATTTGTGCATGACCAGCTTGAGCCTTTTTGAGGTGACTGAGGGTTGCTGTGGTGACTTTATAGGCAGAGAGCAGCAAAGTGTGTCAATTACTTCTGCCTTAACAGGGCTTTCAGCCGTCTCCTGAAGTATCCCTGTACTCCTGTAGGTGAGATACAGTCTCTATGGGTGGAAAACAGGTGAGGACATCATGCTCAGAGAATCCACATGTGGTACAAAGTGCAGCGGGTGGTCAGCATTAGTGCTGTCCCTCAGGAGCAGGCATGGGCCTCTGGCATTTAAAGCCTGTGTGAGTAATCTGGCTGCCAGCTGCAGTGCACATCTGGAGGTGATGCCAGACTGGCGGGGTGCAGCAGCTGTGTGGGGGAGGTTGGCTCCTGGTCAGCAGGGCTGGGGTGCACACAAACACTGGAGCAGTTCATGGGGGGCCAGCACAGCCTGGCTGTGGGAAGGACTCACAGCCCTGGGCGCCCCAGGCCAGGACCCCGTTCCAGCCCGGCTTTCCTGTCACGGCAGAGCTGCTCTGTGGACATGCTGGCTTCAAACAGCAGGTGGCATGATGGCTTCTGTTTTAATCCTGGTGCCTGCAAGTGCTGGGGCTCATATCTATTGCAATACCCTGAAGAATATTAAGTATTCTTTTGTATATTATAGGGCCTGAAATTTTAATTTCTATAGATGTTTATTCTTTTCAGAAGAATGAACTGTGACTAAAAGTAGGATTAGTATTCTTCACCAGAGCTGCTGATCTGCTATACCAAATAAGACACTGCTAAATCCATTCTAAATACAGATTAGACACAACTAATTTTGCTGTATTTATCTTAAGCAAAGCCTCAGATATAATGCAAAATACGAGTGTGGAGAATTTAAAGGCAGTTATGGTGAAGGAGGCAGGAGGTTGTCAGGTTCTGGAGCAGAAAGAAGCAAACCTGAGATTTGAGTTTCATGGTTGTTTAGGGTATCTAAAAATAGCAAAATAAGCAGTTTTTCTTTCTCTTACAGTTATGGAAAGTGGTTTGATCCTACCCATGTGCTGTCTTCTCCCTCATAGTTCCCCTTTTAAAAACTCTGGGGTGAGCTAGATTAGGAAATGGATTTGAGTGAAAACAAATCTTTATAATCAACCAGAAGTCTAATTGATGGCAAGAGGCTTAAATTCTAAACCAGATTGGTTCTCCAGTCCTTCCTATCCTGCCACCCGCATGTACATACAAAGTGCATTTCAGCTGAATTACAGAAGCAGAAGGTGGAGAAGGAGGTGTAATAAAGAGCCTGTAGTTTAACATGAAATATGGTAGCTTTTCCTGAAACTCTTACTACTTTGTCAGTGCATATAAATATAGATAACATGGGGGTTTTCACTTGTGCATGGTAATACCCAAAAGAGAATGCTGACTTGGATACTTTCTCAGTGGAACAGTTTATATGGCCTTAACTTGAAAAGGCAATTAATATTTGCTTGTGTGCCCTTCATATTGCTCCTAATAAATTTATAAAACCTATTAAAAAATTAGGACTGATTTTTGAAAACTTATTACCTGTTTTGTTGTAGCAAATCACTTTTCAACATCATCTTATACCTAGGATTGTTTCCATTAATGCCTACATATATACATTTAAGGTGCATAGAATTATAGAATATCGTAGCTTGGAAGATCACTAAGATCGTTGATCTTGGCCCTGCATGGGACAGCCCTAAAAGCTGCACCAGGTGCCTGAGACCATTGTTAAATGCCAAGTCAAAACACAAGTTTTAAAAGCAAAGCTTGGAATTACAACAGTCAGAAAAAAATTACCACTATCGCTAAAATAGTTTTTGTGTTCTTTAAAATAAGTTCTTTTAGAGTAATAGTAAATCTAATTACTTTTGAATGGAATCTGTATTATTTTATTGCAGTTGCAGTATTGAAATTTGTTTGTATTTATTTCGTTTTATTAATGTGAGAATTTTATCATCATAATTTCCAACTATAATGAATGTGCTACCTGATTAGAGCTTTGGACAAAACTTTGTTGTTTCAACAGGTTGTGAGAAGGTATATTTTGGGCTCTGTAGTTGATAGTGAGAAGAATTACGTGGATGCTCTCAAAAGAATCCTGGAGGTACCTTAATATCTTTTGTATTTTATAATTTTGAATATTTGAAAAAGAATCATTAAAGATCATTAAAAAAATCTGTTTTATGATTATCAGATTTTGCTACAGATGCTTCATGCTAAATGTAAATCACTAAATGCTAAGTGATTTTGTGTGTGCGTGTACTGTTGCATAAATTTGTTTCTCTGCTTATAGAAGTCCATTTCTTTGTTTGTTTAAATCAATTTGCTTTTTTTTTTCCACAGCAATATGAGAAGCCCCTTTCAGAAATGGAACCAAAATTACTAAGTGAAAGAAAACTTAAAATGGTCTTTTATCGAATTAAGGAAATTCTTCAGTGCCATTCAATGTTCCAGATTGCGCTGGCGAGTCGTGTGTCTGAGTGGGACTCTGTTGAAATGATCGGTGATGTCTTTGTTGCTTCAGTAAGCAAATGTGTCAGAACAGATAATCTCGTTTTATTTTAGTCTTGTTTTTCCATCTCCATATCTTTCTAACTTAGCTGCTTTATTCGAATGTTCTCCAATGCCTGTGGCAACTGTCAGAGTATGCATGTACTATCCTGATAAGGAAACTGACACCAGCACGTCTTCAGCTCAGTTGGCAGATGCGAAAGGATTGTGAGAAAAGTTTTCAGGCTTTGATTAATCTTTCAGACATTTAAGTAAAAAGTTTATTTTTATGAGAAATTATAGATTCACAAACCCACCAAAATTAAGGTTAGACTGAGGCTCGGAATCTTGTAAAAAATAGGTAGTCATAACTAGTAGTGTGCAAGTAGAAAGAAACCACAGTGGATAATGTCCTGAATTCCTAAGTTTGAACTGAGGTGGGGCACTGATAGAGTATTTGTAAACCCCTATTCCATCATTAATGGAGTCCATTCAGTAAAGGACAGAATTAGCTAATTCTTTAAATTAGAGAAAACAAGAAGTGGCCTTGGTTGATAGAAAAACGTTCACCATGAAAGTGAGGCTTGAAGAGGCTGCCTGCCTTCTGGCTTGAATGCTTTGTTTTATTGCCACCCAGGTGCTGGAAATCACCACCTTTTCATGCCTGCTGTAAGAGAGCTGGAGTCTGATCATAGTTCATCCAAAATGAAATAGTTACTAAAGGTCTGTTGTTTAAAGCAAACCTGCTTAGTTGTGACTGAATCAAGTTAGATAGTCTTAATGAGACCAGCTCTGCAAATGAGAAGGATAAAATTACCAAGAAGGCAATGGCTGGTGATCTTACCATTCCCATGACTGTTTGCGGGCCACACAATCTGTCTGCTCTTTTGGTAGGTCCTTAATAGCTGAAGTTAGGGAGTGAAGGCCCCTGAGACTTTGCTGATTTGCTTAATCTGGAAGACAGGTAGTGAGTTGATCAGGGGATCTTAGCTGTCACTTTGAATCTCTATAGATGCCCTTTGATGGCTCATAGTCCTCAGATTCTGCCCCAGTGTTCTAGTCAAGATGAAGCAATTTCTGTAAATACATTTCTTGTATTCACAGCTGTTATATTTTTTTGTTGCCAGCCTATCTTCTGCAGTATGGGAATATTTTGGGTATTACTAGTATATCTGTATATCCAGCACTAGGCCAAGCAAAGCCCTTAGTTCTGAGTGAGTCCCTAACAGCCAGAGGTCTATATAGCAGTGCTGGCAGAGGTCTTTTGTACTTTTAGTTAGGATTTGCCCTTTTTTTTCTTTTCAGTTTTCTAAATCTATGGTATTGGATGCATACAGTGAATATGTAAACAACTTCAGTACAGCAGTTGGGATTCTCAAGAAATCTTGTGCCACCAAACCTGCCTTTTTAGACTTCTTAAAGGTTAGTTCATTCATTCTTAAAGTAATTGTGCATATGCAATAAATAAGAAAGTATGAGTTATAATCTGGGAGGAGATTTGACTGCTGGTTTTGTCTCACTGTTTTTATGGGCTTAAGGTCTGTTTTGTGGGTTTGGCACAAAAAGACTCCAGGTGATGCCCTTCCAGTATCGTATTTTTGGTATAGTAATGTGCTGTTACATCTGGGATGTATTTTGAAGTGCACAGTAGTTTTATTGTTATTCAAATCAGTTTATTGGTGTTTGCATTACTTTATTTGGCTAAACGTTAGGATTCTTCCTTATCACATGGGCTTCAAATAGTAATTCACTGTATGAAGTAACTTTTTAATTTAAAATCTATTTTCATTCTAATTTGTTTATTGTATTGTGAGGAGTAGTGTGTTTCCATTCCACAACAATTTCCCTGGATTTTGAAGATGGTGTTTCTGGCTTGGGGTTGAAATTGGTGATTTTTTTGCAGAAAGCATACTACCCTGTTGCATATGTTGCTTGTCATGATGTGTATGGAGAGCCTGGCACACACAGCAGAAGTGCTGCAAATCCCTAGGGTTGACACCTTACAGAGGGTACACAGAATCCATTGCAAGGTTTTTGGGCTGAGAGTCTGAAAGCTGAGCTTGTCCCATTCCCCAACCATCCTGGATTGAGTTGTGCCTCTCAGAGCTGGTCACCCTGTCAGGTCTGTTACAGTGGTCCACAAAACAGTAAAACTGGGTGCCTAGTGCAACTCTTAGGTTGCCTAGAGAAGGGTGGCAGGGATTTATCTTCAGATCTTAAATTAACTAACAACTTCTTGGAGTGTGGACAACTCTGTGCAGGGTGATACTTTGGAAGCCTTAAGTACCGTGAAGATCAGATTCCAGTGAACATGTACTCACATGTTAAACATGCTCTGCTCTTAAGAGCGTGTTTTTTCCAGTAGACACATAATCCACGCCTCTCATCACTTCTTGTCAGGACTACACTGGTTCTGCTTTGCAGAAACACAGCCAAACTCTGATGACAGATGACACTTCTTTAACTTTCCTTACTTTTTATTTTTTTTTTCCCCACCAGCAATGAAGGTCAAAATCTTCACTACTTCTGTTTGGATAAAAACAGATGTTTGTATAGATAACGATGGAAAGAAACTGTTGTGAAGCTGATAGTTGTAGCAATAAATAGCAATTTAGAACACAACACCAGTTTAATATCATTTAGAGGTTTTTTTGTTTTTAATATTGAGTATTAATATTTCTTTTAACCTTCTTATTTCTGGCTTTTTTTGCACATGCAAAAGAAACTTGTCTGATATTATCTGCCATTCCTGGTAACTGAAATTAATGGATTCTAACATTTTTCTTTCCAAATATAAATCAACAGTTTTTCCTTTGTTTCCTCCAAAAAGAAGATCAAAATCTCAGTTTGCACAGCACTGAGATTATGATGTTTTTCTTAGATTTCCCCTTAAAAACCCATAGGTAGGGTTTTAGATTTATAGATGCTACATTGCTGGCATGGTTTTAGCCCAGCTGTATTTATTAAAGGAGGATATTTCAGTTCAGTGGCAGGCCATCATTTTAATAGTGACAAGTCTTTTAGAAAGATTTAATATTTTTAATGAAGTTTTGATAGTAAATGGAAGCTTTACAGTCTTCCTATTATAATTAATGTAAGCAATGTAGTAGAATTTTTAGGAAATGTTTCCCTTTCATTCTGTAACTGGTGGAAATGTGCTCATGGTATTAAATGTGGCTTTCTTGCATTGCAGCAGTGTCAGGAGTCAAGCCCTGATCGCATTACACTGTATGGTTTAATGATGAAACCTATCCAGCGTTTTCCACAGTTCATTCTACTATTGCAGGTATGCTGTCCATGTTTAAATGAGGAATAATAACAGTAATAAAGATAATACAATATTATTATGACAGTAAATATCAGAAAAAATTCATTTTAAATCATTGTTTATAGACACATACATATTACAGTATAATACTGTTTGCCAGATTGTTTAATGTTATCTCCCTTCTCTGTAATTTTGTTAAGTAAGAATGTATGTGATCCCATTCAGTATATTTTTGAAGAATTACTAAGATATTCGGGAAGTTAAGCAATGTGCCGTCTGAATATTTATTAGGTGTTTATTGGTCTTATTCTTTAGTAGTACTCAAGTAAAGAATATAGTGTAAGTATACATCCTGTAAACTTTGGAACCTAACTTTGAAAATAAATGTGTGGTTTTTTTATTTTTTTTTGTTTGTTTGTTTGTTTTGTTTTGTTTTGTGTGTTTTGTTTTGTTTTGTTTTGTTTTTTCTATAATTCCCCCTCAGGATATGTTGAAGAACACTAATAAAGGACATCCTGACAGATTACCTCTGCAGATGGCTCTTACAGAACTCGAGACACTGGCAGAGAAGTTAAATGAAAGGAAAAGGGATGCAGATCAACGCTGTGAAATAAAACAAATAGCAAAAGCAATGAATGAACGTTACCTGAACAAGGTACGGAAAGTGGGAGAATATAATGGAAATGGAGGAGTGAATTTCTGGGCCTTGAGCAATCTCTACAACAGAGACCAAAGATACAGCTCAACCACATGGGGTCGTTCTAGTGGTAAATGTGAGATGTGACCTACCTCTGGGACAGTGCAGGCTCACCACTGTGTGCTGGAATGGGCAACACACTGAACTAGCCTCAGCAGAATTTTTTTGTGGCAGCGTAGGAAATAATAGTATAAAGTAAAATCTCATGTAAATTTTCTGCATGGAAAAATTAAACTTATAATTTATCCCAGAAGTGAAGAATTATTCCTATGTAAAGAAAGGGACCGTGTCCTTTTACAGCAGTGCTTCCAGCTATGAAGTGTTCCAGGATGTGCCATTGAATGGGTCCAACATCTTCTTTGATTTAAGAAAAATCTCAGTCTATTTCATTCATATATTTGAATTGTACAATGGAAATGTCTGAAAAGAACACTAGAAGACGTTCAGTAAGAAGGAAGGAGCAATCTTTTTTATTTGAGTTTATTAGTAGCTATCTGTACTGTGGATATATGTATGCTTGTTTTATTTGTATCATAAATGATTCCTTCTTTCCCATGAAGCGGGGCATAAATGGTTCAGTTGCTGCTTTTGTGAAGTTACAGGTTATTATCCTGTGGACTCCTTCTGAGATAAAGTAGTGGGGATGGCACATCTTTTATGAAAGTGACAGTTAACCAGAAAATGCTTGTTTTAAGCTATTTACCAGGAATGGAATACTGAATTTATTGTCATACTGGAACAGTATTTCCATTCTAAGTGCATTAGAAGATGGATTCAGACATTTTGCTTTCTTTTCTAGTTGTCATAATCCTGCTTCTTGAAGCAGCTATTAATCATCTGAAAATAGTTCCAAGACACAGAATGTGCTTTTGAAGAGGTGGCCCACGTTACCTTTTGTCAGCTGACCGTAAGATTCTGTGTTATCTTACACAGATAGAGGTGAGGGATTCATTGATATATACGTGGGTAGCCACTCCAAGTCTCACAGGGTCTCACAGGCCTTGTGTGTTAATAACACAGAATCAGCTGAGTTGGAAGGGACCCACATGGATCATAGAGTCCAAATCCTGTCTCCACCCCCAAGAGTCACACCAAGTGCCTGACAATAATGTCTAAATGCATTTTGAGCTCCGTCAGGCTTGGAGCTCAAGCTTTGACCACCACCCCGGGAAGCCTGTTGCAGTGCCCAGCCACCCTCTGGGTGAAGAACCCTCCCCTCACAAGAAGCTGTAACTGCAGTGAGGTCTCTCCTCAGTCTCCTCTTCAGACTGAACAGACCAAGTCACCTCAGTCACTCCCCTCAAGGACCTTCCCCTCAAGGCCCTTCACCGTCCTTGAGGCCCTCCTTTGGACACTCTCTAATAGTTTAATACTTTTCTTACATTGTGGCACCCAAAACTGCACACAATATTCAGGTGAGGCCAGTGCAGAGCAGAGTAGGACAATCTCCTCCCTTGCCTGTGTGGCAATGCTGGGCGTGACGCACCCCAGGACATGGTTGGCCCTCCTGGGCCTATATATTTGCGTATACAGTTTTAGAGCAATGCCAGCCAAGGTGGAATAGATGGTGTGAAGGAGGTGGTTGATTAGAAAATCAGTGAGTTATGGACCATTTTGTTCTGTTGGACACTGTGGAATTGTGTTTGGTATGTAAGGGATTAGTTCATGCTTGCACACAGTGGCTGATCCTCAGCCCTTGAAGGCAAATGTCAGGAGCAATTCACATGCCAAGAATCTCTTGGACACGTCATCCTCTCCAGAGCCTATGACACCCTGCCAGCTGTGCTCCTCAGCTGTGTCAGCCCAGGGGGACAGAGTAGGCTGAGCACACTTTCTCATCCCACTCTGGGCGGCTGGAATTGTGTGTAGGTCTTCAGTGGGTTATAAAAGATGGGACTAAGGAAGGAAATCACAAAATATGTGGAAGGAATAATTTTTTTTCGCCAAGAAACCCTTATCAGCGTGGAAGATTCCCAGACCAACCATGCTCTACATGAAGTTAAAGTCTGCATTGCTTTATGGATGACAGCAGAAGTTACTGTTTCTCTAAATCAAAAGCAGATTTGATTTAGAATAGACCTAATTCCCTTGGCAAATCCACCTCCACTTGTGCTAGGATGGCAAGTGATATTCCATTGTTTTTGATTGTTATGTGCTGGATGTTGGTTTTACGGTGTATAATATTTAATGCTGATTGTTTTCAAAATCCAGCTACTCAGCAGTGGAAACAGATACCTCATACGGACTGATGATATGGTTGAGACAGTTTATAATGACAAAGGAGAAATTATCAAAACCAAAGAACGGCGACTTTTCATGTTAAATGATGTGCTGATGTGTGCAACGGTAAACATTCGGTAAGATTTAATTTATATTTTTTAGATGATCATTTGAACTTCAGGTGGAAAAAAATGACACTTATAGAATTGCTTTTGCTGTATTTACTGTGGCTAATGGTTTCTAGGAGTAGTCATAATGAATGGCTAATTAGCTTTGTTATAGTCCTCCAAGTTGCTGGCTGATATTTGGAAGTTCTAGAGTAAATCTGTAAGAAAATTATATCAGTTGGAGATTGCAGATAGAAATGCTCTGTAGTGTCTAGTTACTGCTGTATATTAGTGCTTAGTGGAATATAGGCATGCTAGGATTTTTCTCTTCTTTGTTAAATTCAGACTGTAACTTGACACAATTTGTAAATTAAATACCACCCGCTGCAAAACATACAACCAACAACAAACAAACAGAACAAAACAAAACCCATAAAGTTAATGCATGTTGCCAGAACAAACCTGGAACTGGCTAACGGAGTTCCAGATGGGGAAACCAAACATTTAAGGAATGAAGGTGAAATGCTTTGAAAAAAAGCATTTTTTCATAGTTCTTTCTGTGCTTTTGTTGGCTGTAATTATTACTGTTACTAAGTGTCTGTGTATGTGAAGGTTGTGTTCACATTCATATGTTGCTTGTATCATAAATTGTTTTATGTGATTGTACATTATGACAAAGAAAATGTGGATTGTTAAAATCTTTCAAGAACAGGATTTTTAAGCATATGAGTTGATATCTTAATTCATTACTAAAGTATGAATTATGTACATATATTTCTAAGTATATGATTGCTTGGTCTCATGTTAGTGAGAAGGGCCATCTAGTAACTATGCTTCAGAAAATGAACAAGTTCCTGTCAATTATCCTATGATCCTTGCCTTTATAAATTCTTTATTTTCTTAGTAACACTTGGGATATTGTTTTTAAGTATTCATATTTTTTCTTCTTTCATACCAGTAAAGTCTTGGATTTTCTCTATTTGTAATTGAAGCAGCAAAGTGCAGTCTGTTTTTATTTTTCGTGTTAAAAGTTCATGATCATGGCAAGTCTCCGACCCTCTGAGGGTTATATCCTCTGTAAAGGTATGTATCTTTTGCAAGCCATAGAAAATTTCTCTGTAACGAGTGGACCCTAGGCACCTGGGATTTGAGGTGCCTAGGTTTGCAAAAGGTAGATATTTTTACAGATGACATAACCCTCGGGTCTTTCTTTGCACACAGTCTGGAAGACCAGCAGAAGCTGGTGGCCTGACTCTGAAGTAACAGCAATTGGATGAGGTGGATGCTATCTCTAGTGACTGAACAACTGTGTCCTGCCTGGGCTTTTTTTTTTTTGTTGTTTCTTTTGAGATAGGCCAACAATTTATAAGTATTTACTTAAGTTGTGGCAGTTGTATTCTTTGTTCATACTTGCTTCCTCATTAAAACAAGTCCGTGTTGCAAATAGGTAGCTGACTAGCTGAACTTCAGCATTTAGTTGCTGTTCTCAATAAATGCATTTTGCTGATTTCTCTCAAGCATTTGACTTATGGCTTTCAGTCATGCTTTTTGTGAAATAAACCTTTTTTGTTCACTTTAACATCTTCTTTGTCCTTTATAATAAATATTTGTTACATGTTCTTGAATAGGAATAAGGGAATGAAGGAAACAAAGTAAAATTAGTATTAATGTAATTTCTATTCATAATGAGCTTCCTCAGTGTGCTCTTTGAAGTGCCTTTTGTGATACACACTCTTAAGCAGCAGCTCAGGCAAGATTACTGTTGGAAGCCTCAGCAGTTGCAGAGATTTGCTGTACAAAACAATCTAGGCTGTGGGGCTTGGCAGAAGTGTTGGCTTCTCAGCCCTTCTGAGGTTATGTTGTTCTTCCCGTTACCAGCAGTCATCAGAGGTCCCATCAGCTGTACTTCTCTGAACATAGCAGTTAGTGCCCAAACAGAAGTGTTTCCAAAAAATAAGGAAAAGGTGGAGCCAAAGTGGAATCCCAAGGACTTGTATTAGGATTTCAGAATGCACATTGATCTTAAAATATGGTCATTTATGTTTTGCTATAGTAATGTAAGGACTGTTGTTGGCAGTGCTGTGGTTGAAGACAAGATTATTTGCACCTGCATGGCTGCTCTTTGCATGCCAGGAAAGGTCAGTCACAAAAGTCAGCCTGATGTATGTACAAGTTATGCACTGTACTCAAGCTGATAAACAGCAGATTTTAGAAGCTAAAATAATAAATTAGTATGCCATAAAACGCAGTTGCTTGCCACAACAATAATTTGTACATCTTCCAGCTCTTCCTATGAAAGCAGTGGCACCATGACAGCTGGCCAGAGGTATTTATTGAAGTGGAGCGTACCGCTGGGACAAGTGGACGTCATAGAGTATGGCAGCAGTGAGGGCCAAGGAGAAAACTGCAGGTTTCCACCCCAGCTCTCTGCTGAAAATGTCATCATTAACTCTAAGCCAAGTAAGTGACAGGAGTTACTGACTTTTGCAGACTGCTTTGTTAAAATCCATATCTGAAATTCAATGGGCTACTGAACACAATGGAAAGCATTTTGTCCATGAAGATTTCTGTAACTTGAAGAGTAGTAGAGACTCTTTGGAAACTGAGAATAAAGTGGCAGCCAGGCTCCTGCCTTGCAACATGAATCACTTGTATTTGTTGTAGTTTAGAATTTTATGCATGAATGAGTAAAGAGTTCTAAAGCATGAGAGCATGCAGACGCGCAAAAATGTGGGTTTGGTGTGGTGCACCAGTAAAATTTACTCACTGCTCTCAAGCCTGTGGTATCTTGCCCTTCGAACTAGTGCTAGAAAAAAACCTTAATGAATGTTTTTGAAGTGAAATGTTAATAGGTAATTTCCTTGTAGCCTCTCTCCAAAAATTACTTCCAGCTCTGAAGTTTACGAATTCTTCTCTGCTAGTTAACCCCCACTACAAATCTGCCAACAGCCTTCAAGAGAAATACGAATTTTAAGACTTTATTTGTTAGCTAGACTTTCGTACATAATGAGTTATTTTTATATCCTGGTGGTTTTTTTGCCTAAATATTGTAATATTAAATGCATTTAATATCTCTACATTGTAATTTGATTCCTATTTATGGATTATAATTCACATGGATTTCAGTGCTAGCTTTAGGCATTGTTTCACACTACATTTATTTGATATTGCACCCTTGGCTTCATGAATTTTCCCACAGTTGTGCTATAAGGAGGCATAAATACTACAGCATCAGAGTGTAGCATTTACTACCCCCTATATTCTCCAGGATGATTCTTGTCAGGTTTTCTTGCTCCTCCCTTTGTAAATAGCTACAGAAAAATTTATGGGCACTTATGTCTTTATTTCAAGGATGGCTTAATTCTTGTAATTCCTTTTAAGCCACAATGGACTACTTGGAGAATGATTAAAGTCTTTATCTTATAATTTACCCGCTGCTGTATGCATAACCCTGAGAAGACTATATAAAGAAGTGTATTTCCTAGAATTGGGGGTCCCTTTTGTAGGTGAGTATGGGAGGAACAGATTGTTGATTTTGTGCAGCATTTTAACAGCTGATAAAACCAAATCCTTGCATGTCAGCGTGGTTGTATGGGGAAGAAAAGCATGAAAGGGAGAAGCAAAAACTCCTGACCAAACAGTCACGTAGAACTTCCTTGAATCTCTTGGCTTCTGAGGTTTTTCAGCTTCATCATGTTTGGTGACAGTATCACATAAAAAAAGAGATCAGTCTGTATATCATTTGTAAATCAACCTTCAGGTTAAATGGTACTCAGTAGGTAAAATGTGAGCTGAACTAATTTTTCTTTTGGTAAGCTCTGTTATATTAATTCAGTTTTCTAATAAAAAGGATCAAAAGATAAGAAATAAAAAAAATTTGAAAGATACTGGGTATGTTGAAAAAGTCCTTTTCTGGTTTAATCAAACTTTTCTGCCAAATGACCGAACTAAATTGAATATAAAACAATCATGAAAGAGGAACATCATAGCCTTGTATTTGCACATACTGCTGTGTTTGCACTAGCTGTTACTCTGAATGCAGAATTGTTTGAACTGTTCTTTATAGACAAGTTTGAATACACACCTAATTGTGTTAGTTATTCTGTAGAGTTATCTCCTTAGTTCCAGTTTAAGTTGGCTGCTAAAGCTCAGAAAGTACAGCCTTCCTGCAGAGGGACAGACTGGTAAGACTGTGTACTGGTTCAGTGTTGCTTCTTATTTGCACCCACCAAGTTGCTCCATTTTATAGTTGATGATGACATTATCTTTAATATGATCATATCACATAGTTGGTGAGACTACTGGGTGTTTACTACTAGTTGCAAAGTGCTAAAAGAGAAATGCTATCTAATCTGCTTAAAACTTCGTATTTTACAGTCATCATTAAAGTATATCTCACTCTGCTTTCAAAGTATACAATGAAATCCCAGTGGCCCCATAGTATGTGGTTTTAATAAAATCTAGTGATCAAGAGTAGTTTGGGATTCTGGGGGAAAAACCCTGAGACATAAAAACATTTCTCCGACCCGATTTTGAGCTTACATATCCAGTTTGTGGGTACTGAAAAGATACAGAAAAAATGGTGATTCTGTGTAAAATCATTAAGTAGTAGAGTGATTACTTCTTGCATTTCTGAATGACTTAGAAAAGTAGGTTTGTATCTGCCACATGCCAGGTTGAGTACTTGACTTCTGTAAGCTTGGTATTCTGACACTGCTGCTGTGATTAACAAGGATTCTTTAGGGATTCAGGTTGTGTTCTTGCCAGGATTACTGGTTATTAGTTATACTGCCCTTATCATGGCACTTTTTTCTCCACCAAAATCTGTTCTGTGAGGAAGGAGCTGTCACAATTGTGGTCTTGCTGTTTATTATTGACTAAATGCAGTTAGTGCTTCTAGTTTTCTATGATGTTGCAAGAAAAAGCGGTATAGTTTAAAGATGAAAACTTTACTTTGGGTCCTAAATTAATAGCTGAATTTGAATTAATCTTGTAATATGTACAATTTGAATTAATCTTGTAATATGAAACTGAAAGGTTGAAAGGTTTTATGAGTATGTATAAATCAAAGGCATGCTTTGGTACTGTTCTAAGATGAAAAGCACGGGCTGTGTGAACTTGGTTTTCACTTGGCAAAATCATCAATGGGCAGTTTTCTACCCCACTGAACTTTGTACACCAGTCTTTTGTTTCTGAATTCTACAGAAGAACACAGGGGCTGGGGTGGGTGTTTTTTTTGTTGTTGTTGGTTTGGTTTGTTTGTTTGTTTTTGTTTTTGTTTTGTTTTGTTATAAGCCATTTGTATTTTGGTAGGAAAAGTTGTGTGTCCTGAGAGTGTGTGGGGTGGGAAAACAAGAAAATTTTACTCGAGTGTGTTCTGCCTAACTGCCCCGTCCTTGATGTGCTCTTGCCTCGTTCCTGATTTTCTCCCCTAGCACCAATAGACTAAATTCTCTTAGTTATGAACATGAAAAAGGATTGAAGTTTCAGCTGTTTGGCAGGGTCCTTTATTTGTACGATTCTAATATATTTTTCTTAGTGGAGTGCAATTACAAATTGTGTTTGCTTCCTGCAGTAATAATCAGTAAACATTTCACAATCTCAGTCTTGAGGAAAAAAATGCATTTCTCTCAACAAATTAGTGAAAGTCTTGTTTCATATATTAGAGTAGTCTTACTTGAAAATCTGTATAGCTCTCTGGCATCCCAGACAGAGAGTTTCTGTGAAAGCAATTATTTAATATATGTGCCAAAAGTGTGATGTGTTAATTTTCTCCATAGAACCATTGGTAGAAAGATGTGAGATAGAGTTTTCCCCTGGTAAATCCATGTGTTGTTTCTGGCAGGCTGTTGCTGTTCTCTTCACTCCAGTTAGTCCATGTGCAGAAGCACACAGTTATAGTACGGAAAAGTTGAATTAATATAGGAACAGGGGAATATTTTCAGTGTGAACAGAAATTTGTATATTCTTGGTTTTCATTTACTTGTGCTGGTGAGAAATTCACCTCTCTCACCTGGCTGGTGCTGCTGTATATGATGCCCCCCAGGACAGGGTTGCCTCTCCTGGCTGCAAGGGTACTGCTGACCCATATTCAACTTGCCATTGACAAGGGTGCCCAGATTTCTTTCTGTGTGGCTGCTCTCCAGTGTCTGTGCTCAGTCTGTTTGTACATCCAGGGATGCCCTGTCTCCTGCAGAATCCAGCACTTGCCCTTGTTAAACTTCCTGTGGTTGGTGATTGCCCAGTCCTGTAATTTGTCAAAGTTTCTCTGCAGGGTGTCTCTTCCTTCAAGGGATTTGACAGCTCCTCCCAATTTAGTGTCATTGGTAAAATTACTTATTATTCCTTGGAATCCTTTATGAAGACATTGAAGAAAACCGAGCCTAAAATGTGCCCCTGGGAAAACCCACTGGTGACAGGTCACCAGTCTGATGTTACCACCCCATTCACTATAAATAACCCTTTTGCCTGACCTGTGAGCCAGTTTCTCATCCATCACATGATGTGTTTATCCAGCTGTGTGCTGGACTTTTTGTCCAGAAGAAACCTGTGAGAGGCTTCAGATCCATAGCTTACTGAAATCCCCAGTTCACATCAACTGACTTCCCCTTATCAACTACCTAAGTTTGTAGTTTATGACAACTTACTTTGTCATAAAAGGAAATTAGGTTTCTTAAACAGGACTTAATGTGCTTGTTCTTCCTGGGACCAATGACTCTGTTGTCTTTCAGGTGTTTTTCACTAGCCCCAGAATAGCCTTTGTGACTTTACCAGACACTGAAGTGAGACTGACAGGCATGTAGTTACCAACTCATCCTTCTTGCCTTGGGACAGTGTTTGCCAGTTTCCAGTTAACTGGGGCCTCTTCAGAGTCCCAGTTGTATTGAATATGTGGAAAGAGGGCATCAAGGGAATTCAATGCTACCTGTACTTCTAGGATCAAAAAAAGGATGGGTGAAAGCACAGTAAATACAACTTGTTTTTAATATGTCATATTGATATGAAATAGTATAAATACGCTTTCCAAAAATATAAATAGTATAGTCAAAGGGCAAATTTGTAACTTCTTAACAAAATATTGTGTTACCCCTCTAGAAGAATCAGAAGACAAGCTTCCCTTGTAATTCTTCCATGTGTACATAAAATCACTGAATATGTGTATTTCACTGCCTTTTAAATAGGAATATAGGAACAAAAGTCAAATATACTGGCCAGAGTTTCAGTTTCTCAGACTTCTGGCACATATTATGAGCTTGCAGCACTTCATGCAAACTGTTGGTGGGATGGGAATTGTTGTTGTGCTGAGGCAAATCCCGGTTTGGTGCCGCAGCACCAGCAACCAATCCCAGGTAACTGTTCTTGAGTCCCCAAGAATGAAAAGGGAGAGTGAGAAGTTTCTCACAGCACTTTTATTTAAGACCAGACTAGAAAAACTTTAGAACCAAAGGGAGAGGTCTAAGCATTCTGACCATGGTGGGAAAGCAGTGCCTTGTCAGCAGTGTTCTGCTCTGATCAGGTTGATTACAAGACATAGACAGCATAGACAGCTACTTATGCAGTGAAACACAAATTTGAGCCATATGTCTAAAGCCTGAAAGGGGAGATGAGCCAGACCCATCTGTACTATATATCCATGCAGTGATGAGCTTCGAAGAAAACAGTGATGTCAGAAATCAGGTTAGTATGCTAATGGCTGCATTTTAGTGTCATTTTTTCTTTTACAGGTTTACAGTTTGTAACTGAGAGCAAAGCTCAGCACTGCTAAACCATGGCTGTTCCTCTTTTTCATTCAGACTTCCAGGGATACATTTGTACTTTGTTTCCACTTGATTGTGTTCTTGATCTCTGTGGGGTTTGTTTACTGTCAGATGTAGTAGTGACATGATGCTGAAGTGCAGAAATGATTTCTCTCTTCCAGGTTTCCTTCTGCTTGATGCAGTCACTTTGTGTAGGCCTCCGAGTGTTGCCAAGGAAACAGGGAGGCATGTTTGATGGGCTACAGTGTGTACTTCTTTCTGTCAACATCTTGCTCAGTGGAATGGCAGCTCTTTTCAAAATTGGAGATAGTGCTGCTGTGATAGCCATTGCCATTAAAGCTAGTTTTTTTTTTTTTTTTTTTTGTAGGTTTTTCTAACGAGGGATGCAGAATTGGGGAAGGAAAAAAAAAGTAAACTTTATGATCCCCCTAAGGCACAGCAATAATAATACAATATCCAGAGTAAGCAAAACTAATATTAAGTGACATATCAACTCCAGCATTGGTGATGAGATTTTAGAAAGAATGATGTGGCATGATGTGCTAATTTAACTAGCTTTCATTGCAATGAAATGAATAAAGATTAATAATGTAGATATTTTAAAGTTAATGTTATTGAAGACAATACTGTGCACTAAAGGAGATATAATATATTTGTAAATGTAAACTGTCACTGATACATGCAAACAGAAGACCAAAGATTTTAAGTAAATCTACTGCCAAAAATCCTGTTCATCTGAGCAAATGAAGTGACATTAAATTGTTCATTTTGTTAAGCAGACATAAGTTTCTATCTAGTGGATTAGGCAAGGATGAGTTTAGGTGTTACATGCTTGTCTCACCCATACAGGATGAGATTCTTCTCTTTGCCTTTTGTATTTTTCATAGTAGTTATCAGATTTGTCATCCACTTCCTATAAACTTTCTTCTGTGTTGCCAGGGATCTCATCCACATCATGGCACAGAGTAGTAAAATGAATAGAAACCCAGCTGGTGTGTATGAAAGGGAGAGGTGAGCTTCTCTCAGTGCCATTTCCACGAGTTGTTATAGTCTGATGGGAGCTGCAGTGTAAATCTCTGGCAGCTTGGGCAGTTTATAGTTGCCTGCAGACCTGTCTTGGGATCCCTGCATTACATGTGTTGTTTAAATGCCTTCACACATGTACTTTCATTGCCTGTTTATATCAGTATTTGTCTTTTTGCACCCATTTTCTCCCTCACCCTTTGTGCCCATGCAGGTGCATCCCAGAGGTCCTGTGTGACCCCTCTCCCTCCTTAGGAGGGAGACCTCCTAAGAAGGAGACCTCAATGACCGCCCTTCCAGGTCCATGCTGTCCTCAGACTTCCTCTTTGGGCCTTGTGAGAGACAGGGCCATGGCACTTTTCTTTCACTCTCAAGTCTTTGTTCATAGGATTTTTCTTCCTCATGGGGACAGAGCCAGGAACTGCAGTTTAGTACACAGTGCAGGAAGACCTCTGACCATTGTCCCAGCTAGTGTGACACTGGGGAGCTGAGCTGTGGGGTCCACTCTAATGAGCCTATCAGGACTCCAGTGTTTCTCCCTCATGTTCCCTGTTTCTTTAATCTCTGACACAGTACAGCTGCTTCTGTCAGAAGAAAAAATATTTATGGCTTTTTATATCTGAAATTCCCTGTGCAGTCAGGATTAGCTGGAGCTTCATATAATCTTGAAGTCATGCTGTCAATGTATGAACTATGTCTCTCTATCTCAGAGGCTTTACATTTCCTTGGGGTTTTGCATTATTTTGCATAATTTTATTCACAAATGGTATAGCACTATGAATTCAATCCCTTACTCACTGCTTGCAGTTGCAAGCTGTTGATTTTATCTTGCTATTCCTCAAGACATGTGAATAAGCAGTTTTGTGGTTAGAGAGTAGTTTTTATGCAACTTATTTCTTCAGTGTTCAGATCTGATACAGTGAGAAAGATAGGTCTCAGCATTTATGTAATTACCAATTGAGAGAAAGGTATTAGCAACTGACAGTGAGGTAAAGCATGTTAAAAATACTTTTTCAGAGTTGAGACTTGTGAGGTTTGATTCCCAGCTCTACTCTGTGTACTGGGTGTCATGTGGTACTTGGTTCTGTGGTTAGGACCTGAAGAACTCCCCTGTCTTGCATGGCTGTGGAAATAGTTAATTTAATACATTAGCTTTCAGAGACTCTGATTATTAATACATTAGTTTCAGAGACTCAGTTTCAATAATTAGGAACATAAATTATGTTTAGATGCTTACATGATTAAAGTACTAGTCTGAACAGTGTCAGATCGTGTTTTTGATAAAGTTCTTCATGGTGATTGATGATGGAGAGTCCTGACTGTATCCTGACTGCTTGCTTACATCATGTCTGAACTGAATAGTTTGCTTTCTAGTAAACTCAAGGGGTTTATTTCTTATCACCTAATACTATGTGTGTGCTTGTTCTGCTTCTTTCCATGCTAGGTTACTATACCTAAGTTGGGGTTGCACTGCAGAGATATGTGCGAGTAGCTGCATGTATCAGCTTTTCATTAATGACTGCCAACTGAACTCTTGTTCTCTGACATCATTCCTGTTTTCCCATTTGCTTAAATTTCCAAACCTGGAGACTGGTGCCACTCGAAAACTTGTGTAGTTTGGAGCTGAGAGTGTGGTATAATCTCAGGAGGCTACAGTTGACTTATGGTGGCTCGGATTTTTTGGGTGCATGCAACTGTGGAGATCATGAGTTGGATTTACTGTGAAAAAGCAAACCAGGGCAGGGCAGAAAGTCTGCTTTTCTGTGATGAACTTTAAATTGACCCATGGACTTCTTCAAGTCATAAGCCAGTATGTTGGACAACTTTTTCTTAGTACTATTTTAGTCAAATTCCAATTGGCTGTTCAAAAACTCTCATAAAAGAGAAACAAGAAAACTGAACCTGCCCATGTGCTTCTCTGATGCATCTGTGGAAACAGGAACAACATGAGTGAGTAAGTGAAAACACAAATATGATGAGAGTAGTGATGTGGGGGGCTGTCAGGGACTTGCTTGCATAATACAGCATGCAGGAAGTTGGTAGTTCATAATCTGAAAACCTCATCTGCTTTGTTACTGGCTTTAACACTCACAGAATTTCTGGGGAGGATGTATATCAGAGGTATGGAGGTGCCTCTGGTGTATAACAGGTGCTTGGATGTGTCAAGTTCTGTGCAAGACAAAGTTTCAGTACAGAAGGGGATCCTCATCACCAGCCCTCTAGCAAAATCTAAGTGTTCTGGGACAAGGGAGTTTGCAAAGGGAAAGGAAATAATGCTTTACATAACATCGGTGTCAACTGCTAAATGAATTACAGTGCTTCTGGTATTCCCAGTATTCATAATCTTTTTGCCAACTCTGTTTGTTAGTTGCTGAAGTAGATAGCTTGCATATAATAATGGCACAAAGATTTCCTTTTCTGTTTGTACTGAGAAAAGTAGTTCCACTAGACCAGTGAAAGGACAATGTTGTTTCTCACTTTGATAAGTTGTCTTCCACTGAGCAGCTGTGAAGCATTGGTGTGTTTTGTGTACCAGTGTATCTGTAGGAGCAGGATTCAGGACCAAGTATAGGAGAAGAATTCCTCAACTGAAGCTTGGGCCTTAATTAATAGTTTCTGATTTTTCCTTCTTTATATTAACTACCAAGGTCTTCAGTGTACAGGAAACTATTTGACTTCAGATATGACATCGTGTTTCACGGTCTCCGTTCTTGTCCTTTCTAAAGGTGGGCATTATAGATTAAGCAGCGAGATGCTGTCTGCCTATCATTACTTCAGGGGAAAAAAAAATCAACAAAACTCTTCTACGGCAATCAAAGCCAAAATTTAAAGAATTGAACAGTTCTGTCTACACTTAAATACTTTTAAATGTATTACTGCTGCCTTATCATAGTGTAACATAAATATGTTAACAATCGCCTGATATGTCTGGTTTATTATGAACCTATCGAGAATTAATCTATTATCATGATACTTTACTTTCCAGAATACTGTGCATGCTTCTCAGGTTTAAGTGTAGCTGAAATGTTGTGTAAGGGCCTAGTTTTTTTATTATTTGTTCCAAGTATGTAATCTTATACAAGTACCAGTTTGTTATGCCTTCCTCAGACACAGCAGCTTTTGAAGATACCTCCCACGTATGTAACTTCTTCCCCCATCCCAGGTGATTTTTATGCTCAATATGAGGATTGAAACTTTCCCAAATCTCTTCCTTTCATAACACTTGAGGTTTCAGTGTGCAGCCTGGATGCACACAGATGGCTCAGTGGGAGGACGCAATACAAATGTACTCAGCCTCGGAGGCCAGATTGCAAATGGCAAGTCAAATTTGGGATAACCAGCCTTTCAGTGGTCTTCAAATCTGGCGTGTTCTTCATGCGTATCATTAATTTTGTGTTACCCCTCAGTAACACTGGAGCTGTGGTCAGGAAAAGAGCCTTTCTCAGATTCATTTGTGGGTTTTGCATTTCAGCATTCATGATCTTCCATTTTGTGCAACACTTGACTGACTTCAGGGCTCTGTGTCTCTCAGAAGCAAAGCAATCTTTATAAGGACCTTGAGTTTTCGTGATGGATTGGTTTTCACTTCATTTCAATATAGCTTTTCCAAAAGTGATTTATATTGATGGTGTTTTGAGCTATGTGGAGAAAAGTTCATTACTATGATTATATTCAAGGCAGATGTTGTCTATACTAGTTACTTTGCAGTAAAAGAGACCCCCAACAGTCTGTCTATTAACAGTATTTCGTTTCATCATGATGGACAGTACAGAAATGTTGGCAAAAATAGTTGCGATATTGAGAGTATATTGGCTGAGGCTTTTATTTTATTTGTGTGACATTTGGATTTATATAATAGTATAACTTGAAGAAAATCGTTCTAATTGGGAGTAAACAGTTTAGTATGGGATGGGACCAGCTGAGCTACTATGTTTGCTTGCTCAGCAGTAGATGTTCAAATTATGGGTGATTACATCTACTCTGTCTTAGTAGCATGAATCTGTGATAAAATAGTAATTCACTAATGGAGAATTGGAACACCCATCAGGGACTAGTAGAAAATATTTACAGGTAGCGAATCACCATAGAAAATAAGTGTGTCCCTTTGTAATTCCTAGAAAGGAAGAATAGGGTGTGATCAGTTCAGGATTATGATAACCAGTGTGCTTGAAGTGGCCAAAGAAATTGAAAATTTAGGGAACTGGATGGATGACAATCCCAAGGGAGCAGCTGCTGTGCAGGGAGAGAGCTGTGGCTGCTCAGTACTCCTCAGTGATGCAGCCTTCTCCCCCTCTGCCCAGGCACTAGCACACAGACACTTCTTTAGCATGTGTATATTTATTCACAACCTTCCACATTCTGCTTTTGCTTGAACCAAGTTAAACTGACTTTAACCACCCCCAGGGAGTTTCCTGCAGGCTTTGAAAATGCCTGGGCATAAATAATCTAGAATTGCTTCTGTTCAGTTATAAAAATTGCTTCATACCAGGCAAAATTGATGAATTGGAAGCTGTGGTGCTGAGAGCAACACTGGGAAACAAGCAGGTAAAATAAATGTTTGGTATTATACTCAAATGTATCTTGGCCTAAGAAGAAGTTGTTATAAAAAGCAGAATATTCTCCCCAGTTTTACATAGCAGCAAAGTAAATTTAAACTTTAACCTCCTTTCTTCCCCCTAAACCAAGTTGTGGATTTTTTTTTTCTTTTTTAACCTTGAGTCTATTTCATTTAAATGCTGAGCAAGGAATTTGGTATTTTGGAAGAATTACTTGTTGGCAGTAAACTTGCCTGTTGCATGGAGGCACAAATTCCTCTGCTAAAATCTTAGCAACAAAGGAGTTGGTGAAAAAAAATTCTTGCTAGATTACACGTGGCCAAGATTTCACCCTTGATCTGTAGGTGGAATGCAAAAAGTTGCCTTTGAAGCTACATATGTAGTTACTGGTTAAAGCGTGCTGCCTTCTCTCCTGCCCAGGCACACTGTAGCACGTAGGATGTGTCGGGCTGGGGAGAGCCTTCCTTAAAACCATGAAATGCTTTTTTTTCCACAGGAAAAATAAGTTGGTTTAGAGCTTAATACTTAACAAGAGTGGCTTAGAAATGAGAAGGAAACGTCTTTAGCATTTGTGAAACATTTCACAGTACAAAAGAAACTGACCGTGTATCTTTGGAGTGAAGCCAGGAGTTTTTCTCAGTGCACTGTCTATGGATGAAAGGAGTGAACACCCACCCCAAAATAGCCAGCAATTGAATGGTCAGGGAACATGTGTGGGCTGAAGCAGCCAGTCTGTGGCTGTGAACTGAGAAACATCTGATGAACAGAGTAGTGTTCTCCCCCACCTCCTCCACTCAAGAAAAATCCCCTCCATCAGGCAATTCTCAGGATCAACTGGTAGTCAGTGTTCGGTTAACCACTGAGAAGCCAGTTCTATTTTAAAAGACATTGTGAGTAACGGTTATGGGATATAGTTCAAAGATTAAGTTGCTATAACTTGCAACACAATCCAAGTGATCACTTTTTGGAGAACTTGCTTCTGATGAATCCACATCATTGTTGATTTCTGAAGCCTTATTTTTCTGCATCAGTTTGTGCCCACTAAGGACCTTGGTGAAAGGCTGGTATTAGTCATGCCTATTGATCTAATCCTTGACTAGTAAAATTTCTTCTTAACTTGGCTGTTTCTCTTTTCTATAACATCAGAGGATGGAAGCAGGCTCTCATGAATTACTTACTGTTTTGATCCTGTGCTTCCTTTCCTGTACTAAGAAATATGATCCTTTAATGAATGAGCCTAAGATTACTTTTGTTTGGTTTTTCTGTGTGACAGCCTTTCAAATGCCAGGTTAGTTTATTTGCTTTGACATTCATATTGCATCCTTTTTATCTTGACTTATTAAGAGCTGATAAAATATGCACGATGCAGACAAAAGAGACTCAGGTGACAATTACTGAATGAAATTCAAGATTTATGCCTTCTTTCCAAGGCTGGAACAAAGATATTTCTAAGATTATTTGACGCTTCCAGAAGGGGATTATCAGACATGGTGGATATATATGTACTGCCCAGGGCAAGCCCATCTGTGTAAGCAGTCCAAGCTTTCTTTATGCCCTCATTTGAAGACTATGGCATAAAGTCCTGCAGCATCTAGGACTTGCCTGGATGCTGCTTGTTATATGTTACATTAATGTCTCTTCTTCAAACAATAATAAACAAAATGTCTGCTAACTGTCTTTATCAAGCTACAAAGAGTACCCTGGCTTTTATAATTAAGAATAATGTAGTTCACTTGGATGAAAGTGCCTGTCATGTACAAGTGAAGCCTCACAGACAGTTTTTCACAGCCTGATTGTTGTAAATTTTCTCTTGGTTTAAACCGACAAAACTAAATTTCAAAAATACTTGTAGTAATCTTTTCACAGCACCTGTTTGGTTTGTTTAGTAGTGGAGTTTATAAATGGCAGGTGACTGGGCTTCTGCCAAAAACTCAACTAATCAAACAATTATTTCTGTTCAATGTGAATTTCTTTTTGCAGAAGTTATAATTTTGTTAGAGAAATTTGGAGCAATAATTATATCACTTGTATTGTTTACAGTGCCAGACACATGATCATGGCTTTTAGTTCGATTCCACCAGATTTCCTGTTAACACTGATCTGCACCTTTCTTTGCAGGTAGCCCCATTTGATACGTGTAGGAACTAGTGATTCTGGTACTTAAGAAAAATCACAATTATTGTGCATGTTAGCAAGAAAAAAGGTGTTTCCTATCAGGAGATAGATACAAGGAAAGAACTGTTTACGTATTTTCAGATGTAGATTTTTCAAGTATTTGGGTTGAAGAAAGTGAAAATGCAGCTTAATGAAAGTATGGAGTCTGCAGTTCAAGAGAAGTGGTGTGTGTTTTTGTTTGGTTGGATTTTTTTGAAAGAAAACTGCAAGCATACTCAACTGACCATAATTTCAAAATTATTTTTCTTAGACCTACTTTGCCGTTGTTTTGTTTCATGGTGTACAATAAATGTAATTATCTTGTCTTACGGACTAATTTGGTTTTAAGGGTAAGAAAGTCTAGATTGTTCTTCTAATTAACATTCAGAGCAGGCAAATAAGAGGATGATAGTTGCAGCTATTATCTGAATGGGTAAACATAGTAAAGTAGAGTAATTTCTGTTTGGTGCTCAAGTGCAATGCACAGAAATAATTTCATTGATCCAATTTAACAGAAGAGTTAAAGGCCAGATAATAATTTGGAATTTTATGGGAATATGTAATATTTCAGGTTTATGTTGCATTTTCCCGCAGTGGAGAACTTGGAAATAAAGTAGGCATTTTCTTTCAGCCTTGAAATTTTATGCTTTTGAGGGTTTAAGGCAGACTTCCAGCTTAATATAATGAAATGCTTTTGAGGGTTTAAGGCAGACTTCCAGCTTAATATAATGAAATGCATTAAAGAAAAACATTGTGATGGCCTTTATCTGTATGATGCCTCCAAACAGGAAAATGTCTTTAGAAAACAGTTATTTTGATACCTAATTGAATTATACTAATGATTTGAGTTGCATTTTTTTCAGACATGTTTATTTTTCATGTTTATTCTGATGTAGGCTGTTTGGACAGCTTTGTGTCTGGTTGGATGTGTTGTGTTTTGCACCCTGGCCCTGCAGCGGGCTGGGGGCAGCAGAGGCGCCGGCGGCGTGCATGTGGCAGCTGAGCCAGCACCCTCTGCCCTGCAGCCACAGCAGGTGCCACAGCTTGTGCCCTGCTCCTCTGCAGAGCCTGGAGCCAGCTCTGTCTTTAGATCCTGTTCTTGCCAACACACCGCTGAAATCCTTCTGATCTGGGGGCGTTTGCTGCCCACAGACTGGCTTCCAAAGCTGTGCTGGGGATGAAGGATCCATGGTTTCGATACTACACTGCGTGAGCTAAAGAATCTGCAGGAGTTTCCTGGCAAGATAATCCAGTCCTGTTCCTGTCATTCAGCCAAATGGAAACATGCTGACTCTGTATGAGTCAGGGTGGGGATTTTTATGGGAGAGTGAGTGTTGTTTCCAAAGGAATTACATAGCCATTCCACTCCCAGCATCATGGTAGTCAGAGTATATTAGCAGGGGTTTGCAAGCTTTGTGCATTTAAATGGACACCTTACCCTACTAATCAGTGTGTTTTTTCTGAGTTATACTCTTCCCTTATAAGCATTGTACTTACTGATTATTAGCATAAAATATTTCTGCTGCTGATTTTAGAACAGGTTGCTTTTTTATTTAAGCATGATTGCAGTAAAATTTCAAGTGGTTCAGTGAAATTGCAGGCTTGTGTTAGAGTTAGGATATGGATATATCACCCAGAACTTTCTCATGATCAATAAAGCAAATACTGAATTTTTAACCATCATATCAAAAACTACAGATAATTTTTTTTGCTGGTCAAGTAACCAAAAATATCCTCCAGAAAAGATGTTTGCATTAATGTGTTCAGCAAGTCTGTTGTTTGTTGCTAAACAAAACTTCCATGGCAGCAAGAGATTTTGGGACCAGTGAAGCTTTGATGTCTGTTACAATTCTAGTTTGGGATGTCAGAACTGCAGATAGTGCTCTCCATCATACTAGGTGAACAGCTTGAATCTTGTAATGAAGACGATCTAAAAAGAAATGCCAATGGTAATGCCTGTAATGTGCAAAGGTTGTATGTGATATGTGCTACTGCCCATTATTTCCTGGGATACGTTTCACAATTTTCTGTCTGCAGGGACATTACAAGCAGCTAGAGCAACAAAGAGAAATTCTGAGGATATATAGAGGAGTAGAAATAATCCACTCTGATTTTAAGATGTAATTTGTATTGGCTTTGTGATACTTTCCTCGTTCAACTAAGAATTGCATCTTTACATTATGTATAATCTTATGGTTTTATTAATTTCAGACAAGCTCTATATGGGACCAGGGCAACTGTACCATGATCTGCAGAACCTTTTACATGATTTGAATGTACTTGGTCAAATTAGTCAATTAATAAGCAGCCTTAAAGGAAACTATCAGGTAATACACAAAGCTGGATTTATTTTTCAAGTCTGTTCTTGTAAAGTAGTATAGTTGCCTCTCCCTAGGGTCTGTGCAAGACATTCCTTAGTTCTCACTACAAAAAGTGGAATAAATTTTACCTCTAGTAATGCATTTCCTGTTAAGTGTTATAAATAGATTACAGCTGTCCTTCTAATCTTGTTTTTCTTTACTGTTTTTAAGTGTGGGTGGATGCTACAAGTGTCTCCATTTGTTCAGTAGCTGATAAGCTGATATAGAAACAGAATTACATTTTGATCTTAAGAAATTGGATTCTTGCAGTGAGGCATGGTAGTAGGAGGATGGATGGTTGTTTGTAGGAAGTTCTTGATCCTCATCCAAGCTCATAATCCTGGCTTTTGGGGGAAAACTACTTAAAACTGAGTATAAATCACAAAAATACAAAAGGATTTTCATAAGAATTTTAGAAGTATCTTGCTTTAGCTTTGTTCACATCCCTTTGATTTAGTTTATATTCTGGCGAACAAATATAGTGCTTAACACCAAATGAAGCCTTGAGACTTCAAACAATTAATTTTTTCCTTGTTTTTTTAATATGTTTTATTTGTGGTTACAATTGCACGTAATTTTTAACTCCTACCTGCCACCACAGGTTGCAAATGTGTGTATATGTACGAATATATGAAAGCTGAGTTTCTCTTGACCTATCTTGGCATCAGAGTCAAGGCATTAAATAAAGCATAGCATTTTGTGAAAATGCGTACTCTGAATGAAGTTTATGGAAACAGTGCTTTTGGACAAAGCTTCATAAGTATTAGAAGGTGAATTTCATCTGCATAATTGGGAATATGTATAGCGCAGATACAAGACATTAACCCATCACCATATATAAAAAACCTTTCTGCCTGCACTGACAGTCAGAGCCAACTACACTTTGAAAACCTAAATCCAGTCATTGTTTCCAGGTAGATGTGTGTAAGATCATAACAAGAATTTAGTTGAGGAATGAGGTCTGCTTCTTTACATTTGAGAAACACTTAAGTTGTCATAGAATTCTGATGGTGAAAAGTATCTGTACTTCTACGTACTTGTTAGTCTTGATACTTCGTAGCATTCAGGTGAGCTTTTACTCTCTGCAGCAGAACACTCACCTTGCAGTGAGCTATTGTATCAGCGTCTTAAACTGATTTAGACCACACATCTTTTGTGATGGCTCTGCAAACTCAAAGATTTTAACTCGAAGATTTTGATTCAAAGATTTTAACAAAAGCATATTTTCAGTATGAATTGTAGATGTTTTCTCAAGAAAATTACAAGATTTTCTTTAGTAGCAGAATTCATAATGCTGGAAGAAAGTAAAAGGCTTGTGCATACACCTGATACAAATTTACATTTTTTAATTTGACAGATGCTTGGGAATGTCATTTATGCATCACCAAACTGAGCAATGTGAGATTAAATGTTCAGATGAAATACATTGGAAAATATTGAACAAATATTTCTGAACTGTGTTTACAAGTATGGCTAAATTATCCATGATGGAAATGTGGCCTAATTTGAAGCCCATGTGTCATTGTTTCCTATATGCAGGAATCACCTTATTATCCTGTTTGCAGTAGGCTGGTAGACTGGTGTTGAATCTTATTTTTTTAATTTTTCAGAACTTAAACCAATCTGTAGCCCATGACTGGACTTCAGGTTTACAAAAACTGATTTTGAAAAAAGAAGATGAAATCAGAGCGGCAGATCGCTGCAGAATTCAGCTGCAACTCCCAGGAAAACAGGACAAGTCAGTAGGAATCTTAATTTACAAAACTTTCTAAATTGGTTTATGTAGTAAGTATAGATGTACAAGTGAAGATTTGGGAGTCTGTAGCTCTTCCCTCCTTTCTGTCTCTGTGGTAAGCCCCTGGCTTTTGCTCTTACACCCTGATGCTGGGAGCTTTAATGCTCCAGAGCAGCACTGTAGCTTTTCTTCTATTCCTCAGCGCAGAGTTCTGGATGCAAGAAGCAAGAGAAGAGCTGTGGCAGTGACAGCAAATAGGGAACAGTCACTGTTGTCTTCATCAGTTCTTCTCACAGCATTTCATGTAAAGTATAGGAAGGTGGACACATGGCATATCACAGCCTGCACACTTAAATCAGAGCTGAGTATTTGTCTAAGTATTAGAAAATAATGGAATTTCATCTTGCTCAACATTTTTAGCCATGGCTGTATTCATATACCCAGCACATTTATAGTGGCTTGTTTTTTTTTTTTTTTTTTCCCTATGTTGCAGGTCTGGGCGGCCAACTTTCTTTACAGCTGTGTTCAATACATTTACTCCTGCCATCAAACAGTCTTGGATCAACAATTTACAAATGGCTAAACTGGCCCTTGGTAATTCTTAGTTACTCAGATTTCCTAACCAGTTAAAATACCTCTCAATCTATAGTGTAATTTATTTATTTTTTATTTTTGGAGAACGGTTTTCCTTTTTTGGTGAAAATTTGTCTGTGGGTGTTTAAAATTGCAATACAGTAAGTAGTAGTGATTGTGCATCACTACAAAGTAATAACATTATAGATAAAGCACTCATGAAGAAATATATTTTCAACAGTATTTTAATGAAGTCTAGTCTTCATTACTAATTGTATTTAAATCAACAGAATCTCTAAGTTAGAGCAATAAAAATATGCTGTCATGTGATGTTGTTAATATCCTGTGTTTGCACAGGGGGATAGGTTTCCAAAGATACTTGGACTTTTCAAAGCCTAGTTGAGAAACATCACTTACTTGAAAACAAGTTTCACCAGCACATGGTAAAAAGGAGCGCTTTTATGCTGTTTCACAGAAGACAAGCATAGTAGCAAAAAAGAAGAAAGAATGGATGTTTCCATGATTCCAGGAGGAGGATCCTTATAATTGTGATAACTGGCAGTTGGTAGTGATGTTACTTAAATGGGCAGAGAAATGCTGTTCTACAAACAGATTTCCTAGAATCTGACAAGAGGTTTAATGTGTCTTTTCCTCTTTCAATATTCAATTTACAAGATCATTAAGAGACTGCCCTTAACATTCTGCTAATGTGTTATTTTTTTGCATTATCAGTATGTATGGAACCTACTCAATTGAATTTTTGCTCACAGTTTTATGTTGTCATTTATACATCTATGGCATAAGAACAGCTTGATCTGTAAACACTAGTCCTGACAGAATTCTTTTCTGTTCTTGTGGAAAGGTGGAAGTGATTATTCAGTGAGAAGATTGTGGAGTGTTTATTGTTTGTTCTTTCCATTACAGCGGAGGACAACCTGTTAGGTTGGTTCTGCATAGAAGATGATGGGAATCAAATTAAAAAGGAAAAACATCCTCTGCTTGTTAGACACATGCCAGTGATGATGGCCAAGCAACAGGAGTTTAAGGTGAATGAAACTTTGATATGAGATTACTATGAGGTTTTTTTATGTGATATAATTTCTAAAGATATTGTAAATACATATTATAAATACATCTATTAGTTCACATCTGATAGTTCTCTTGAGTGGCTACCTTGGTATAAGACCATTAGCAATTAAAGGTCCAGAAGAGTCAAAGCAAAATGCTGCAATCTTTGGGGCACTAAGGAGCATAATGTTTATTTTTACATGGTATGACATTCACTTTCATATGTAAGTGAATCACTCAGTGTAAACAGAACTGATGGGAATTTTCAGTTCATCTTGAGATTTCCAAGTGTGTGTTTGGGGCTTAGAAGTAACCTAAAGCTTTCAAAGAGCAGGAATCTGATCTCCCTGAAAGCTGTCCTTTCCTGGTGGAACTGTGCTAAGTGCTCCTCAAATTTCTGCTTTTTATTAGTGCACAGAGTACAATATTTTTCAAATTTTTTTAAAAAAAATTATATTTAATGGAATCTTATGTAAAATGTCATATTCTGAACAATGATATAGAAGTTGTCTTAATCATTCATTTTCTAAAGCAATGTGTCAGTTCAAAGCCTTATTGACCACTGATTTAAATGATGGAAATAAATACAATACCAAACCAATATATGGAAGGGAAGAGTGCTGGATGCTATTCTTCCTGTGTATCCAGAGGATTTCTTATTGACCACCAGTCAGTACGTCTTGTGCAAAAAGAGTAATGGAAATAAAATTCTGTATGTGTGGATAGAATCCCAGAGTTAAGTAAATGTCATTGAATGGGTGCTGCTTTAAGAGGTGAGTCTGCAGGCCCTCACTGCTAGAACAGCCTACACAGGAGGGAAGCTCTGCTGACAGCTTCACTTCAAATATGAGTATACAAGCCTGGATGTTGGGGGAAAATAACTGGTGGTTCAAAATGCAGTAGAAATATGTAATGGTGCTAAGACAATCTATTCCTATGTCACTGGTTTTCAGAGCAGTGAAAGTTTACTGAAACTCTGATTTCCCATACAACCACTCATGCTTGTCTTACTAAACAGCTTTTTCTTTCTAAAGTCACCACTGGTGAAATAACCAACTAATTAGTTTTCTTTCCAGAAATTTAAATTACATATTTATTTCCTTAGAGCCTAGGCATTTGTAAGTCCCAAAAATGTGTTCCAGGATCTGTGAAGGCCCAGTTCCAACTCTTGTAATCAAGTTAGAACAGAGTCTTATTTTGAAAGGAGAGGGAAGTTTGCAACCTTTACAGTTGGCTGATGATCTTTGCCTTGGTCACCTCAGGAGAGCAGAGTGTGTGACAATATTGGCCTCAGCTCTGGGCTAACTTTGGCGGTTTTGCAGCTCCTAAGGTAAAATGTGGGTGTGAGTCCAGGTGTCATTCCTGGTTCTCCCAAGTCCTTGATATTACTAGAAAATATGACTTAAGTATTAGTGCAGCCTCAGCTGCATCTGGCTCTCAGGCCCCAGCTCAGGGTGGGAAGTTACCTGGCTAATCCTGTTTGTTGGCTCTCTGTGTGCTGCTCAGTGCTGTAGGGAGCCATCAGAGCACGTTAACATCCCAGGATTCTGTCAAGACTGAGAGCTGAACTACCAGGGTTTAACTATGGAAAAAACCATCCCTTTTGACCAAGATGCCAAGTGACACAGAGGTGTAACTAGGAGCCTGGGAAATATCCAACATGCAGACTGTCTTATTTTTCACTAGTGATATATTTTGTTGTCACAGCTACTGTAAATCACCACAAGTAGATAGCTCCAGCATGTGTTAAATGACACCTGCTAAGACAGGTGTGGATAGCTCTTTTTCTTTTTTTTTTTTTCTCTTTCTCTTTTTCTCATATATTGATTTCAGTTTTCTATCTCTATGTAGTGAATTGCTTTGCTGAATAAATAATATTTTTTGTACTAAGGCAAATAACTTTGCAATGCCTGCTGACTTCAAGGAGATTTGGAAAATTCTTTGCACTTTGGAAAATTAAGTAAACTTGAAATTCATAATTCTTAACTTTTTCTGACTTGTTTTTGTTTTGGATTTTTTTTAATTGTTCACTCTTGGGAGGTGATGTTGCCAGGCTATGGGGAGTTAATACTAAATGAGTAGCCTATGTTAATACTAACTGATTTGTGTCTAGTACTGCAATATAAGCACAAGGACACTGATGTCCAAGATAAGGACATTATTTGAATTATAAAAACTCCTGTGTAAAAATATTGTATCACACCTCATTAGAAACCCTTTTATTCTCTACACAGTTACGAATTGTTTTTATATATTTTGAAGTGTTTACATAAGCTTTAGGAAACTGCTGTGGATATAAGGGAAATTAGAAATCCATGAATGGTCATAAAAATGGTTTTAATCAAATCCTTGATGCTTGAATGATCTTTGGAGTTGGGATGGACTTGAGTCTGGTGTTGCTTTCATTTTTTTTTTTTAATGGCCTGCATGATAAAATAATGAGTATTGCTAATAATTTACTGAAAGTAACATGATGACATGAGATTGGAAGGGAGTTGAAATCTGAATAATAATAGTATTAGCATTCAAAATTACTAAGGCACCTGGAGAAATAATTTGAGGCGGGGGAAAGGAAAATAAAAAGGATGACAGTCAGCAGGACAGACACATGGTATGCTCAGGGAGAAATTAGGAATTTCATAAATCCAGATTGAAAAGGTGGTTTAGTTGGTCTGTTAAAGTAATTTTTAACAGACCAGGAAGGTAGGGATTGGTTAGGAATGTAACATTGTTACAAAGCGCAGTAATGAAAGAGATGTGTAGAAACAGGCTTCTGAAGAGGTAACCACGGTGTAGTGCTGCCACCAGCTCTGCTAGAATAGTGTGTTCAGGTGACAAAGCTGTGCTCTGAAATACACACATGAGGCTGATACATCTGCTGGAGAGATGTCAGCTGAAAAGGTGACAATAATAAGTTTAAAACAAAAAAAATTTAAAAGCAGTTGTTTTAAAAAATGATATGTAATTAATTGGTAATGTTAATTTAGCCTAATGAAGAGGTGTCTCAGGCAGGGTCATGGCATATATCAGCCTTACATGTAAAAGGACATTGCAGAGAAAAGGAAGTACCTGGTGTCAGAGATGAGAGGTAACAGGCTAATGATTACATCAGGGATGGTGTCAGGTTGTGATTTTATTAATTTTTCATGTCCCCAAAGCATTTGAGCAGATCAGCAAAAAAGAATTTGTAGTCTTTGGCCTTGAAAGTCTGTAGGGGTAGATAAGGAATGTGTCAGGAACAACAGCTGACCCTGCCCATGGGAAGCTGGGTGAACTAAACTGACTCCTTGCCTTACGAGATTCTTTGATATCCTTAAATATTTTAGTTAATTGAAAACTAAAATAGACAGAAACAGGCATTTTTTTAATGTGCTAACAGCTCTCTTTTCCTCTTATGAAGATTGAATGTGCTGCTTATAATCCTGAGCCATACCTTGCTGGGGAAACAGAGTCAGATTCCTGTGCTGTGGAACATGGTTTTCTTTGGGTAAGTGTAATATTTAAAATCTGACAGTCATTGTCTCGGGTTTCTTTCCATTGCTTTTTGTGACTCTCAGCAATGTGTAGATATGAAAGAAATGTTGGGTCGTTTTTTTCTCTTTGTTTATTTGTTTAAAGGTAAAGGGTTAGCTACTAATTTGTCCGTGTGATCTGGCTGGTCTCTGTAGGGTGTCAGTTAGTTAAGTGTGTGTGATTTGCCCAGCACAGAACAAATTCCAAAGTGCTGAGCACATTCAGAAGGGAGTTATGTGCTAATTTGTAACAATTGCTGCTAAAACCCATATGATCTTACACTGTCCTACTGTCTGTTTTTGTATTTTAAGAATGTTTTAGCCAAAAATAATCTGTTAAAATCTGCATAGGAAAAAAACAGTGTATATTGCTGTGACTCCAGATATGCAGATATTCCAGCCGAAAAAAATGAGGTGGGTAGAAGCTGTTCTTGAAAAAAAGGCAAACTAAGGATTTCAGGGGCTTTTCTAGTTACTACAGTACTGAAATTTTAAGGGAGTTCTTGTGAATTAAAAGTTAGAAATACCTTTTCTTTTTCTTGAAAATGGTCTTTTTCAAGGCAACTCATAGATTTCCTTTTGTCTTTGCCATTTGTAAACAGTAGTTGCAAAAACATCGAAATTAAATATTTTTACTGCTACAAAATGTTCTTTGTTTCTCTTTCCTATTTTATTTCATATAAACAGAAAGAGTTAATGTACAAAAACATGTACTGTTCTTGGGTAGATTTTTTTTAAACTTCTCCCTGGTCCCTAAAATGTACAAGTTTATGGACATTTTGATGATACTTACTTCTGAATCAGGGAGAAATTTAGGTTTCTGTATCAGCAAGTTTACAAGACTCTTTCTTTTAGGACAGAACATTTCTTTGTAGACCTGTTAGTGTGCAAAGGACAGGCCTCAGCTGTATTACCTGTTTTAAAAGAACCAGAGAAAATTTAGGACACCAGTTATTAAAATAGCATGTTGCACAGATACTTTACAGTAATTGCATTATGTAATGTATATACATTTGAGTCAGATATCAGAATAGGCCATAATATTATTCCTGCTTTAAAAACATAAATTTATTTGTGCATGTAGAAGGCAAGTTTGTCTATATAGTGTTTTGACATATCTTGTAGTTGTGCTGAATTATTCTCTTATGTCTTAATGCATGAAAATTCATATTCACACATATAACCTGAGATGCACTCTGCAGTTAACATTCCAGTCATTCCTTCTTGTACATGCGGATCTTCCTGGAGACAGGTATCAGTCATGGTCTGTTGTTTTTCATATTTTATTTTCATTTTTTCATTTCAGATTGGCAGTTGTACTAATCAGATGGGCCAGATTGCAATAGTCTCATTTCAAAGTTCCAGCCCCAAGGTTATTGAGTGCTTCAATGTGGAGTCACGGATTCTCTGCATGGTCTACATACCAGAGGAGGAGAAGCTGAAAGAGCAAAACAAAGATCCAGACTCTGAAAATGTTCTTGCAAAAACTTCTAATGTGCCTACTATTTGCCTTGGCATGGAAGAAGGAAGGTGATTCTTGGTTTTGGTGTGATGTGTATGATTTATTAAGTTTGTTGTTCTGTAGCAAAATTGTGTGAGATACTTCTAAGAAAATGTTTACTTTTTAAAAAAGCATCCAAGTGTCATCCCAGTGACTTCAAGGTATCCTTTCCACTCAAATCAAGGATAAAATGCACTCTACATTGTTTGATATTACACCGTGTGGTATTTGAAATTAAAGCAGGGCATTTTTTTGATGACAGAAGATTAGTTTATCATATCTGAAAAATATAAGTACTATTTTTGTAACATTTCAACATAATCTTCAGGTATTGGAAAATTTTCAGGATGGCAAAGAGGAATCAATTAATCTTCTGCCCTGTCATATTATGCAGGATTTGTCACATGAAAAAATATTGCTGTTTACTATTGACATGAATTACTTTGCTCTTTTTGAACTGATGGCCTGCTGAGCCATCACTTGATTTGTGTTGAAGGACAAGGCTACATGTTCTAAACTTACAGGCCATTTAGCAAACAGATCTTGTTATAGTTAGTGAGGGCGTAAGTATGTAACTACATGTGGTTTTTGAAGATGTTTGTAACCAGTATAAATGAAGGAGAACAAAATTCTCCAAGGAAAATTCCATTTCTAGAAATCAATGATTTAATTCCAGCCTTAACAATATTCTTGGCATACCCCTTGGAACAATCAATAGGAATTGTGGAATTTTAAGTGTAAGTGACATCTGGTAGTGAGCTTTTATTTTCTTCTCCCTAATTCTCCACATAATATAATTTTTTTAACTAATAAAGGTTTTAGATAAACTCATAATAGGGATTTTGAGCAGAATTTTTATTATGTCCCTTTTTTGAATAACTGATTCTGCATAAAACTTAATACGAATATGTTGTCATATGTCAATGTTAAGTGATCAGAAGTTGTCTATGCAGACATTCTGGGGTGTCAAGAACTGAAGGAGAAAATCCTCTTTCCCCCAATATTTTATTCTAAACTTCTCTTTTGCATATTCTAACAAGAATTGTGTAAAGCATAATTTCACAAGTCTGTTTTTTCTTGCTTCTTTCTATAGCATTTCTGTTTACAAAAGTTGCCAAGGTTCAAAGAAAATTCGACTTCAGCACTTCTTCACTCCTGAAAAATCAACTGTTATGAGCTTAACATATAGGTCCCAGTACTTGTTTGCTGGCTTGGTAAATGGAAACATCTCAATCTACACAAAAGCAGAAGGTAATGCTGCATAGTGATATGATTTGATGGCATCCTGAGGAACTCACATGTCAGTGTATTTTGGCAGTAGTAATTTTCCACTAATATATTTTCTGAAAATTCTTTGTAAAACTGCTGAACTAGGATTACAACTCTTTCCGGTATGTCTGAAGAGAGTTGTTGTCTCTTTTTGAAGGATAGTAGGAACTTTGGTACTGTTCCCACTTTCACCATACATGCATATGACAATTTATTTTCCCCTTTAGCTTAAACCCTGAAGTCTTCAGTGTTGCAAGACTCCAGAAATTTATGTGCTAACAGTAGTACACAGTATTTTACACAGCACAGTGCTTATTTCTCTCAACTACCCAGTGTTGGTGTTTATGAAACACACAAATCTCCTATTGGTAGACATTTCTGTATATCTCATTTAAAATGACAACCCCATTTTTACTATACAGATGAGATAAGTCTTTCCTATGTGTGCAGTTCATGTATTTCATGGTAGACCTCCTTTTTCTATTAGCATCGCAGTTGGTTGTCTTGTATCTAGCTAAATAATTGGCTAAAATAATTTGAATAAAGGAGAAACCTGGGCAATCCTTCTGAGCTACAGCTGTCTTTTCCAGAGCTGGTTCAGGTGCTTCCAGTACCTCTCACTATCTTCCCTGCAGTATTGCATATATATATCTAGTGATTCAGTTCAAAATCAATGAGGCTTTGCTCAAGGTTTGAAACCTTAATGTTTTAAGTGAAATGTTAGCACAGAGACTCCTAACCTTGCAAAGTATAGAGCCAGCAGAGATCTGCCTTATTTGTGTGAGCTGCAGTAATGATGGTTTGTCATGCTGGTCTAATCAGGTGGGCTGATTCAGCTGCATTTGTGTGGCACTGTACCTTGGCTACTAAATCCTTCCAGTCTCTAACTGAGGAACCAAACTCAGTATCTGTAATCTTGGAACAAATTATATGCCCACTGTTAGATCATATAAAGACTTTGTTTGGGAAAGGTACACGATGCTTTTTCGTGTTTGGTGTGGGGTTTTTTTGGTTTTTTTTTGGGCGGGGGGGCGGGGTTTGGTTTTTTTGGGTTTTTATTTGTTTTTTTTCCCAAGCAACAAAGGATCAGGGAAAAAGTGTTGGGAAAGAGACTTCCTTTGTCCAGTTGTTGTCTTCACCCCAGTAGGTTTCCTATTGAGCTGTTGTCTTTGATCTGAAGCCAGACATTAGATTTCAGTTCTCTTTAAAACATTTTTTTTTTTTTACCACTGAATAGCACTTTTTTTCTTTGCTTTTGAGGCACAGGAGTGAGGTCTTGATCCTAGATTCATAATATTTTGGTATTTCAGTTTCTCTACATACCTGGCAGGGGTATTAAAGTGAAATTGTCATCTTCTCTGAAAGGTGTTGGTGTATTTAAGCTGTTTTAAGACTGCAATTACTATCACTCAACTTCTTCCAGAAAAGACCACTTCAAAACCAAAACTGACATCCTTGGCAGCATAGCTATGAAAGAATTCATGGGTTGCGTGTCTACAGAGAACATTAAAGATGGGGCAGAGCTGTTAACCAGACTGCATTACAGTCTGGTTGTGAGATGAAAGTTGTTGCATTGACCAGGATTGTAGCATCCCCTGTTGACCTTCTTCTGAAGACACTGGTTTTGGGCAGTGAGGTGTTCATAGAGCCTGTCAAAGTCTGAGTCATGATCACTGGAACTTTGAGATGGGAAATAATGCTATTTTTCTGACTCTTGTCAGTTAATCTTGTAGTCCCTCTCCTTACTGCTTGGTCACTGTGGCTTATTCCAGTTCTCCATGCCCCACAGAAGGTGTGTGATTCAGCTGCTGCCATGTTAGCCTGCATCTTCCTTGTAGCTGGCTGCTGTGGTTATGTGAGGCAGTCAGCCCTGGAGGGGTGTTTTTATGAGCACTGACCTATTTACCAAACAAAGGAATCCAAGCAGTGAAAGGGGAGGGGGGGAATGCAACCTCTGACGAGCTTTGTGCAATTCATCAGGGTTGCCTTCTGTTCTGCAGAGGGGTTACTTTTCAGCCATGCACTTCAGCTTGGGTTTTGGTCTGTCATAATAGAGGAGATTAAGGAAGGATTTAAAAGTGAGTGTGAGACACATCACTACATTACATCTTGATTTGAAGCTTGAGAAGGACAAATGCTGTAAGATGCACAGGAAAAATGGTTGTGCAGCCTGTTACAGGATTCCATGAATGAGAAAGATTTTCATTGTAGAAGAGTATCCTATCTCACAGTCTGTGATAGAGTTGGGATCTTTTTGTCTTCCTCCCTGGGCAGAAACTGTGTGGATCAGTTCTGTCACTGAAGCTCAGTGCCTTACTCTGTGTAGTCAGAGACCCATGACTTGTGTCATTTGGTTTACAGGAAGGACCCAGACTGATTTCTCCAGTTGTTCTTGGAGAGATCAGTGCAAATAAATATCCATGCTGGCTGTTTACAAACAGCAAGTGATTTCTTCTGACTTTTTCACTAGAGAAGGTTGTCAGACCAACAGCATCCAGAATGCTCTCTGGCTGCAGAAAGTCTTGTCTTGAAGTAGTAGAAAAATGGAAACTGGGAAGTCTGAACAGTAAACCAAAGAGCAAATGCCTTATTAGTGGGACAGTAGGAGGTGCACAACTTTCTTTCTGGAGGGTAGTTGTATTTTAGTGAGACACCTCTGTATCCATGTATTTTCCCATATGAGGTAAAAGTTATCTAAGTACTTTTTAGTATTTTTTGTATTTTTAAGTACTTAAAATGCATATTTTAATGTATTTGAATATAAACTAAAAGCAAAGTCTTGAGGTGATGATCCTGTAAAATCTACTTGGCTCTTAAATGTGAGCTAACATAGTGATTAGTGAAAATATCACAGAACACTAGGGTGCAGGTCAGCCAATATGTTAATTGTAAAAATAATGTCCCTGGTAATTACCTTCACTAATCCTTAATTTTATGTGTTTGAGAAGACTTGTTTTGGGAAATGTGAGACAGTTTATGAATTAAATGCTGTTCTATATAGGAATGGGAGTGGTGCAGATTGCAAAATTTCTGGCACCTTTTTTGTTGAGAACTTATTTACAGATCTATGAACTTTAGCACAGTTACCAATCTAAAAAAAATTCTACGTTTAGTGTTTGCCTCGGGCTGAGTTAATATTTCCATGCAAAACATGCTTAGAAATGGTTAAGGAAAAAAGTGTTTTGTATTGTCTTTGTTTAAAAAAACATAAGTGCTGTAGTAACAAAACCCCTTTGTGATTGCAGACAGCCCAGCAGATGTGTTTTCTGAGTGATGTAATAGCAGAAAAGGTCAGCGCGTGTTTGACTTCCATTCACAAAAGTATCTTAGGAAAGGGAAATCACAATCTTTATATAATATAGGTGTATTGTTCCTGATGTACTGTAGTCAGTTCCAGCTACTTCCTTTTTCTAGACACTGATATACATTTCCTTTTCATAAAGTCTTGTAAAGATTATGTGAGAGAAACAGGAAAAAGAAAATAAAAACTCAGAAATATTGTGGCAGAAAGTAGAAGAATTAATATTTTAGTAGTCAGCAAGTGTTTGGTCAGGTGAAGTAGCAGCTGAGGCGATTTTGGCCATGCACAGGACAGAAGACTTCTTACCAGACTTCTGTTCTGGTAAGAACTTAGGAAGCTCTGAAGTTGGTCAGAAGTTTTGATGACTTACCTGTCTAAAGATGCCTTGTGGCACTACTCAAGTGACCATTTTCAGAGGATTGATATCAAATAAAATTACAAAACTTGAAAAGAGATACAAGGGTAAGGGGAGACAGTTACAAGGGTGAAGGAGTAGCAAGTCAGTTCACTGGAGAGGTAGCTTGATGGATTTGGTAAGACTTGTCTTGTCCTGTGACAAATTGAGGTAAGGAGGAATATGTGGAATGTAAAATGCTGATGTTGAAGTCAGAGCTTAAGTGGATCCATGTGCTGCACTGGCTTTTCTGAAGAGTGGATTTTTGGCATGTGATTGCCACTTCAGGTAGACAATGTGAGAGGTATTGCTGTGAAAAATAAACAGTGGTATTAAGCTGTTAGGGAGAGGACTAGAGCAGTGATACTGAAACAAAGATAAAATACTGGTTTTTTGCAGTGTTACATAATACTCATTACCAGAAATATGTTGACATTGCTTCCAGTCTTATTTGTGTATTTCTTGCTGGGACCTCCAGCACCACCCCCCTTTAGGAAGAGCTCTGTCAGCTGTTTAGCTTGAAGAATTTGATGCATATGGGAGAAAAAGTGCATATGCATACACAGTACAGGACATTCTTAATTACACATTGTTTAGAAGAGCAGGCCTGAGTGTCTCATCTTATTTTCAAGTGATAAGGAGTGTGCTAAACTTTGACTTCTGTAGGCACCTTTTTACTCTTTCACAGTGCTGTTTTATGTACCATGTGATGGAAAAACTGTTTGTGCTCCACTGCACTAATTGACCAAGAACTGCTGTTCCCAGGGCTGTGTTGGCAGCTCAGTTGAAACCATCAATAGTGCTGCTAAGCAAGAGAGGAAGCTGTCAACAAAAAGGCTTGCCTGGTTCAGCTTGACTGAAAGCTTAAAGGAAGGGACGACTACTACAACCTTTGAAAAGCCTTTCTGAGGAAATAAGCTATATATGTTAACAGGTTATCTCATATGAAAACCTGAGTGCACTAACTAATTACAATTATTAAAAGTGCAAAATATTTTAAATATTTCTAAATTAATAATAGGAAACCTATTCTTATAAATTATTGTAAAATAATATCATTTTGTTTCATTGGGTTTTGTGGAAAAAAAAAACCCAGAAAAATAAAATTAACATGGTTTTAAAACTTTCCCTATAAAATGGACCTTGTTTTAAAACTCTTCCTATCTGATTAAATTGTTTTAAAACTTTTCCTATCTGATTAAATTTCAGTGAATAAAAGGATAACTAATTTTTCAAAGTCATAAAGATCACAAGACTAATAACAAAATGCACTAATGGAAATAATGTCCTTTTACATTAAAGTCTTAGAAATATTTTATGAGCATGAGAGACCTTACTTTGATGCAGCTAAACAACCTGATATATGCATTGCAAGATACTGTTCAACACTGGTGTATGAACTATGTCATGTAACTTATGGAGAAATAAAACTTACAAAGAGTATTAAAAATAGTGGCATAACACAGTGACATGACACAGATCTATTAGTAGAAAATCTGTCTTCATTTTTTTAAATACCTTAAATGCAATTATCAGACATCTTGTATACAACATAAATATATGACATCTAATTTCCAGAAGTCCCTGGGTTAATTTCTATCTTTTACACTATTCTCAGATTTTGTAAACACATTTCTTTCTGCAAACAGCTGTACCTGTAATTCACATAATATGTTTTGAGGTTCTGTTGGCAAAAGTTTTATCTTGGCTTCTATTTCTTGCTTCTTTTCTCTTTTGCCAAGAAAAAATAAGCTTATTTTAGTCAGTAACTAGCAAAGGATTTTATAGCATCAAGCAAAGCTATTCCTTATCTTTTTTGAAAGTGCTGTGACTAATTTTAAGTACGTGGATAGTGCCAGTTGTTGAAACTACTTACATAAGCATGTCTTGAATCTGCAGGTGTTTACACAAGTTGCATAGAGATAATGCTTCTTTTCCCTTAGATTTGAGAAGCAATGGACATTGGATCAGACAGGTAACATGAAACAGCCAGAGTCAAACATCAAGTCTGTGCAGGCAGGTATTGAACAGGGTCTGCTGAGATCTGGAAAGAGGCAGGGAGAGTATTATGTTTTCTTCAAAGTGTAATTTTGATAGTCTTAAACCACTTGTGAGCTAGACACAGACTTGCTAAGTAATTTTGAAGATGGATGATAAAATTCTTGGTCAGCAAAATGAAGTGGTGATCTTACTTTTAGCCAGCAGCCTGTGGTTAAAGCATTTACAGAGGTATGTTGGATTATCAGGCTTAATCCCTTGCTTTGCTTGAGTGGATTTTTTTACCCATGCTTTCCACTCTCTAGAGATTTCCCTGGCTGCCACAAAATGAGAGGAGAGAGATGCACAGGGCTTAATTTGTCCTCCTAGTGTGTTTCCACTTTGTATAATTAATTAATCTTTCACTGAGGCAGGGTCCAGAACACAGCTGACACATCCTTTGAATACTGCTCTAATTACTAGACCAGAGAGTGTCCCCCTGCCCTTTTTTCCTCCTCATCTGTCTCAGATGCTGTCTGATTTGGAAGACAACAATGTTTGCAGGAAGAAATAAAAAAGCACCAGAGAATAGCCTTATCACATGACTAAGGTCATAGGGTAAGAGTGATAGCTTTGGATTTTTCCTGGGCTGATACATCAAGTGGGATTTCAGGGCTTTTTTTCATGAAATCATGGTAGCATGAAAGACATGAGGCCTCTATCTCACCTTCATATGTCCAATCCTGTCTTAAACTGGATTGTCAAGTACTGTGTTAACACACACACCAAGAGAAAATGGTTTTGTGAGAACTTAGGGTTTTTAGGCACATATGTTGAATCAGATATTCGTGACTCAGGTGGTATTTATAACATTGATCAAAATTATTAATAAAGCTTAGTGCTTAGTCATCTGAGGAGTTACATGGAACTTCAGGGCATAAAGCTCCAGATTTAAATAGAAAAGAAACACATTAGATTTTTGAAATTTAATTTAAGCAAAGTATAAATGAGTCCACAGTTGAGATCCTGAAAAACCTTATTTTCCTGTTGTTTCAGTATCAGCTATGCTTTATATATAAATTAATGTACAGCTGCAATGTATTTAAGAGAAAGAGTTGTCAAGCTTTATGTACTTTTGTTTTATATTAATGTTTTTTTCAGTGTGAAAATATTACCACGAAAGATAACTTTTTGCTCAGCATAGCTGCTCCTCGCCCAAACTCACAGTCTTCCACCTTCAGAAAAGACAGGAAGAATGTACTAGAATTATGCTGGGTTTATCCCTAAGAACAGTGCTAAGTACAGATTGTTGTTAAACTTCTGCACTCAGCATCCCTTGCACAGTGAAAGTTGTGGCATGCAGGTCTGCAGCTTCACTCTTTGAAGGCTTTGCTCTGCCCACACTGGTTATAGCAGTCATAGGGCATGGGCAGCCTCCAGTTTAGAATTTAATTTGGGGATAATGTGGTTGCTAAAGAATAAAAACTTTTCCAGAAGTTTGTTTATTACTAGTAGTGCATATGAGTCATAGAGAACAGAATGATTCTGACATTGCTGGGAGAGTTTGCAGGCTAATAACTGGAAGCACTCTTCTCAATGCAGACTAAAATAATGAAAATTATTTTGACAGCCTGAAACTAAATGTCACTTCTACAAAGATGCTTTCAGAAGAGAGCCATATCCTGAGAATGACTCAGAGAAGGTTGTATCACATTGTTGACAGAAATTTGGAGAAGTACTCCAGAACTAGGCTTCTCATTATTGTTGTTGCTAATGTTACTGGTGAAGCAGGAAATTTTGTACCTCTGTTCCATAAGCAAATAATAGAAGATGCATTGTTTTCAGGAGGGAAAAGAGAAAAAGCTGTACACAAGTGCTTGCCTAAAGATGTGTTTGCTTTGGTCTCATCAATCAAAATTTAAGTGGTTACTGAGTTGAAACCAGTGTCAGAAAAGTAGACAACTTTTCTGCAGCTTGTGCAGGAAGAAGGCTTTTTAATGAAGAAATGGTGACTTTTTAAAAATTATTTTATCTCAGTGTAAAACCCAGTTACTTTTACAGATTTTTATATTATCAATAAATCATAAGATATGGAAATGTCATCTTTGAGACTATATTCCATGAGCACTTACAATATATAAACTAATATGAAAACATTAAAATTATTATTGACATACTTTATATATCAATTTGTATGTATAAAAGATAAAGCTATAAGTGTTTCAAGAAGCTCATGTTGCTGGTTCTTAATTGTGGGGATAAATGATCTGCTAGTCCTTGTTTCAAAGAGATGGCAACTGAGAGTGACCACAGCAGTAGGTGAAAGCACGCAGTTCTTACCAGAATCTCTCTGAATAACTGATTGTGCCACATACACATGCATAATTTAATTTAGATCTGCTAAATGCAGTCCAAAGAAAACACTGTGGGTTTTATAATTAGTGGAAAAAGTAAGAAAAGTGAAGATATGGCACAAGCCCAAGTTTTGATTTCTTCTCTTTTTTTGTTTTAATTTCCATCCTAAATGAAGCATCTAGTAGCAGGATGGTCCATTCCAAATGCTCTTAGACAGTGATCTGCACTCATTAGAGCCTACAGTAAAAATCTTCCTGACTACTTTGTACATGAAAGATGATTCTGTCCTACTTAGAAATTGATTCATCTTGGTTGTGAGCTCCCTTTGAGTTGAAGACAATTGTGTCAGCCATGGGTTTCTGATTGTATTTTCTCTGGAAAGAAAAGCAGTTGTATCAGAACAGCAATATGATATTCCTGAATTATCATTTAATCTAGATAAAATTTGCTCTGTTGACAAATATATGAGTACTTAGGTTTGGGTTTTCCCCTTAATGTTGTTTTATGCTTACAAATGTACTGTGGAAGCTAAAAGTAACCATACACAAATCACTGTGTAGCTTGAAGTGGCAATTTGCAGAAGTTCAAGCAGTGGACTTTTCAGAACTGTTTTAGAGCAAAGATCACCATTTGATTGTGTGTAACCTTTCTTTTTTTCTTTTTTTTTTTTATTGAAGATGGGACATGGAACACGGAACCTCAGAAGATAGTTAAATTGGGGGTTTTGCCTGTTAGAAGTCTGCTTGTGATGGAGGAGACCATTTGGGCTGCATGTGGTGGACAGATTTTTATAATCAGCACTGTGACGCATTCCATAGAGGTAAGTGCTTTTAAAAACACTGGTGACCTGTTATGCTTCAGGGTATAAGTGGTGAAAATTTAAAGATGAAAATCTGTTTAAGAAGCATCATGATTCAGGAAGCTCTTTATTGAATGTGATCTCAATTCTTTTAAATCTTACTTCCTTAGTTTGTAATTCTGCTGTTTTGTTCTCTGCTGATGTCTCATTAGTCCTTGCTCCCTTTTACCAACTGGTTTCTGTAAGGCGCTTGGAAAGGAAAGAGTATTTGGGGCAAGAGATTTTCTTAAAAACGAAATCTCAAGTAAGGCAGCAGAGAAGTGGAATTTCATGTTAATTTCATGTTAGTGGAAGCCTATAGGAATTTCATGTTAATTACAGCAGAAGGTTTAACTAGGAGACTGCCTCTATATAAGATGTTACTTGTACTTTGTGATAATTCCATAACATATTTTCAGAGTTTTGCTTCTCTGTGGCCTACAAAAATTGTATTTGTATAAGAGCAATTTCTCATGAATAGTCACAAAAGCTGGCTTTTTCAGAACAAGAGAAGTGTTAAGGGCTCAGACTCACATTTGTGACCACATTCACCAGAAAATATTAAGCCCTTATTTCTGTCAAAATTATACCTTTCACCAAAAATAATTTTTTAGTCCAGAAAAAGTTGGGAGTTCATGAACATTAGGAGTTCAACTTCTCCTTCAGCCTACACAAGAGTGTCACTGAATTGCATGATGTTTACAGCCATGAAGTTTTTTCTAACAGGAGTCATGATGAGCTCACAGCCTCCTTCTTTGTGTGCTTTGTTGCTGCTTTTTTTTTTTCTTTTTTTTTTTCTTTGATAATCGTGTTTTCTCCCAACAATTGTCTGTTTGGTACAATTGATTCTGAGTCACTGTCATGGGTTTGCAGGAAAATAGCTAACATCCTAATTTCCTCTGTCTTTTTCTATGTTTTCTGAGAGATTTGTTTCATCTAATAAGATGCCTGGATTGTATATTCTCCTACTTTGCTTTTCTTTAAGGCTTGTTTTGTTGGTAGCTTGAATGGTATGATTAGGGAAAGATTTTGGATGAGTGATTTGGATAGGTGCTTGAAGTGGACTTCCATTTGTTTCACAACCTCTGGGACACATGGTTGCTGTTCTACAGACTTTGGTAAAATCTCTCAGATTCTCAGTAGGAACACAGTAAGAAATCACAGCCAAGTTGTTCCTGTGTGAGGCTGGATATGTACAGCCACATCTCTGTAAATAAGTTTGTTAATTCTGGCCTAATTCTGTGACAAAGCTCTCCCTAAATCAGGTGTTATGGCTGCAGTTTGGACTATGCTGGGCTATTTTGGCAGAGGAGAACAAACCCAGAGTTAAACTAGTTTTAAGGATTAAAGAATATTTAAAGCTTACTATGTCATAGTACAGTAAAGCGTCATAGACTGCAGTGTTGAGACCAGAAGTGTGGAGACATAAAATAAGAAGTACTTTACCAATATCTCTCAGGCATGGCAGTTTCATTTTTCAGCTGTTACTACAGATTTTCCTACAAAAGCATCACAGGAGGTTTCTTCTCATGTCTCAACTAAGCCATCTGTTGTATTCAGAGCTCAGGTTATTATAGGTCCATTGTGCACACAATAAGCACTGCAGCAAGCAAATAAATGGTGCATATGGGTTGAGTAAAGTTTTTTCAATATAAATAACTTGGTTCATGAACATGATGATTTTCGGTATGTCTGGCTGAAGGCCATCTTTTTTATTTCACACAAATACCTATGGCATAGTATGTCATCTTCCTCAAAGAATTGTGAATGAGCAATGATTTTCTGTTGCTTCTTTATGGGTATTAAGACATACTGATCTTTTTCTCTTCATCTCACTAGACTGAACAAGTCACTAATGTTTTCAGTGTTGCTGCCTAAGTGACCTGACTTGTTTTGATAACTTCCTAGGTTTATATTTACAAAAGTGGTCTGCTATGTTGTCCTTACCATGTTCACTGGCAATGGTGTTTCTATATTATATGATGCGTGAGCAAATTTCAACTCTGTCTGTATCAAACATTTTAACATCTGAGCTGCCTCTTCCTTATTGTGAAGAGTAGAAGCTTTGTTGTATGAGGGGAAGCAGCAGCAAGGAAATGTTTGTTCTCCCTCTGCTCTCTTTTGTTGAGAGTTAGAAGTAAAGATCTGAGTCAAGATCTTTTGTATAAACTTCACCTTCAGGAATCCAAGTGTGACACAGGGCTCACCTGTTACTCATCCTTTTTTACTGAAACCTCTATATCTCCATATACTTAATGTGGAGATATTCCATTTATACTCCAATGCAGCTGCTTGCTAGTTCATTGCTACTGTCATGCATACATACTATGTGCTCTGCATCATGTACATTATGTGTAAAGGCAGTGACAAGATTTTAACACTGTATTTGTGCAAGCTCATGAGCGTATTCAAGACTACTTAGGAAACTTGCCCTTGTGAGGCACTCTGCGTCACAGGTCTCTCATATTTAACTGTCTGTGCATTTGTATGCAAATGTAGTGCAAAGTATGTTGTCCTTGAAGATAATCTCATTCCATGCCTCCTTGCTTTGGCAAGATTTTCATTTAAGATTTTTTTCTTTATTTAATAATTTTTAGTAAATTAACAGGTTTGGTATTGTGAGTATTGGATTTGGATATTACTCACGCCTGCTTTTTTTCCCCCTCTGATATAGGTAAGACTCTCAGTTCACTTGTTCTAATGATATGTTACTGTAATAGAATGTTTTAGGTAATGGCTTTTATTGGCAAAATTCCCCCAACTGGCACAATGCCTCAAGATCCTTGGCAGGGCACACATAAGAAATGCATCAATTGCTGTTATATCTTAATTGCATACTCTGATCCTCTTTCTGTGAAGAAGAAATTTTTCACTTAGTTTTGACCCTAGATCTGACAGTTGTATTGCTGTTGGCTACAGACCCACACCAAATAATGGTCCCTGTGCCTGGAGCTCTCTGTTCTCTGCAAAGGCAGTTCGTGCTTGTTTCAAAATTTCAAAAACTGCAGAATATTTAATAGAATAAAGTCACCAGATGAGTGTCATTCTATCCTAGTCTGTTTTGTCTTGGTTTTAAAACTTCGCTAACTATTCAGGAATTACCCTGAAATGTTTAGCTGAGTAAACAAAAAAATGGAAATCCCTATACATGAGTGTGTGTTGCCCGAGTATTGTAACTTCATTAAAGCAGTGAAAGACATTTGTTTGACCTTGAGGGTAATGACATCCATTATTCTCTTCACCTGAAGCTGGAGAAATTGTGGCTCATCTCTTGGTGGAGCTGTTTGGTGTAAGTGAGCACTCCCTCAAAAGAAGGGCTCTGCTGTGTCCCACACTGCTGGAACACTGGTGAGCTGCACTGGGCTGTGGCATCCATAATGCCTTCTGCAGCTCCTGTGCTGCTGTAGTTAGAATGGGAGAACCTAAGGGGGAAAAGCCAGGCTTTGAACAGAGAGGAATGTAGGTATGAAAACTAAAAGAGGAAAAGAAAATGAAGTTCAATTCTTTTGATAACAAAAGGGAATAAGACATCTTTGTTCCTTTGTATCTTTATTACTTGTTATAAAAAGAAAATAAAACAGAAATAAAAGCCAGCTCACTGGCTTTCAGATAGATATGTAATTGAAACAGGTGTCAAAGCTAACATTTTTGCAAAATTTATGCATAAGAAGGTGCAGTTTTGGGGTATGTTCTTGCTTCATGTTAGAAGACTTTCAATGAGAAGAATAATTCTTTCTACAGGCCTTGTTGTGTTTGCAGTATACAGTTTTACTTCGGTGGCTCTGTGTGTTCCAGCAGACAGCTGTACGCATGGCAGGACAGACTTAAGTGGGAGTATAATGAGTTGGCTGGTAAAAATGGAATGTGACAAAAATGCATGTGCAAGTTGTTTTCAGTGGCACCAACAGACTTGTCAGCTGTGGTTGGATCACTCCAGAGAAAATTTTTTCTTTACAATCTGCTTCATTTTTTTTCTAATTTAAAAGAGTGCAAGTTGCTGGTCAGGTTTGCTTCAGCAACCGTGGGTCTATCCCCTAGATATTCTCAAAAGCCAATTAGTCACTAGTTTAGGGATGTATGAGTCTAGGAACAAAGTAAATATTTCAGAATCTTTTTTGCAATGGAACATACATGATAAAAATATCAGCAAATCTAGTCAAAATGACTGTTTCTGACTTTGGAAGACTTTTTAATGGATAAATTCTTCTTTTGAATAAATTTTATGATTTTCAAATTGTCTATATCGTTTGGTAACAAATGAATAGTGGTTACTTGAGGAAAACAGTGAATATAAATGAGCCTGAGTTGCTTACCTTACATTCTGCAGTGTTGTTATTCAAAGAATCAAAAGGCAATACAGTAACACTCAAAAACTGAACCACTGCCTGACAGCTGAAGAGAAAATTCTATACATTTACTAAAAACTGAACATTTGAAGAATAATGTTAACAAATGAAAAAACACAAAAGATAATTCTCATTCTCTTTAAACAGCAAAATTGTCAGTGAAAATAATAATTTATTCAGTAACAGAGTATGAAAAGAAAATTAAGTGCTTACTAAACATAATACCAAAAGTTATTCTTTGTCGAAATCCTTAATTTTTATTCTTTGTCTCTGATCTTAGCCTGTTAGTTGAATTTTGCTGAAAATTTGGACTATATATCTATAACTCAATTATATTTAGATTTCAATGAGAAAAAAAAAGACAACCACAAAATGTAACTCTTAATTGTAATGCCAGGAAAATTTAAGTATATTTCACAGGGAAGAAGGAGGTACTTCTGAATTTTATCTGCAAATGTAATAAAGAGTATATAATACATTAAGTGAATATTAGAGCATTTATTACTTCCTTACCCCTCAGAGAGATTTTATCCAAGGAACATTGTCATTTATTTAGCTAAACAAGTTTTGTGTTTATCAGACTGGCTTTCTGATAATAGCTGGCACAACAATAAAAGGCTGTGTTCAATTTCAGATTCAGTCTTCATACAAGACAAAATTTGAGCGGGGGGGGAATTGCTCTTTGTTAATGATTAAAAAACTTTACTACAGCTTTATCTCCCATGTTAATAGAGACATACAAAGAGAGGTTTCTGCCTTTCTGGAGCCAGGTTGTAACTGGCATTAGATCAAGGAAAAAGGTCTGTCTTCAAAGTGTTGTGTTACTTACATTTAGAAAGAGGATTTTGGCTTTTTTAATGAGAAGCAGCAATTCTTTGAAGGACAGGAAAACAAAATAGCTAATACTTGTGAAATTCAGAAGCATCAAAAACCAAACCGCAACATTAAGGCTCACATTGTTATGTGTGTAATTGAGCAAATAATTGTGTGTTTATATTCTTAAACACTCTACTTTCTAAATATGACTTTTTGTTACATTCTATTATTCTTGCTATAAAATGACCTCCCTGGCAGAACAAAAGCAAAGTATTTTTTCATTCTTGAAAAAGAAGTTCTGCTCTAGATAAAAGTACAGCTGTGGTTGTTTTCCCAAAGGAGTATAAATAAAGAAATACAAAATCATTTTAAGTCTGAACTGTTTTGGGCTTGCCAGCCCCTATCATGCAAAATCTGAGTTACTGTGTCATTAGGTGGGACTTTGGTTCAAGAGACTCCTTCCTAACTATGATATGAACGATGATATATTTCCAAAAAAGTTACAGGGAAATTAATACATCATTTGTGGCTATCTGAACATATCCTGAGCAAGGCAGAGGAAGCTTTGTCCTTGTCAAAGAGGATGAAGATACAGTGCCTACACTGAAAAGCTGGTAAGAAAGGTTGAGTGATGTCCTTGACTTGCATCTCCCCACAGAGCCCTTGTTTTTCTTGCAGAACCATTTTGAGGCCCATCAAGAGGAAGGGATGGTGATCTCTCACATGGCTGTGGCTGGAGTGGGAGTCTGGATTGCCTTCACATCTGGATCTACTCTTCGCCTGTTCCACACAGAGACACTGAAACACCTCCAGGATGTTAACATTGCCACACCTGTTCACAATATGTTGCCAGGTAGCTGAATTGCATCATATGGTAACATTTTTGTTTTATCACTGTTCTCCAGTGCTGTAGATTAGGCCAGAATCAGAAGGTTCATCTCAAACTTTGAGTCTGAGAAGTGTCTTCTGACTATTTGCTTTAGCAAATCATAGTCCATCTCCTGCCCAGGTGAACAATGTGTGCAGTGAGCTGATTGAGTAACAGCTCTTCTCCTTGGAGGTTATTAATGTAATTAGAGGGATAAGCAGGTGGATTCTTCTTTTTGGTCATACTGTTTGACTGTGAAACAGTTGAACAATGTAATCTGTTATGAAAATGTGTTTACTTTGCAGATAGTAGCATTTGCTTTTGGAACCTTAGAATCAAGTACACGATGGAATCATTTTGCCTGGGATCTAGACCAAAAAAACACTTGCTTAATTTTAGTTATATCAGTAGATCCAGGGAACTCAGCTGAAGCACTCACATGCTTCCATTTCAGAGTGTGTTCAGTGTTTTGCTGACTGGCTCTAATTTGTTGAATGAAATAGTTAGTCTTAAATCTGACCTGTGATTGTTAGGATAAAATTTTAAACATTAAGGCTCTTTACATGTTTTAAGACAGAAGCTGTTCAGTAGGCAGTTGAAATGGCTTATATCAGTTTAGCAAGTTACAAGGACCTCAGCATCAGCAAGCACATCAGGTGGGAGCTGGGGCAGTGCTGGGGATAGAGACAGAAAAGAGTGGTACTGGTGTGGCTGAGCATGAGGTATCCATGAGTGGACAACCATTCTTTCTGTCCCTGTTTGTAGACTGGAATAAACCAAGCTTCTGCAGTTTTTATGGGCAATGTGTATGCCAGCTTTATTGCTTAGTTTTTCTAGCTGAAGCCAGTTCTTCCCACACAGAGATTATATTTATATTCTCACAGGAGGTAGGTATAAATCTTACATCAAAAATGTTTCACTATTTCAGTCTCTGTCTTCTTACCATGTTTTCTTTCAGATAATATTAGCTTTGCAATAATCTCCATTATAAATTGGATCTGTCTGTCATGGTCTAAACAGGGTGCATTTTACACATGGTCTTTGACTAGCTCCAGCACTGAACAGCAGCAAATCACCTGCCATTAAATAGATAATTTGATTGAATTCATCAGAATTGTGCAAAGAAATCAAGATCAGTTGTAAAAAGGTTTAGTGTAAAAAACTTTTAGTATGTTCTGCTGTTTATAGCGGGATGAGGGGAAAGGGAAGTAAGGACTCTCTTATATTTTCTGCATATAAAAAATATTAAAACATTTAGCTTTGTGTTCATTGCCATAGCAATAAAACTGTTGCTATAGCATACCATTATTTTTGTAAAAAAGTTCTAGCTAATTATAGCTGGTGTCATTCTTACCCATTTTAGTTCCTTTTTTTTCCCCTCAATGTCTTCACAGAAAGCACACCAGGGAAGGGAAATGGAAGTTTATTCCAGGAGTAGGACATTATTACAGCAAATGTTCAAAGGGAGACTCCTTTCTAAAAATGAACTGAATTTAAATTATTTAGCAGCAGCTCTCAGGCCTGTTTATATGATCTCAAAAACGCTGCAACAACAAAAACTAAAGACAGAGTAGTAGGAGGTTTACATAATAAAAGTTCTTAAAGCAATAAGAACTAAAGCAGTAGTTTTGGAACAAAAAGGAGCTAAAGAATAAATCAAGTTTTGTATAGTTTATACTGAGATAAAAAGGATAAAAAACCAACAAAGTGAAACTGAATTACAACATGGTGAAATAGCTGTGTATTTACAATATATGTATTTGCCTTCATGAGAGATTTTTATGACATGTAGTTTTAAAGGAAACAGCTCTGTTAGCTTTCTGAAATTCAACAGAAGTTCCTTAATATGCAGAAATAACAGATAAGCAAAAATTCAAGTGGTGTTGAAATGAGAGAAGAAACTGCTGTAAAAATATTGCTAAGAGTCTTAAGAAGAGAGATTAAAAAAGGCAAGATCTCTGAATAACTGTGAAGAAGCTGGAATTCTTTCCCTAGGATTTTAGTAGTAGCAATAAGTAATACTGGCCCAATAAACCTATTGGGCTTAGATATGTCACCTCTGTCTTCACTTAAAGTAATGTAAATAGGAGGAATGTTGCTTCATTAAGTTAATGAAACTTTTTTTGTTGTTACACAGTACAAGTAAAAGAAAAACTTATTGTCACTGTTAGGAATGGTTATTGTGAGTTACAGTACTGTACTTAAAAGATAACTACAGTAACTAAGCAGAGGGTCTCATAACCTTAATAATGAGTTCTCATAGGAATAAATTTTCCCAGTTTTGTTCTTAGGAGGAATCTAAGAACAGAGAATAGAGAAATCTATTAACATTTGAAGACAAATACACACACTTCACTAGTGCAACATAGGTCGTTTGTAGAGCAAGTGATCTGTAGCTGAAGGATCAACAAAGGCAGTTTTTCACCAGCCTTTGTCACAGCTAACACCAGAAAAAAAAACCAACCCATACTGTACATGTATGAAGAGCATATTTGTTCTTTCATAGTCACAGTCAGTATTTTATTAAAGAACATCCTTAAACACGTTTTTGCTCTCAGCTCTAAAAGAATTTGCCTATTTAAAGAGACTACTGTAATTACTGTGACCTTGATACTTCATTTTTCATATGGATGATGACAGGTTACCTGTTTAATAGAGATGATTTCTGCTTAACTTGCTGTATTCTGTATATATCTATATATCATCTAATAGCATGTGTGTTTCCTGGAAACAGATGGCAAAAGCAAAGGAAAAAAAAGTATCATTTCCTCTCTATGGAAAACCAACTCTATTATGAGGCTTTACAGCTTGCTTTTTTCCCACCCTGCCAGGTGCTAGACCATGAAAGGCAGTGCTTTATGATTCATGCTGGGAAATGATAAAAAGATGAGAAAACTTTAGGTCAGCCCAGCAGATCTGTACAGTGGCCTGGTTTTTACATTGTAAGAGCAGCATGGCCATGTAAGAGCACATGTAGCAATGTCCTTGCACCTCCTTGGGTTGAATCCAGATCTGTGTAGAGTTATCCAGCTCTGGTGGCTGTTGTAATGGAGACCTGAGAACAGTGAACAAAGAGCAGACCATACTCTTAACTATTCGCTTAGTTCTTGTAAAGTCAGGATCTTGTTCAGATGATTTTACAGGTTTTAAAAGTTTTTTTCTCACTGGAACAGTGTGAGCTAAAAATTGCGATTTAAAGATGAGTATTTTATTTGTTTTAGAGTCTATGTTTATCATTTTCACTTCTTGTTAAATTGTTTGCTTATTGCATAATATATTTGAGGAATTGGATTGACTCTTTTCTGAATTTGAAATACATCAAAAGAAAAAGTCAAAATATAACAAAGATAAGGATGATTTCCAACCTTGGCCAGGAGATAAATTAATATTTTAAGTTAGTATTTTTTTAATCTCTCCATATATACTTCAGTGTTTTCTGTTATTTCAAAATATCTTCTCAGATGCAGATGTTTCCTGCTTTCCAAGATTTCACAGCAAGCAGTTTTTGTTTTGACCTCGCTGTGCTGTTTCACGCTTTAGGTTGTGGTCAGTGTTTAAGGGATTCTAAGTTGCTGGCTGATAATTTGCTGGTTTTACCTATGGAAACAGTAACGCATATTTGCCTGTATAAAACCTACTGTATAAAAGTTGCTTCAGGCTTGGATATGAAATCATGAACATAGTGTTATTTTTTAAATGCTTAAAAAGCATTAAAGTTCTGTTGTTTAAAAATGGGAGCATCTTGCTTCTGCAGGGGATTGAGAGGCAACAGTGCACTTGGAGCTTTTGATAATATTAAAAGTTTAAAAATCGTTCTCAAATATTTGTGTAGTTGATAAAACAAGCTCCAAGTTAAGCTAACCTTAGCTTGCACTTGCTGTGGCACAAGTGGTAGGAGAGGACTCACATGTCATAAATAACTTGAGCAAGCCTGAGTTCTAAATCACAAAATTCAGATACTGATTTTGAAAACTCCAGAACACAAGAGCTGTTTGGGCTTACTGTTGGGACATTTTTGTGCTTTTGTGTGTTTTGCTTTGGAAATTAATTAATCCCATTACTATCTCAAAAAAGCCAAAACAAAGCAAACAAACCCCGCCCGCCCCAAAAAACCAAAAAAGGCAAAAACCCAAACAAACAAACAAAACAAAACACACACACAAACCCACACACTAACACTAAAAACACTAAACCAGACTAAACAACCCCATTGAAAGGGCAAACTCCAAAAGATTTCTGATTTGTGTACAATATAGACCATCCTTGCTTACTTAGGTGAGGAGGGATGATGCATCCTACCAGCATAAACACCTATAGTTCATGGAACTCGACATCGGAATCTCTGACGGTCTGCACAAGTAGATGGAGCCTTTTAAACTTGCTTGTTGTCCTTGTTACACCTGACCAGGATGACCTAATCATTGTGCCTTTAGGGTGTTTAGGATGTCTTTTAGGTAGACAGGCCTTGGATTCCAGATCTTACCCTATGTGAGCTGCTTAAAACACACCACTGCTGGGTTAGTATTTTGATTTTGTAAAGTTCTCTGAGGAAAGACTTGGACTGTGGTCTGCGTCTTGTTTTCCAGTCAAGTGCTCTGGGCGACTGTCAAGCTGCTCCTTCCCTGCTTTCCCAGGGAGTCTGTAATTTGTATATTCTTGGATGTAAATTAGCTCAGCTTCAAGGGGCAAGACAGAAAATCCATTCATTGTGAAACACCTTAATTAAGGTCCTTCTCCAAAGTGTTGAACATGAGGGTTCACTTAAGTCAAGTCAGATGTGGAATTCAAATTCTTGACCTACTAATGAAGTGATTCACAACTAGAGAGCTTATGATGAAGATGAATGACTGTCTCTTCCATGCAGAATTAATAATAAATCCAAGCATGTGTATTTTTGAATCTGAAACTCTTCAAACTTTGAGGTGACTTTAATGCTCCTCCCCCATTAACTTGGGCAAAAGTTTGGGCAGATCATGGTTTCCGTTTCTGAAACTTGCCAAGGGCTGTTTTGAAAATCCATCTAACTGAATCAAATCCATCTAAACTGAATCAAATCCATTCTAAACTGAATCAAACATTGCAAGCAAAAATTAGTTTGTTTTCATTGGAAAACTAGCAATCGTGTAAATAGTGTTGTAGAAAACCATAGAATCATAACAGTAATTTTGATTGGAACTTACTATGAAGGGCTGTGTTGTTCATCTGTCATGAAGAAGTCCTGATTAGACCTGGTTGTTCAAGGTCTTGTCCAGCAAAATTTTTAATACTTTTGGATAGAATGGAGATCCCACAACCTCTCTGAGCAACTCATTGTAGTTTTTGATCACATTTATGGTGATGCAGCTTTTCCTGCATAGAATATAATTTTCCCATGCTCTAAATTTAGCATGTTGTGTCTTATTGTATCACTGTTTCACATGTGGATAGATTCTGACTGTCTTCTGTGCATCCTCCCATCAGTTAGGTGCAGACAGCACTTCCTTTAATATCTGCAGGCTCCTGATCATCTGGTGCTTTCCACTGGACTTCTTCCCAATATGCCAGTGCCATTCTTGTATGCAGGGACCCAAAGTTAAGACAGGTGGACACAGCACTTCTGATAGAATTTCACAGATTAAAAACTAGGAAAAAAAAAGTAATCGTGAACAGGCTTGAGTCTTGAGTATTGTGTTACTGAGCATTGTGAAGTGAAATGCCTTTCAGTTTTATTATTGGGAATATACAAACATAGACTATTCATAAAAGCATGTTTGTAGAGACCGTCTGTCTACATCTTTAGATGCTGTGGTTCAGAGATTTAGGGCAAAAATGTTTCAGAAGTTTAGTAATATTTAAATTGTCATGTATGTAAAGTGTTACTTTCAGAATCCAGCAAAATATTTGCATTTGCAATGAGTTCTTTGCTGAATTGAGATGGTACAGCTGATTGTGTTGCCTGAAGTTGCTTTGATCTAGGCAAAGGGTCATCACTGTTCAGTAACAGAGCACTTGCTAAACTCCACATGCAGCAGCGTGTGTCTGTGACCAGTCTCCTGGTGTGCCATAGGTTATTGCTGGTTGGAACAAACCTGGGTATAATAGTAGCGTTACCCAGATGCCACGCTTGCAAGGGATTCCCAAAGTAACTGGTGAGTGAAATTTCTCAAACAGATGGAGTACTGAAGATGTCACTTCTCTTCTGCCAGTAACTTAAGTGAACCTGCCGAATTGTATGTATTGTTTAGATAAAAGTTAAAGCTGTGTGATGAATTATTCCTGTTCTCTCCAAGCTTTACAGTATTATCCAGATACTGGTCCTAATTTTGTCTCAGTTGTTTGAGAGGGGACAACTGCTTTTCTTTAAGAGACAGGCATTATCCTGTCAGAGTAGAGCCAAATATATGGTGGATGAGAAGAGAATGCAGACAGATTATTTTCCAGATTTAGGGAAAATAGATGCATTAGTTTAGAGACACAGATACTGAAAAATGAGCATGTTGTTTAACTGGTTATTGAATAAATTGGTTGTGTTCCCTTTTTCCTCAAACTGGGGGCCTGGAATATATGAGAGTAATATTTTATTTTTTTACAGTGATCAAGATTTTTTGCATTCTGGAGAGATGTATTTATGAGTTACTTTCATATGACCCCATTTGGAAATACAAACATACGAATGCTGCTGTATCACTATACAAATGTTTAAGCTACTAGCGGAAGCAAGGTTTTAAAAGTGTGTTTAATAGGGGCTTTTCCCCAATGTTTTGGATTCAGAATTCTGTTGAAGCTTCTGTGGTTGCAGAGGGAAGCTGGCAGATATTATGAGGCAAGCTGTTTGCAGCTTCCTCCAGGAGAAAAAAGAAAGCTTATGTAACTTCACAAATGAAAATGAAATCCTCTGTGTTCAGCAAAATACGCAGCAATAATCTGGTTATGACACAGGATAAGTGCTTTGTAAAATCTGGAACCTATCTTAGGTGAAAATAAAAGCAATTACAATAATATTCATAGTTGCAGAATAATAAAAAAAATCTGGTTTTTATTATTTTGGTTTATGTCATATATTCTTGAATTTTATCTGGGATCAAGTTTTGTCAGGTTTCATAGATCTAGCAACATAGCTATTGATAACTGTATTTTAAATTTAAAAACTGGGGTTTTCCACAATTATGTTCCCAATAGTGATAATTCATTTTTATGTGACTGTACTTCCTGTAAAAGCAGAATGTGTTTTATTATAATGTGAATGCATTTGGGAGTTAGGGATGGATGTCGTGATTTGTAAGATCTGTGGGCTTTTTCCCCTTACTAGCTTAGCTCTTTTTCATATTGTAGCTTACTTGGTAGAATTCAATTTTTTTTTCTCCCTTTTTTGCTGTAAGAGGCACATCTATTGATATTGTTACAGCTTCTTAATTTTGTAATGGGCAATTTGTTTTTCATACATTTCTAATGATGGTAAAGCTTCCTTGTACCACCATTACCCCACTGATTAAATACTTGGGAATTAAAAAAAAAAAAAAAAAAAAAAAGATTGTTCAGTCAATTCCTTATGAATCTGTAATGGTAACTAGACAACCAGACAACCAGAAAGATGAGTTTTGGTTCTTGTTGTATAGTGTGGATGGTCTGTTGCAATGAAACAGATGTTCCTATGCTGTTCTGGAGAGGTACAGAGGTAGAATAGGATTGGTTTGGGGTACCACAAAATATATGGGGATTACTGGAGAAAAACTCAGTGTATGTTGTGTTGATGCCAGCTAAAAAGCCAGCAGTATTTCTGTGCTCATGCTGTAGTGAGAAACAGAGCACAAAAGTACATCTGAAGTTCATATGCCATATTTCAGCTGCTTAATTTGTCCTAAAACACTTGTGGTAGAACTTATTTTTGTACTTTTTTTTTCTGTCTACACAAGGCAAATGACTGGATGCATATAATAGGGCTTCAGGAGTTAGCTATTCTGAGCAAATTTCATGAACTAATTATGGTAGAACACTGTGGTCTGGGGAAATAATGTTCTTTAATTGTGTCTTTTCTTTTGGGCTCCAGGAAGAGGAATGGTGTCATACCATGCACACAATAGCCCAGTCAAGTTTCTTGTAACAGCTACATCTATAAACAAGAAGAACAGAAACAAATTGAGGCACAGCCTCCCTCCTGGCTCAGAACCTAAGGACGATGATCAAAAGAACGTTTCTGCATAGTGAAAGACCGAGCTCCTCCCTTAGTAACACCCAGGACACTGCAGTTTGGCTGGGGGTTTCAGCAGGTTCCATTGCACAAAGAAGTGACTTGTCATCATCTTCTGGGTCCCTTACTTTGTCTCATGGATCAAGTTCCCTAGAACACAGACCAGAGGACAGTAACATTATGAGCTTTGAAGGATCAAAACATCTCATTTAAAAGTAAAAGACAGAAATCTAAGAAAATGAAAGCAAGTTCAGTATTAGTAATTTCTGGTGGCCAAGGACACAGAAGAGTGAACAAGAAGACCAAGCAGCAGCGACAAGATGAAACTAGTGTCCTTCAGTGATGGGTCTGGCAAATCCCACTATTTAAATATCTAACTGAATCAAATCCAAGATTGTTTTTGCTATTAAAAATAAAGTGTGATATCCTTTTGTGGCTAATGCCAGCTTAGGACCCAAGCACGTGGACTTTATACACCTGGGAGCAATTTCAATAGGCTCTGGATCATGGGATTAAAGGTGCAAGACAGTCTTCACATACTTAGAACATTCTGCAGTGTTAGAGTATTGGAAAATGTTTAGCTATTGGTGCTGTCTTTGATACTTAGAAAAAAAGGAACTGTTTGGGACTTCTAAATGGTTTTAGAATGTTTTTACCTTATTTATACTCACATTTATAAATATCTTAATTATGTTCTTATAGCACTTGGGAAGGCAAGGGAAGACATGCTATGTCTCATGCTGGTTTCTGCTTACATAAATCAGTTGTTTCCAAAGTGACATATTGCACGGAACAGTGGATTTTAACAAATTAGCAAATATTTTTGAATAAGAAGTAGTCTAATGTGAGCTAATATTAATTTGGCAAGAATTATAATAGTTTCAAACTTCATTCCACAAACCAGAATTTGGTTGGAACAAAACTGGCCTAATCTAATTAATCAGTATTTGTTTTATTTCAACAAAGAACATAGATTTTTTAAATACTAATTTCTAATGTTTAGTATTATTAGAAATGCTGCAGTACAAAAATCACATTAATTTTTTTGCTAGGTGCAATGTGTATGCTATTGTTATTTTTTTGTTATACAGAAAGTTGCGAGGATGCGATGACTTCAGGGCAAATAGAAATACAGATACAGGGTAGCTGTGCATTGTAGTGCTGCTAACACATCCTCTTCAACTCAATATCAAAGCCAGACATGGACTGAAACATTTTTAAGGAGGCATTCACAACCAGTAAATTAATAATGAAGTTATTAATTAAGTCATTAATTGGGAAGATATCTATTAATATAGGAATGTCTATAGGAAGTGCAGGTAATCACTTTAAGTCCTAAATTAGCTGAGTTGTGCTGTGTCCCCAGGCAAGCATCTGTCAATGTCACAGTGCAACAACAACAGCAGAGATATGATCATACCTGAGTGGCAAGCACTTCTTTTTACCCATTTTCAGCAAAGCACCGTCCTGTAAATGGGCACTGGGGAAGTGGGGTGCACAGCTTTATTCCCTCAGATGGGCTAGTTGTCACTTTGGTACTGTTGAAAGAATAAATTCTAAGTAGGGACCTAATCAATGTTTTTTTCATGAATTGATGTATTTCCAAAGGAAACTCTGAATTTGGGATTTGTACTGGAATTGCCTGTTGCACTAATGTCTGCACACGGGAAATACACGAAGGCTTCAGCTCATAAAGACCCTTGCCAGAAATGGTGATGACACATCCTTCAGTCAAAATCTGTTTAATGCAGGTAACTTGTTGAACAGAATCACTGGGAATGTTTTTTTCCCTCATCAGTAGGCTGAAATACAGCGAAAGTATAATGATTAAATTTCAGTTTTGTTAAAACTACAGTACTGTCCATCCGTTCAGTAAATGCCATTTAAGTATATCTGAAGTAGAACGTTTGTCAGATGTATGCATGACTAGAATCAAAGAAAACTTCTGGCTACTTTGTTAGCATTATTATCCCAGTAAGAGGGTGATTTGCCCTGAAATTGTTTCTGCCTACATCTAATTCAGAGCCTTGATTCCACTATGTTTTTGTTTCAATCTGCCTAGTTTAAATCACTATCAACCATAATAGCAGTGTTTCCCAGCACGTGCCATTTCAAGGCAAACAGTACAAGAGGACTGAGATATTTTGTTGGGTATAGCAGTAGGGTTAGAGTTTTTAAATGTTGCTGAAATTTATTTTCTAAATTTGCAGCAGATTTGTGTGCATCTAAAATTTCCAGCCTTGTCTGCTTTAAAAAGCAAACCTCTATCAATATGACCCCCTCAGTAGCTGACTGAGCACATGGACTAACTTAGGTCTTCCCTGATGCCTGACACCATGAGTGGCACAGAGGGAATGCTGGTGAAGGCAGTCCTTGCCTGCTAAGTGGCACCAAAATAGGCATTTCAAAATCAGATATGCATCCTGATTTCAGATTCTTTGCCCACTTCCTCCATTGAGCTATAACAGCATGGATTTCAATGAGTCACAAAGGATACTTGTTACAGGTGGGACTGTAGGTTTAGGATCTTCATTACTGTTTGTGCTTTTTATTCCATGTTTTTTGCTGTGTGGTCTTGCAACTTCGGTTGAGTATTGTCAGTGTTAGCATAGGCCTAGTGTTGGCTTGAGTCCTAGTAGAGGAAAAAAAATAGGAAAAAAAGCAGAGTGCCTCTAAGCCAGGCAGCTGGCAACATTTTCCCAACCTTTTCTTCTTCTCCCTGACCTACTGCCTAGGCTCCCCTGGCTTGAGAGATCAAGGCCAGTTTCATTTTCTATACCCTTCCATAGCTATGGCCCTGAGAGCTGCTCTTTGCCCCCTGTATGGAAAGTAACTTGCATGTGCAGGTTTAATGTATGTATACTGAAAAACAAGGTTAAAAGAGTTTTCTGTGTATAAAGCATAATAATCTAGTATCTCTTGGCTACACTGCAGCAAAAACACCACAGGTTTATTTCACATGCTCCTTGGCATGGTATTCCATATCCTGCCTTCAGGACTGGAGAATTGCATCTACTGCCGGATGGATTCTTGATCACTAGGAGCAGTAAGTAAGGTCACCACACACTCAACTGGAAATCCATGCATGGTGTTATTACAGGATCCTCTGACAGTAATTCTTGAGAGTTGTAACGAGGACATTTTTCCTGTCAGCTGAAATGTATTTTTCTGCAGTTCTATCAATAGGACAGTAAAAGCAAAGTACAAATCTGCTCTTCTGAAAGTACACTGAGTTTTGCCGGTGACTTCTGTAAGAAAGGAATGGGTCTCTTATTCAATTCCCTATTTTGGAAATACCTATATATTTATCTTATTAAGCTGTAAAGCGAAAGAGAACCTGTATGTCTGTCTTTAAAAATACATATTGTCATGGACTAGGTTTTAGGAACTAACTGAGCCAATGTGCAATGTTTCTTTTTGACATGCAGCTTACTGGTATTACCTTACTATGAAAACAGGCAGGAACCAAAGTTTCTCTTACAGCTGGCAAGTAGACTTTATAGCTGATGTAGGCTGTGCTGCTCGGAGGTTGGCTTTTGCTTTCTGATACTGCTTGTCTAGATTAATAGAAGTTATGAAAATAATAGGAAAAAAGGGGAGCAAATGTAACCACTACAATATATTCTATATATGTTTTCTAACACATAGTATGTCTTTTGTAAACATGAGCCATAAAATTTGTGTATTTATGTTTAAAGTATAAATTGAGAAATATGTTGAATAAAAATTAAATTCAGAAGAACATCTTGGGTTGTCATTTCAGCTAGAAGGCTAGAATTTGGGTCATGCGTTAATGAATAATAAATATGTATTAATGGACTCATGCAAGAGAAAATAGGATATGTGGTTAGGGTGCAAAAAGATGATTTGTTTGTTTGTTTATTTTATATTTCTACAATTTAAATGCACCAAATGCAGTTTCTGAAAATTATGCTGTCATTTATTATAAGGTTTGATTACTGTATCAATGGACCCAAATACTGTCTTAAGCAGTAGAATTTCTACTATGCTCTGTGGAGTAAGCATCAGCAGTTGGGCAGCATGCATGCTGCATAAAAATGAGAAGCATTAATTTTGAAAATGAGTACTGCAAAGCAAAGGCTTTAAGAGAGGAAATTAATTTTCAGTTGCTAACAGGCAATTCTTTCTAATTAATCTGCCCTAAAGGATACATACATCCCATGATTGTGTTTAAATACAGAGACTTGTATTTATCAGACTAGGCAATAGCATTTTTTAGCATTATACCTCTGCTAGTATAAACAAACAAGAGGAGTTGATGAGAATTCTTTGGTAGCTAGGAATGCCTGCTTTTTTGCTCCTGGCTGTATACCACAGCTCTTTAATACATGGTTCTGAAAAACATCAAATCATACCTGTGCACACCTGGAGACAGATTCTGTCCCAATGGGAATTTACAGTTCATTATTTATGGTGACAATCTGAGGGCTAAAATTGCTAACTGCCTCTTTGAGAGAGGCCTGTATATTGGGAAGGGTTTCTTGAACTGTGGTTCAGTGCTTAAACTTCCCTGTTCCTCTCTCTTCCATACTATTTAATTTTCTAACTGCATATAGACAAATTGGTTTTTGTAAAATGCATTTGCAGGTGAGAAATACCAGTCATTTGGAAGGTGCAGCTGTAATGGAGGGTTCTGCATGAGTTAGTCTGTATTGCAATGAGTGATACCATGGAGCTGATAACAGTATTTTTAGATTGCTTTACATAGCTTCATAGTAATAATACTTCACATAATAATAGTCCTGTTAAAAAGGCAGATTAGTATCTGTAGCTTGGAAGAAGATTAAGTTGAAAAGTATTTGCCTGACTTGAAGCTATGTGATGAGTCTGTAAAAGCACACAGATTAAAGCCATTGCTGCTCTCTAAGCCCATGATTAGTCCTTTAAACATCTTCTTCTTTCAGGTGTCCTGTACATGTGGTGGTGGAAAATGTGTGAGTAAGCTGGCCAGGACTAGGGTGACAACTGGAGCACTGAGCTGTGATCACAGGTAGTAGTTGGCTGGTGTTGAGCCTGGCCTGGGCTGCTCCTGTCAGACAGCATTGGCAAAGCCACTTACTGCTATATTTTAGGGACTGATTAACTGTGGATGTAAATTCTGTTGTGCCATTTGTAGAATAGGCTTTCTGCCTCTAGTTTCTTGATACTGATGCAGCCTTGCACGTATCCATACAACCTTCTTTCTGTGGGATGGTTGTGTAATCTGGAACTTGGGACCTGTCAGGAGACAGAAATACTCACTAGCATAGATTTAACATGTACCATACAGGTACCAAGCTGGTATGAAGAGTGCCACTGTTAATCTGGGATGGTTCATCAGCTGCTTGCACCATGCCACAGCTCAAAATTCTGGTCTACTTCCTATTGTTTTTAAGATTTATGGGCTTTATCACTGTATGTAGGATCTACATCCTGTTTCCTCACAAATGCAGCATGCATACTGCCAGATCGATCTGCTATTCAATTTGAGAAATCTAACCTGAGATTTTTCAGAATTAGCTGCTGCTGCCTTGTAATTGTACTTATTTGATTAATAGCATTTTCTTTAAATACATGCCTGGCTACCAAACTGCCAGAAACACTTTTTTCCTCCTAAAACAAAAGAGTCAGCAAAGCAACACTGAAACAGCTTCAGATGAAAGGATCTGAAAATTTCCTAGCAGATGAAGAATTACTGTGTGGCTCCATTTGAAATGCAACAATGCCAATATATGACCAAAAGCCCTTCAAGTGCTTTGGCCAAGCTCCATGAACCACACTATAAAGCAGTTAGTCTTTCACAGCGTGACCTTCAAAGTGTTCAAAGGGATTTTTTCCTCCAGCAAAACAGGCCTTGACAGCAGAACTGCAAGTTCTACTGTTGTACATGTTATATTCCAGTGATAATCACAGTTATCATTAGTGTGTGTCCCAACCTACAAGATGAGCCAGAACACCTAGGATTAAAATGACACCCCTTGGGGGAGATGGAATCATTATAAGAATTTACTGGAAATACAATTTCAGGAGTATTTTTGACATCAAAAGGTTCAGTTCAGCCTCCAGCAGAGTTTTCTCAAAGCACTGAATTACCTGATTTCCACTGAAACCTATGTATCTTAAATGCTCAAACGCAGATAAGGAGTATGGGTTTAAATTAAAAAAAAACTTAGCTACAGAGTAACAGAAGTTTCATTTTTCCTTTCTCTTATTCCACATTGGAGAGAAACTCTGTGGGTTTCAACTTGAGCATCAGGATCACCTTTAATGTGGGTACAAAAACTGCATTTGCTCACGCCTTCCAAATCAAATTGTTCAAATTGTTTCCTGTGGTCTGCTCTATCTGTGTGCATTTCAAGTTACTGAACAGGCCTGCCAGACTACACTAACTAAATGCTTTTTAGTCTTCCTTTCTAAGGAGATTTCTTTTTCTGTAGAGTTGGGAAGCACAAGACTGTGTGCATTAATGAGGAGGATTAGCCCCAAGATTTGTAAGAGCAACCACTCTTCTGCAATGTTGCTCAGAGCAGCCTGTGATGCTTTTAATCCCAATCACAAGCAACTGACACCATCAGTTAAGCTGCATCTGCCCTGCTGAACCCAGAGCACTTGAGAGGTTACAGACACACCGTGAGGCCGCATCAGGTGGGATCCATGTGTCAGTCCTTTCCTTGCCTTTCAGGGGAGCAAAGTTGGTTACAGCCTACACCAACACATGATAACATTCCATATGGCATGGGGAGAAATGTACAGATAATGAGGCATTTTGCTCACAGGCCATATCATAGACACATTTAGATGAGACAGGCGATGGGAACAATCTGTGGCTAATTATGGCTGGGAAGGAATGACTGGATAAATTCAGCAATGTAAAGAGCAAGGGTAGGTTTTCATTTTTTTTTTTTATTTTTTTTTCCAAATTCTTCGGGTTTATTTTTAGCAAATTAGGGGATGATGTGCACATTTTCTCAATTGCTCATCTAAGTAACTGCTATGTATTCCCCGTCTTTAAACCTTATCAAATGCTATCAATCTCATTAAAAGCTGCTATTCAGACACCTCTTTAGGTAGCAGAAGTCTGTGTTAATTAGGTCCTTTTTTTTAATGCTGGTTGCTTTTTCTTAAACCAATATTGATTTGTCTTTGGTGCACAGAAGTATGCAAACCAACACTGAAGAAATCTTATTATTTGTTTTTCCTTACAACTATAAGGCTCTATCTGAGCCTTATATACTCAGAAGCTGATAACTCTCATGGTGCAACCAGCACTTTTCTTCCAATTCTACAATCTGGGCATATTATAATTATGTGAAAAATATTACAGGCAGATCAGCTTGGCCCTGCATCAGATATATACAACATATCATGTGTAACATGTATACAGCATATATATATGTTTTGTATTCCAATATAAAAAATGTATTTTAGGCATCTTTGCCCAGCAGAAATAAAATAACTATTTTGTCTGGTCCAGCAATAGCATCACACCAATCCTTGAGGCTGTTGTATTACAGGCACTAAGAAGCATTTCACTCAGGAGTGTTCAGCTGTTAAACACAGGATAGCAAAAGAAGTCAGGTTTTCTTTTCTCTGTTCTGTTCTGGTTTTAAATGTTGGCTTCTACCCATGAGCAGACCTCTGGGCACTGCAGGGAACAAAGACATCAGCTACTACTACTACATATCTGATATTCAACTATTATCTGTTCCAGAATTTTGATGCTGGAACATTTATTTTTTTCTCTACATTCTTGTGCCAATCTAAATCACCAAAAGACCCCTCCAACAAAACAACCAACACAGAAAACTAAAAATAGCCTACCAACACTTTGTATGTGCGAAGAGCACTGGTGGCAAGTCTGTGCAGACAGACCAGTGCTGCCTAGTGTGCTGGACATATTGCCCACAATGTGATGGACTCAGTGAGCAAAGGCTGCACAGCCCACCTAATTAGATGGGTAAATAATTGAGCGTGGACCCATATGCAGCCCCATGCTCCCATGGATGCAGTATCTGCAGGATTCTACTTTGCTTACTTATATAAGCTAGTTTGCATATGCTGTGAGCTACACTCTGAGCCTGATATCTAGGAAGACTTAAAGCTTCTTGTTTCAATAGGATGTGGAGTGAATATTTCATCTGGATAAATTAATTATTTGGTTAAATTATTCCTAACCTCCTTAAATGAGAAGTTCTTGCCAAGAAACAACCACCCTGATGACTGGGGATTATTAATTTTTGATGTGACCTACTGGCTAATTTTGGGCTGAGGAACTGTGCATTTGCTCCAGCTACCTCGACAGCCCAATCCTTGCAAGACAGCCTCTGAGCTGGGAATGGCAGCAATGCAGCTGCTGGTGAAGCCGGTGGGAGAAAGAAAATAAATATATTACCTTGCCCTGGAAGAGCAAGGCCCTGATAAGCTTTTGAAAAGATGTGCTCTGGATGAGGATGCTGTTTGGTGACCCTATAATGAGAAAGGCATTCAGCACTATTGCCTATTTCTGCACTGGAGACATTGCAGTATTATTCCTTCTAGAAGGAATACTTTGTTTTGCCTGATGTGGATCAAACAGAAAGGTGTGTGAGATGAAAAAACCTTCCCATTACTATTTCTTCATTTGGATTTTTTTTTTTTAACCAGAGAAACACTTGATAAAATTCTTTTACTCCAGACTGTGTTTCCTTTTTATTACTAAGTGCCACTGCTGGTACAGAGAGACGCAGAGCATGGGCTGCATGTCCAGAAGGAAGGCTGGTGTATGTAACTGGGCAGGGGCCACCTGAGGTTTCTGGGACAGAGCACAGCAAATACTTCCCTTCCTGCCTCTACTCAGCACTCTACTGTTGTTGCTCCAGGCTAACTGCCCCTTGCAGAACACAGGATCTCAGCAAGTCCTGATGGCCAGTAGCAGCATTACAATAATCTATCAGTACCCTTGATATTTGTCCCATCAGTTGGGCTACAGACATGCATGTCAGGCACCAAACTATGTATCATGTAACTGTGTGATACCTGATTTCTTTAGGACATGGTCTTTTCTATACTGGGACAATGATTCATCTCATGTCATTCAGGCATTAAAAAATTGTCTACAGCTGTACCAGTCTGACTTTACAGCTAATGGAAAAAAAAAAATAAGAAATACCAAAGGATGATTCACCTCATCCTAAGATAAGATGTAAAAGATAGGTGAGAAAAATTGCCTTCAGACATAGTTATTCCTGTACATTAATTATAAATGGAGCCTGGGGAACTCAGGTTAAGTAGGGAAATCAAGCGACTAAAACAGATGATTTGTACAATGTGTGTCCCAGTTTTTTCATCACCTCCATTTCTACAAGAAACTGTGAGGCTAATTGATGAACAGCCTTATTCTCCATGGAAAGTGTCCTGGCCTATGATCCAGAGAGCAGCTATTGCAAAAGTTATGCGAAGAGGTCAGCAACTCTATATTTGTTTTCACTACTGAGTTTAATGACAAAGGGGCATGGGAGAACTGTAAAGAAACTTGGGGAGAAGAAAGTAGAGTGAGTTACAAGTTAGAGAATTGCTGCCCAAAGCTGAATTTTTCATAAAGCAGGATTGAGGTAATTTTACCTGAGCTGCTTCTGGCAATGTTCAGTGAGGGCAGAAGATAAAGTCTGCAACAGCCAAGTGCTACCTGACTTCTCCATGGCTAGATCTCATGGGAATTGGATTTTCTATAGGTCTTCTGCTGGGTCTAGCCACAGGGGCAAGTATGGCCCATGGAAACACAATATGCTACTTCCTACTCACCACTGGTTTTCAGATTGTCTCCACAAACTAAAACTCAGACAACCTCTGCTGTACACTCATACTGGAATGTGATGGGCAAGTAAACCTGAAGAGAAGCTAAGAAAATCCAGTACTGGTTAAAATTGTCATGTATTCAGAAAGCATGAGTCAGAATGATCTCATATGATCTCAGATATTATACTGCTGCCAATGGTCACATAACTCTCATTAGTATGAATAGAAGTCAGACACCTTAAGGGGAGACAATACTCCAGAGAGAAATAGAACACAGAGATTTTAAAACTGAAAATAATTTCCGATAGCTGTATCAGTCATCTAATTTTAGTGTCATCTTGAATTATATATATATTGTATTTAAAGTAACATGAAACAGCAAGAATATTAATTCCTGATGTCAGAGAGAGGAGTTATTTCTGGCAGTTTTTAATGGATCTGCTGTATCACATAGAAATTTCTTCCGGCTAGGCAGGAATAAAACCACATACGAAACTTACATTTTAACCTTGTAATGGACCCACATCAGGGGACAGTGACAAATTCACAGTTAATGCTAAAGCCACATATTGTGGTTACTGTCTCTTCTAAGCCCCTGGTGACATTTATGATTGTTGCTTATCTATTTTATAGCACCCAGAAGAGCGCTACCTCTCTCGAGATGATACATGACCTTTGCTTGGAAAACCAGTCTTCTGGTTAAGGGCTGCTCTGAAGTCAGCTCACAACATGAGTGGGGCCAGAGGTTTCACGTGGTTATAGTTACCCAGCACTGCATGCAAGCACTTTAGTTTATTAAGTGCTAAGTCAACACGTAAGAGGTTTTAGCACAACTGATGTCAAAAAGTAGAAGCAATGGGACAAAAAGTAGGAGAAGACACCCAACCACATTTGGCCATCACAACCATGATGCTGGAAGAACATACAGCTGCAATGGTCACACTGCCAGCACAGAAGCAATTAATTGTCAGGTTAATTTGAGACAGGAGACACTAGTAGCTTTTCAAGTCTGCTCAGGAGTGTCTCACAAGGCCAGGAGCCACTCACTGGGCACTGCAGGGGAACCAGTCTGGCAGGACCCTGGAGTCAGTGGAGGACGGAAAACGAGAAAACCTGCAGATGAATAATGTTTGAGGCAGTAGTATCATAGGAAACCCCATGTATTACAAAGACAATATGATATATCCCGGCACCAGGAACAGGTCAGAAAGACCAGGATAGGACGGCACGTCTGCTGTCTTGGCAGAAATCAAACTGCAGCTGGTAGTAAATCAAACTACCTGTGTCGGCGCTGACCCAGAGTACAAATAACCATAACATGGAGAGTTTTTTAAGAAACTGAAAAGAGGGTCCAGTTCTGGGAATCCGGATGAGAGTCTCAGCTTCGAAACGCACGAGAAAATGGGACTAGTGCCAATTGCACCCGGCCTCCGCGGCGTTGCTCCTCCGCCGGCAGGCACCTGAACGAGGCAGGGAGGGGCTCGGCGCGGGCGGCCTCCCGCGGCTCCCGCAGCGCGCAGGCGGTGCCGGGCCCGCGGGGCTCCAGCCGGGGCGCCGCGCACAGCCCCCGCCCTGCCCCACGCAGCCCCGGCACGGCTCCCGGCCCCGCCCGGAGGGGAGCGAGGAGCGGCGCTCCCCGCCCGGCGCCACACGGGGGGAATTTCTCCTCAGCGCGGGCAGGTGGGGCCGCTCCGCCGCCCGCCCCGCCTCAGCCCCGCGGGGCAGCGCGGGCACCCCGCGGCGTTCCCGGCTCGGCCGCTGCCCCTCCGTCGCAGCAACAGGTCCGTGCCCGCTCCTCGCTCCGCCTGCCGGGCGAACAAAGGGGCTGAGCGCGGCCCCGCGCCCGCCCAGCCTCCGCCATCCCGGCCCCTGCTCTTCAGCCATTTGCCTCGCCTGGCACCGCGGCGCCGCTCCCCCCGCCTCCGCCGCCCGCTCCGCTGCCTGGGCGAGGCGCCGCGGCCGCTGCGCTGCGGGAGCTGCCCCGGGGCGCTGCGGGGCTCGTCGGCCGCCGCCGAAAGGTGAGCGCGGAGGCCGCGGGGCGGGAGCGGGGCCGGGGGCGCGGAGCCTTGGGGGAGGGCTGGTGCCGGCATCTGCCGGTGTCTGCGGTAAAGACCGCGACGCGGAGCCACGGGAGCCGCGTGTGTGTGAGGGTTTGCCGGAGCACTGTCAGCTTTAATCGTGCTCTTTTCCTCTTTCCTCTGGCGCCCTTAATCCACCTCCCCTGGGCACCGGGAAGGCCGGGCACATCCCCATATCCCTTCTCCATATGTCGCAGAGGAGCCGACCCTGATGCTTGCGTATTTTATATTTTTGATTTTTTTTTTATGCTTCTGACCTATTAAAAATCTAAGTGACTCTTTACACTAACGTTTAGGGATGTGTAGCAGCAGAGGATTGCTTCCCGCTATAAATTCTTCATGGCGTGCTACTCCATCCTACTAAAAGCACACGCAAGCCCTGGGTGAACATACAGCGTGCAGGATTTTGCAGGGTGGCAGATGCTTCAAAAAACTTGTACTAAATTTCGGTAGGTAGGCTTTTATGTCTGGTGCTTTAAAGCATCAAAAAGCAGACTCCTAACCCTAGCTTACCCGTAGCATAGAAAATGATAGTATTAAATCTTATAGCCAACATTTTTCACCCCATCAGGAAAAAATAAAGCCCTCTAAAAATAATAATATTCTGTAAAGCTTTTCCACAGCAATTAAAGCAAACAATAGAAAACTGGAGCAAAAGCAAGGAAAAAAAAAAAAGTAGGGCAATAAAAAATGGAATAGCAATAAAATAGAACAATCCTTCTGTACGATCTGGGAAGCAGAATGGCTCTCTGTTTTCCAGGGACTTAAACATCTGTCTCATAAAAAGGAATAAAGTGGAATATTTGTGGAAAATAATAATTAAATTGTCACTAGTATTGACAAATCAGTATTTCCTCCCTTGTTTCATTATTTGGCCCATTCTACTTCTTCTGCTTCTCTTCCCAGGGCCCATCACACAGCACTTATTCACTTTTTAATTAGGACATCCAGTGCATGCCAGTGGGATGCTCTGGTCATCCACTGCTAATGGCACTGTCTGCTGAGAACCTGCCAAGAGCCAAGGACTGGTCCTGTGCCTGCCCCAGCTCCTCTGGCTCTGCAGGACTTGGTCCTGGCAGTGGTGCCACTTGGAAGCTGGAGTTTGCAGGACTGCACCTTGATAGTATCAAAAGGCTGAAATGTGTAATAGCTTGCTTTCTTCTATAAATGCCGTGTTTGTATCACTTTTTAATACAACAGATAGTCCAAAGAGGTGGACAGACTTGAAATGTCAATAAATATTAGAGCACCATTATTTGGCAGGAGCATTCAATGAAAGTCATTAACTGGCTTTACTGTGGTAAAGCAGGATTATAGTATTTAGGGCTGGCCTAGGTTACCATAGAGATGACGATGTGGTGAGACGACTGCGTCCAGATCCTACTTACCAGGGGTTTCAGCATCCTGTAGTATCCTGTTGCAAGAGGATATTAGGGGCAGCTGACTGCTAAAGAAGAGTATAATAAAACATGAAAGGAAATCCTGCAATTTCTTTAAGTTAGAATTAAACTTTTTTTTAATACTTTTTTTTTTCTTGGTGGGATCCTTTGTAGAATTTGCAGGGATATTTCTGTTTATTCCTACTGACATTTTACAGCATTGCAGTTGGGAGCCTGTTTCTTGCCTCTGAACAGAAGCAGAAAAGTCATTTTATACCACTTCACATCCCTGAAAATACCTATTTTAAAAATGAGCTCATTTTCATTGTATTTTATCTCATTACCCTTCTCAGGACATGACATTTTTACTCCTGGTGTTTTATTTTCCAGTGAAATTGTCATCATCTATTGTTTCTGCTTCATGTTTGGTCTCAGTGTTGTTTTGTCAGCGAGCAGGCATGATTAGTTCTTTTCACTGTAGAATTACTTTATAGCAGCTCAGGATTTGACAACCAGTTTAACCTGATGTGTGACTGAGCTCTCATTGAGCAGGAAGGGACCCTGCTCTTTCCCTAGCCTTAGCCATACATTCCTGCCCAATTCCCTGTGCCAGAACTCTTCACCATGTGACAACGCAGTGAATGGACAGAGATTTTTGCCTTCCTTCTGCAGTTAATTAAGCAGGCACTCGGTTTACACTGCAGATCTTGGCATTACAAGTGGGGCTAGTCCTTGTGAACAGTGTTTAAATCTGTGTGTAACTCTCTGCAGGATCAGGACCAATTGGTTGGCAATGCTGCACCCTTTTCTTCGTCCTAAAATGCTCCTTGGATTCTAACTGGCAGTCTTGGCTTCAGAAGGATTAGAAGACTGGGTCAGTATTGTGTATGGAGGATTGAGTGTTAATGCAAAAAAGAGCTGGCTGAGGTTTTTTTGTTCTGAACTACACATTAGGTACTTCACAGTTTCTTTCTTATACCTCATCAGTGAGGATGGCAGGAATTCATGATCGGTTAAGTCAGTTTATTTAATGCAAAACAAGCAGGAGAGAAAAATCCAGTGGTTCTACAGATCTTGCATGGTGTGTCAGGGGGAGACGAAAGATGTGTCACATAAATGCTTTTCAGGTGTGATGTTTCACAAGCTGCCATTGCTGTGCCTCTGGCTGAAGCAGACAGGTTGACAGCCTTTTTTAACTCACTCATGGAAACATGCCAGAAACCGCAGTCATTCTAATAACAAATCAACGTGTTGGTCAAGCACTGCTTCCATGCTGTTATGTTGTCCTGTCACAACATGATTTGCATTAAATGAAATTATTTTACATTTATGCATTCATAGATTAGCACAAGCTCTTTTTTGTTTTTCTGGACACTGACTCCTCCAGCAGTACTTAAGGAGCTAGGTAAGTTTTGGATCTCTAACTGCTGGGAAGGCTCTGCTGAACTTCTAAATATTTCAAACTATCAACCTGTCAGAGTATACAATAGTTTTGAGTTTTTTTCTTGGAAGCAGTTCTGCTTTTTTCCCTTTCGCCCTTTCTTGTAAGTAGATTGAAAAAACAGGCCCTGAGCTCTGAAAATGAACTATTATTTTCTGCAACCATATTTTAGGTGTTAGTAAGAAACTAAAAGCCAACCCTTTGCTATTGGAGTGGCATGGAACAACAAATGTTCTGATTCCATCACTCAAAGACAAATCTCTGCATGGGAGAGATTTTCTCTTTTCCTGTAGCTTCTTTCATCTTTCCTTTTACAGCAACTCCCTGCATTGCTTTAGTTCAAAAAAAAGCTACCGTTTACATTTATCTATACAGTTGTGGTGGATTGACCCTGGCTGGATGTCATGTGCTCTTATTACTCCTCAGCTGGACAGGGGAGAGAAAATAAAATGTAAGCCTTGTGGGTCAAGATAAGCACAGTGAGCTATCACTCGCCAGTTACTGTTGCGAGCAACAGAGCCGACTTACGGAATCAGAGTGGGATAACGAGAAATAAACAAAATCTTAAAAACATCTTTCCATCATACTTCTCTTTTCCCCAGGCTTAACTTACACTTGAATTCTTTACCTTTCCCCCTTCCCCAGTGGTACAGGGGGACATGGACTGGGCATTGTGGTCAGTTCATCACATGTTGTCTCTGTTGCTCCCTTCTCCTCACAATCTTCCCCCTGCTCCAGTAAGGGAGAAGGTTCTCCACAAAATCTCTAGCATAAGTCCTTCCCAGTGGGCTGCTGTTCTTCACAAACTGGTTCAGCAAGCGTCCCTCCATTTGGTACCGTCCTTCAGGAACAGAGTGCTCCAGCATGGCTACTCTGTGGGTCACAAGTTCTGCCTGCAAATCTGCTCCAATGTGGGCTTCCCCATAGGGCCATGGCATCCACAGCATCCACCTGTTTCAGTGTGGGATCCTCCACGTCTCTGCTCCACCATTAACCTCCATGGCCTGTAGAGGCACAACTGCCCCCACCACAGGCTGAACGGGAGTCTGCAGCATGGGCACCTCCTCCCTCTCCTTCTGCACTGACCTTGGAGCCTGCAGAGTTGTTTCTTTCACATGTTCTAAGTCCTGGTCTTGTTTGCCTGCAGTTTGCTCCTGCACAGAACTTTTTCCTTTTCTTAACTCTGTCATCCCAGAGGCACTACCACCATCACTGATGGGTTCTGCTTTGGCCAGTCTGTCCTGGAGCTGGCTGGCACTGGCTTTATCAGGCATGGGGAAGCTTTTGGCCTCTTCTCACAGAAGCCACCAATGAGGGGCAGCAGCTCTCCTGCTTCCAAAACCTTGCCATGCAAACCCAGTGCAACAGTGTAAGAAATCCAGATGCTCATGAAGTTAATGGGACTTTTCCTTGACTGCAGTGGAGTTGGGATTTAAAGTGATGTCAGACTCTGGCTTTGTCAACATTCTCTGTGATACTTAGGTGGCAGTTTCTAGTTGCAGGCTACTAGCACAAGCCTTGTTCTCTTCAAAGCATGGAAGTGATCAGGACCCAAACATACTCTTCGATAACAATTGATAACCAAGTTTTGAAGTTTTATTTCCACAGTAGATGCAGAAACAGTAAAAGCAAATGTCATTTGAGTGTACTGTAGTGTGAGCTTTGTGGAGTTTGTCAGTGCCACATGTCCCAAGAAGTTTTTAAAATTTGATATAGGAAAATGACGACAAAGACTGTCCATGTGCATTCATGCAATACAATTCACTGGTGCTGCTTCTTGTTGTCAGGATGAGGTCTGTACCACCCATTCTTTGTGATAGAAGACCTTTGAGACAGGCAAGAGAGTTGGAAGACTCTGTTAGTCCAATATCTGGACAGTATTTCTGCCAAGACATTTTGCAGCCTTATGGGAAATCAATACTTGGATTGTACCCCCAAAATCAGACAGCTTTTCACTTGACAGTGGCTGAAAGGCCTCAGTATTTGCTGTCAGGATATGTTGTTGTGTATCTAAAATCTTTCCAGTCAGAAACAACCAAAGTTTAGACTTGACTGAAATATCAAAATCTCTAAATGGTCAGAAACCACAAACCAGGGCCCCTGAATCTCAGCTGCTTCTCATACCTCCCAAATCATAACCATAAAACCAAACTTCTCTCTGTCTTGCATTCTGATGTAAAAGTCTTACTTCTTCTTCTGCATCCTGACTGTACAGCTCTGTCCAGATTGCAAACTAATAAATGCAAGGATAGCACTTTGACTGTTGAACATGTTGCATATTTAACTGCATGCATTAGCAACCCTTATTCTGTAGCACTTAAAAATGACAGGTTTGCATCATAAAGTAGTCAGATACACTACAGTCTTTACTTCTACTCTGTGTCAAAAAGTCCAAATGCAGATGGGACAGTCCTGTGATCATCATCACCATTCATGGTTCTATTGCCAGTCTGTATGTCTCCTCAGAAAGAGCAAGGATCATTTTGGGGAAGGATAATTCCAAAGTGAAAAGCAGCATGTACATTTCTTCAGGGTACTCAGGATGATCTATTTGACACCTGCTTTTCCATCAAGGCCGTTGGCCAAAACAGAGAAACCTAATAGACGTGGGATGAATGATCTGAGCAGAACAATGTTTTGACCTAATTCATCCAGAAGTTACTGGCTTGGTACAAGGAGTAAAATTCTTTGGCCTGTTCTTGCAGGAATAAGATTAAATTACCAGGCAATCTTTTTGTCCCTTTTAATTTAAACACCTGTCTGCCTTGTTCAGTGGAAAAAAACATTATAGTGGGAGATACTGAATTGCCTGCTCTAAATGCTTGATGTAAAAGTTGAGCTTAGTCAGAGAAATCAGTGCCAGAAAACCTTTGCCTGAGCACTCAGGCTCAGCATATGAAATTCACATTATAGTAAAAAATGCAGTGCATCCAAGACAGAAAGTGTCAGGCCATGAAAAGAAGTATTTTAATAGAAACTTACTTTATTTCTGTCTCAGAATGGTCAGCAAGTGTTAGCTTCTACTGATGTAAACAGCATGCATTACATTCAGTTTTCTCTTCTTTCCTTGTTTAGTTCCAATGATTACATAAAGTCATTTCATACATTGTTAAGCCCTCAGTTGCATCATTGCTGCTAAAAGCATTCCTACTGTTTGGTGAAATACTCTTGATAGTAAAGGCTTGCCACAGAAGTACCTATGACTGCAGCATGCATTTCTGCTTTGAGATCAGCAGAAGGGTTTTTCAATCCTAGCACAAGGCAGAATGGCTCAGATCTCCAGGCAATATAACTGAGCCCTGACCCACTAAAGGTAGTGGGAAGATGTAGGGAAACATCACTTTTGGCAGGGAGCAGAACACAGGATTCTTCTTCCTGACCCTCAAAAACATTTTTATTGTTTCTCTGAAAAGTAATACTGCTTTAGTCTCAAAGAGAGTAACCCTTCTTTTATAGATTTGATGGTTTGGGCACTTGGTTGATATTTGGGAGTTTTAGTCTTGTCAGGCAAAGGAAGGGGTAGTGACAAGGTTTTCCATGGAGCTTGGTGAGAGCTCGAATTATTTCACAGAAAGGCAAAGTATCAGCAAGAGTCAGTACTGCTATCTTTTAAACTAATTTAGGTTTATTTTGCAAAGGATTCTGGGCTGAGGCACCCAAAGCAAGAACTAAAGTCCCCTGACTGCACAAGTTAAGCACTTCATCACCATGATCTGTGGTATTTTCCTACTGGCTAGCCATTGGTAGCTGTCATGAGCTGATTTTGAGGATCCAAATCATTTGGCATCTAATTGTACCCACCCATGCATATGTGTGCAGAACCTGTGTGTATGCTCCAGATTCCATTCCAGGAGCTGGTTACAGGTAGATCAGCAGTGCTGTGCAGCTCAGACACACAGCATCTGTCTCTCTTACAGGAGAACTGGGAGGTGCATCCCACCCACAGATCAATTCTTTGTGGGAATATGGCCCTGTGTCTCTCCACCTTGGCCTGAGTTTCATGAAATCAGTAAAAGAAATCAAACTCCTGTGAGTCACCCAGTAGGTCACAGTAACAGGACCAACAGCAAGGTGTACCAGCAGCATTTCTGCCATGGCAGACAGAACTCTGTGCAAGTTAATTCCTTTCCTTCTTTCAGATTAGGGCTGTCATGCTGGAAGCTTTGCTCTGCTATCTGATCTGGCTGTCTCAGGTCTTACATCTTTGCTGCATTGGCAGCTGCCAGATAAACCTGCCCTCAAAGTCAGCCTTTGCCATGTTCAGCGCTGTGGCAGGTCTCTCTCTATTTGAATCCAAGGTCTGGGCAGAGACAATGTCTGCAGGAACCTGGAATTCTTCTTGAAATAAAACTACCTGTAATGTAATTTTTAGTTGCAGCTAGAATGACTGTAAACCTTAAGTCTGAAGAAGAATCTGGTCAAATAACCATATGTGATCTCCAAAAATGAGAAGGGTGCCATTCCCCATGTATCTAAAGGATCCCTGCCTTTCTTAACATAACTTACTTATTTTGTCAATAAATCAGTGAAATTGTTCAGTTTCTAAAAGTGAGGCTTTTTCTCTTCTAAAGTACCAGATCTAGAATTTGTCTGGGAAAAAGGGTATTTTCATTATTGCCTCCTCTAGAAGTTGTACTTTCTTTTCCTAGGTATAAGTCTCAGGAAAATGGGACTCTTTGCTTCCCTTTGAAGTCTGTTGTAACCTCTCACATTTGGTCTTTCTCAAGCACAGTGGTGACATATTTTGGCAGATTTCTGGTGCTTTGGGCTCTTCAAGCTGTATGTCCTTTCTATAATGATAAAATAGCAAAATCCAGTTTTATCTTAGAGCAAGAATTTAATTTTCTCCAAAAATGTTGCCGCATCTTCTGTATAAAATGCAGTACAGAGCAGGTGTGTTGGAAGTGATCTCATTTATGGAGATCAAGTGCTGTTCTGGAATGCAAAACCAAGCCTGACTCTACTTTGATTTTCAAAATCTGTTTAAACTAATTTGGTGGTTTGCTTGACTTGGCTTCTCAGTGGATATTCTCCTTCTTTGTTAGTACCAACATTTCCAAAGGGTTCATAGAGACTTTGAATCTGTTTGTAATTTGTTGACAATACAGTTAAACACTGAAAAGCATTTCTGCATTCAACATTACCACATTATGGTACATTATGGTACATTACACACTAATGCTTAAATGAGGCTTTTAATCATCACAATCATCACAAGCTGATGCTTTGCTTCTGGTCAGTGCTCCTGGTGTATGGCAGTTTCTAGAATTTAAGGTCAGAAAGGATTTCTAGATCAACTAGTCTGCTCCTGTCAAATTTTATTTACCCTTGCTTCCCAAGTGCCTTCCAGCAAGGCACATACTCAAGTTCCCTTTCATCACATCAGAAGAAGTATCTTCCCATGTCAGATGAAATGTCCCCCTAGACTAGCATCATGCCTCCTACATGAACCATAATCTAGTATTGACAGAAGTATGTGGCAGGATAAAAATGTGTATTTCTCCATGGGATTCTTCTGTGTCTTTGAATATTAACATCTTAACAGTTTTCATACTCAGGATCCTCCTAAGCTGAATGAGTAGCCTAAACCCTTTTTGGGTTTAGGCTATACTCTCTTTTTGGAGCCTAAACCCTTTTTGGGTTTTATTCTGTAGATTTCCTTGAGCCCATCCTTCACTCTCCCCATCAATTATGGTTAATTTTAATTAACCACAATCTGCTCTAGCAGTCCCTTCCCCCCCCCCCCCCCCCCCCTTCAGCAGCATAAATATTTTGCTTTGTTTACACTTACACTTGGTTTGCTTAGGGTTTCTTCACCAGCCTAAGAAAGCCTTCAGCATGCAGAATTTTCATGTGCCTACACTTGTGCACAGTCATCAAGACCCTGAGCAAACATACCAAGCCCTGAAGAAGTGTCAGCTCGGCATTTCTCAGGCTGACTAAGGCTTGCTGTACTAGTTCTCCAGGCTACTAGCACAGGCTGTGTTTTCTCTAAAGCCATGTGGCTGTTAGAGGCTGCCTAGGTTGGGTATCACTTTTTGGCTTGGGAGCTGGTGTGCAGCATGGAGACAGAGTAAGCCTTGGTTGCAAAATGCTGTTCTGAGTCTCTCACTGAAGTGGTTTTGGTTTTTTTTAATGTCTCTGAAATAATTTGGTATTCTTCTCTGTCTTCAGAGATTCTGAAATGCTACTTCCAAAGCATACAACCTGACCATGCATACCTCCATCCATTCAACCACCAAGTTTTATTGCAAACCTACGAATACTGTAGAGGAAAGGGAACATTTTCCCTGTGGGCACTCCGTATTTCTCAGTTCACCCATTCAAGGACTGCATTCATCCTTGTAGCTGTTTGCTGGGATGTTTGGTACTGCTGTCAATTTAATGTAGTGTTAGCTGTGCCTAGATATGATGAAAGCAACCAAACTTTAATTTATCACAGACATGACCACATGCTCTCATATCTGGAAGTGAGGCTGTGAGCCCATGTGTAGAATTAGCAGGAGTTTTGCATAAAAAGTTTTGTTAAATACAGTATGGTGTTACCATGCCATACTTTTCTCTTGACCCATAGTGCATTAGTGATGACACCACATCAGCCCTGGAATTTTTCCCAAAGGTACTGTAATCACTCAAAACTTGTTTCTGACTGGTGGTGTTTTTTTCTTGTTGTGTTTTTTTTTTTTGTGTTAGACTTTTTTTACTCCAATGGATATTGGAGAGAACTTGCACTTAATCTTTGCTAGATTTTGCTTTTGTAGGAGTGTTATTTCCTTTTTGCTGTGAGAACTCCTGAGAGACACTACTCCTCCCTAACTATTTATGAAGAGTCTAAACTGGAAGGAACTCAAAAAGATAGTTTCCTTTTTAAAGAATGTTTGTCTCTATGGATATTACTGTTAGGAAACCTTTTTCCCTGGTCATGATGACTGTTTAGAACTTGTATATTTTTAGTATAGATTTGTTATCTATAATACCAGTTTAATCAGGCTTTTGATAATATTTTTTTTTGTTACTTGTTTCCTCTCTTCATTTCCTCTCTTCCTCCCTGCCGAGACACACACTGCTTTTTCTTCCTCTGAGCTTCTGATGGGGACCTGCTGTCCACATGTTTCTTGTGTGGTCTGTAGTCATAAGTTGCAATTCTTAAATGTTTATTTTTCTTTGTGGTTTCATGAAAATGTTGTAGTTATGAGATAAAAACCAATTCATACCTCCATTACGTATTGTCAAAAAATTACACCTTGAGAGGTTAAAATTTGCATCCACACTTGAGTATGAAGGCATACTATAAAAGCCATATATCCAAGCAGGCAGGGCAAGACACTAGTATTGTATCATGCCTAACTTTAAAAAAGAGAATGAAAAAGCATTATTCTTCCTGCTGTTTTTCTTGAGGTGGCACACTGAGAGACAGTTGTACTTTTTTCTTACAAACAGGAGGTTAATGAGGTGGTTAAGATGTAGAGTTTAAATCTGTAATAACATCCAAGCAGTGCAGAGAAAATTTCAGAGAAATGGCATCTTTATGCTCCAAATGTTTTTTCCCTATCTACAAAGAGAACTTTTTTGCTCCAAAATTCACAGATCTACTCAGTGACCAGGAGTGTTACAGACTGTGTTTATAACTATGCAAAGTACTCTACACTTGACTCTGCCTACAGTTCACCCTGGCCGGTTCTACTTTAAGTCATTGTTTAGTTTTTAAAATAAATATAAGAGATGTTTTTTCTTCTTTGATGATCCTGCCTCTTTGGACGCCTTACACATCTCAATCAGATGACACCCCTATCCGAAGGGACTTGTCTACTGAAGTAAGAATTTGGCAGTCCAAGTTTTTATAAAAGCATTTTTTCTGCATTAAGGTGGAGCAGAATGGCATTCTGTCATTTCTGAACTGGTAAGTCTCCTAAGGAGGATAGCCTGCTTATATAAATTAGAGTTGCTTATGGTAGGGGAAAGCACTGCTTTTATTTACCATGAGACTGAGTCAGAGCCGTTTCCATTTGTGAACGGAGTGAAGTAACCCAATTCCTCCCACATGCACGTATTCCCTGGAGAAAGTGGGTCTTGCTAGAGGAGGTGGTTTGGATCAAAGGCTATTGGCATAGCACAAAAAAAACCCGAGGAGAGAACAATTCAGTACAAGGGTTTAATTGGATTTTATCAGAAGGAGTGCCAAATGAATGCAATGCCAGGAAACTTTACCTGCAGCTTTTCATTACAGTTTCTCTGTCAGGAAAACTGTGCCTTCTTATCTATGCTGTTACTTGAGCAGCATCTCACAGCATTTGAGGTTGGGGCCACACATTCAGGATATTGTGTGTCATTGCCGAGTCTGTAAATACAGTTCATGTTTGTTGGCAACTCCTCTGTCCATTAACATTACATCATCCCGAGACCAAACCCATGATAATGAAAACATTTTCAGACCAAGTAAGTCAGCTTCTGACTTAAAAGTCCCCAGCATAAAAGGTGATCTCAGTCCATAGAGTACCATGTACTCTCAATGCTTCCTTTTCCAGTACCTATCCTGTTTGTGAGTTTTGAAAAAATGTTAAAACCAAATTTATTTTAAGCCAGATGAGATCGTCAGTTGGTCAGATTCTTCTGAATCATCACAGCTGTCAAGCATCTTGTGCAATTCTGTACTTTTTGAATATTCTGTGTTGCCAGAACAGCAGTGTACAACTCTTTGATCACTGTAGATAAGAAAAGAATGGAGAAGGCCATTTCAGTATCCTCCTGTTTCATACTAAATCTATGACCTTTTAACTCAGATCAGTCCTGTTGCTCAGTAATGGAAAGGTTCCACAACTTCTCTGAATTGTTTTTTCAGCTTCATCTTTGTTTAATTCTTGTATTTTGCTTTCATCTGGACAGAAGTGCTGAGATTGCTGCAGTGGTCAGTGTCAAGATTGCTGCAATGGTCAATGCCGTCATGGTCATTGCTGTCATTGACAAAATCTTCCAGACCCTCTTTCAGCTTTTGTATGTCTTCAGCTTTCCCATAAAGTTCCTTGTTGCCTCAATTGCATGTGGTACTTTAAGTCCTTCTCGTGCTCAGCATGAAATTCAGCATATTCTCGGTGATTAGCTTTGGATATACCAGAGGATAATTTTCTTCAGAATTCTGCTGCTTGCCATTAGCAAGCAATGCCATCAGTCCTTCATTCTCCTTGTGATTCCTCAGGGGAATTGCAGTGGGTTAACAGAGGTGTTTGTTACAAGCTTCTTTCTCAATAACATCTCAAATGTGTCAAATCAAACTTCTGAACCAAGCAGATATTTGAATATGGAAAAAGGTATGATTACTGTGCTTGAGGAGGATCTCATCCTTTTTTTTTTTCTTTTTCCCGTTAGAGAGTTGAGAAAGTTGAAAAGGTAAGTTTTTCTGGTTATAGTTTGAACTACTTCGAATATTCTAATGTTCTAGATTTTCCAATGAAATTAGTTAGATTTTCCTTTGGGACATAATACAAGAAATACATTTCACCATAGAGAGATATTACTGGTATAGAGTTGCTGGTTTTGACTTCTCACATTTAAACACCCATACTTGTAACTTTTGGTAGCATTCTCTTTCAGTCTTCTTTTATAATTGCACTTGCAAAATCAAGCCATAGACCAAGAGCTTGAAACTATCTGAAGCTACTCAATCCTTCTTGTAGGGGTGGTACTACAAAAGTAGAAGTTAGGAGAAGTGGTGTCAGAAGTGAGGTGTGTCAAGGAATGGCCAGAATATTGTCACTTACAGTAGTTGCTCTGTGTACTGTTAGGACTCGATGAAAACATCATCACATCAACAGGCATGTCGATGAGATTAATGAGTCAATACATCTTCCATAGACACACCGAGTGTGCACACAGATCACTGCATTTTTAAGTTAAAACCACAGAAAACTCCGGAAAACTTGACCTACAGAGTTTGGGTTTGGACAGCAGGAAGTCTGCCAGCTAAGGCTAGCCAAAGTTCATACAGTCATAGAAAGTTCCTAAGTGCCAGATTTTTAAACACTCAGATGAGGAATACAAAGTTTGTGAAATCTGTTCATTCTCCCAAATTTTAAAATGCTGTTGTTATGGTCTGAAAGTCTCCAATACCTAGAAATCAAACCTTAGCATTGGTTCAGCCTAACTGGATGATCAAATTTAGTAGAAAGTCCTTTACCAGGCAAGTGCACAAAATAAAAAGCCATGAGGGAAGACTGATGCTACCATTTAAGTAAAGTTTGCATTGCAGGTATGGCTTCTAGATTCCCAGTCTGTGTCAGAGGTTTCCAGACAATGTCACTTACCAATTATGCTTTCAATAAAAAAAAAAAAAAAAAAAAAAAAAAAAAAAAAAAAAAAAAAAAATAGAAGTGAGATCTTCCTAATGCTAATTTAACAGGGTAAATGAATCATGTCTGCTGAAAGGAAGCCACAGTGCATATTTTACATAGAAATGAGTGTTCCTTGAGGACTGTGAAAAACTGACAGAGGGGATTTTAATGGAAATTAATAACCTCATTAAAAAATAGAATCAGGGCTGCAGATACTTATTAAATTATATTAAGTACATTTAGACAATTTTTATGCATCACTCATCAAAACTTAAACCAAGTTTTGATGCTTGGTTCCAAGTCTGGGAAATTCAGAAACAAACATGAGGCAAAGAAATGGCACTTCGTTAAATTCTAAAAACTATATTTGTGAACTGAAGGTACAACTGAGTGGTGATTGTGCTGACAGGGACTAACGTAGTTAGAGTTATGCCCTCCCTGTATCCTGCCTTTTCCCACAAAAGACTTCTTGTTCTAATTATCTATTGTGATTTTTTTCTTGCTTCTACTTTGTATTAACAGAAGCTATAAATCTTTGAATAAAGACATGAAGCAATCTTTATGAAGTCTGATTAACACCTTGCTAATGCTTTACAGCTACATACGCTGCTACACAAATGTGAGATTGCTCTTGTCCCAAGTACAGAAAATATACTTTCATGTGTTTCATAAACACTTAGGAATATTAGCATACTTGCGGTGTCTTTAAGATACTCTAGGTATATTACTAAAGGAGACATAACTTCAACACTCCCAAACTTCTGACTAAACAGAGAATATATCGATTTAAAAAATAATAATCTTTTTTACGCTTTGTTTTAAACAGGGAAAATGCATATGAGGAGCACTGATGTGAAGAAAACTTCCCGAAGGTCATGCAAAGGCACACTTGGCTAGTGGGGAATCGCCTTCCAGAATAGACTGCAGCCTCAGCCTTCCAGTGAAATAGTTGCACAAGGTGAATATATATTATGATAGTACTCCTAAGTGTCTGCCGTTGAAGCAGATTTTTGCTCATCACCCAGCGCAGTGTAGGGACCAGTTGTCATGATAAGGACTGCAGTGCCTGCATACTGCCTAAAATTTCTGCAGAGCAACGGGGAAAACCAAAATTGCTTTTCAGGCTGTTGAGGCGCTCGTCGGGGCGATCCCGTGTCGCACCAAAAGAGCTCAGGTTTTCGGGGGCTGAGCTAGCGCAGTTAGCCGCGGGGGCGGCGGCGCCGCAGGGTGGATCTCCCAGGGAAAGGAGAAGCGGCGGTTTAGCCCCGGAAACTAGAGACCGGCCCCGCCTGCGAGAGCGGCGGCCCCGAATACTAACCCTGACAGGCGCGGGGGGAAGCAGCCGCGGGGGAGCGGAGGAAGGCGCGGATGCTGAGCGCTGTTGGCTCTGTCCCGCAGGTGATGGCCGCGCCGCGGCGGCCGGCAGCGCTCCGCACGGACCAGGCGCGGCGCCGGCGCAGGTAGCGCGGCTCCATGGAGGGCAGCGGCGCGGGCCCGGAGGAGGAGGAGAGCGGGGCCGCGAACGGCGCTCCCCCGCCGCCGCCGCCGCCCACGCCGGCCGCCCCCTGCGGCTTCAGCTCCTCCCTCTGCTTCAGCGCCGCCGCTGCCGAGCCGCAGCCGCCCGCCGCCGGCGGCCGGGTGGTGCAGAGCCAGTGGGAGATCAACAACGCCGCCTGCCAGCCGGAGGAGGAGGATGAGGAGGTGGTGGGGCCGCGGGACCGGCCGCCGGAGGAGCCCGACCTGGTGATCGAGGTGTCGGGCCGCCGCATTCGGGCGCACAAGTCGGTGCTGGCGGCCAAGAGTGACTATTTTCGTGCCCGCGCCTCACGGGACGTCCTGCGGGTGAAAGGGGTGAGCTACGGGGCGCTGCGGCTGCTCATCGACTACGTGTACACGGCCCGCATGGGCGAGGTGAGGCACGACAACCTGGCGGAGGTGGTGAGCGGCGCCCGCGTCCTCCAGATGCCCTGTGCCCTGCACTGTGCCGCCGAGGCCATGCGCGCCCAGCTCTGCCTCGGCAACTGCTACCAGCTCCTCTGCCTGGCCAAGAAGCAGCGGCTGGCGGAGCTGCGGGAGGCTGCCTATCGCTTCATGAGCGACCATTACCTGGAGGTGCTGCGGGAGCCCAGCGTTTACGGCCGCCTCAGTGGCGCTGAGCGGGACCTCATCCTGCAGCAGCGCATGGATGCCGGCCGGCCCTGCTTGCTGGTGGCCGAGGTCAGCGACGCCTTCGAGCGGCCGGGTGGTGGCAGCCGGCCACAGAGCCGCGAGAGCAGTCGGCCACAGAGTCCCTCCTCCGTGGTGTCGCTGGAGGAGAGTGGCTCCCTCATTCATTGCTACCAGGAGGCCAGCGGCGAGTGGAGGGTGCTGACGCGCCTGCCCGATGAGGCCAATGCCAAGGGCTGCGCCATGTGTGTCCTCCACAACTACCTCTTCCTAGCAGGGGGCATTGTGACAGGGCCGGTGGGCAGCGAACCCAGGGCCCGCCTTTCCGACAAGGTCTTCTGCTACAATCCCCTGACTGACACCTGGAGCCAGGTGCGGCCTCTGGCTCAGCCCCGCTCGCAGCTCAAGCTGCTGGCCCTGGATGGTTACCTCTATGCCGTGGGGGGCGAGTGCCTCTTCACTGTGGAAAGGTATGACCCGCGGGCCGACCGCTGGAGCCCTGTGGCACCTCTGCCCAAGGGTGCCTTCGCTGTGGCTCACGAGGCCACCACTTGCAACGGGGAGATCTATGTGTCAGGAGGTTCCCTCTTCTACCGCCTCCTCAAATATGACCCCAAGCGTGACGAGTGGCAGGAGTGCCCTTACAACAGCAGCCGCCGGCGCTCTGCTGACATGGTGGCCTTCAAGAGCTTCATCTACCGCTTTGATGTGAGCAGTGGCCGTGGTGGGGAGCAGGGCCCAGGTGGCGGGACGAGCGGTGGTGTTGAAGTTTTCCGGTACAACACAGTGGCCAAGTGCTGGAGCCAGTGCGCCAGCCTGCGGCCCAGCGGCGGCCCCATCCAGCCCTTCCGCTGCGCCCCCTTGGGCAACACCATCTACTGCGTCAACCGGACCGGCACCCTTCGCTTCAGCCTGGCCCAGGACGGGGAGGTGGAAGCAGATGGTGGGCTCAAGGGCACCTTTGATGGGGAGCTGCTTAAAGCTCCCTTGGACGTCAAGGGTGTCCTCCTACCCTTTGTGCTTATCCTGCCTGAGAGGCTGGACAAAACAGGGGACCAGGAGGGCTCCCTCCCACTGTAAGGTGGCCAGCCTGGCTCTGGCTGCCGGAGAGGGGAGTTGGGTTGCAGATCTGCAAACTCCCGTCTGCAGAGGGGAACTGTGTGTTGAGTCTGCAGAGAAAAGGGACTTCCCCTTTCCTCATCTCTCAAGATGTTGAGCTGGTTTTAACTCAGTTGTAACTCTTCTCATGTTTGCTGTGCTTTGTGTGAAAAGCCAAGCACACAAAAGTGAAAGCTGCTATAAAGGATAATCTTTGGATTATGTTTGTGCCAATCCCCAATCTGAGAAAAACGTTCTTACACCTGGATTTCTAAAATATTCTCGACAACAGTGTCACAGTGGGACGTTAGTGTTGGTTGTGTGTTTACACAGAGTTGCAATCTGGGCTGGAGCCTTTTCTGTCATTTGTCGGTTTTTTCCCCTCTGGGATGATACTGAGGGATAAATATTGCTAGCAACATAGTTTAGCTGCATTTGTTTTCATGTTAAACCAACTATTTCCTGTGTTTAAAAAGTATAGGAAGAACATCTCCATCATAGCCTTTCGTTTCTGGTGCAATAGATGGTTTAAGGAAGCTGTGGCACTGTATTAGTCCCAGGAATTTCAACCGCAGATGATTTAACAGATACCAAACTTAATGTTTTAAGTAACACAAATGTGTGCCACATGTTTTACTTGGAATGCAAAGGAAAAAAAAAGGTCAAGTTACCTTTTTAAAATGTGGCATTTTATCGTAGATACAAAATGTTGATATGTTCTTTATTTGAAAAAGGCAATGGTTTCCGTAGGAAAAGATACAGTTTTAGAACTTTTTTTTGGTCAGAGATTTTAAATTAAAAATGAACTGAAGCTGTTCAGACTGCAACCAGTTGACATGACCATGTATGCTACTAGAGATGGGGAAAAACTTTGTACTTCATATGCTCTTTAATTGACTGCAGGTCAAGGAAGGTAATCTAAACCAACCTGTGGCAAAAGGCCTTTCCCACTTATTTCAAGACCATCAAAAGGGAACATGGAAAATAGGAATGTGCTACACATGTTGATTATATTGTGCACTAGCATGACGTTACTTCCCTGTCTTTTGATTGAGAGACTGCTTTATTTATTTTGAACTAATGATTGCTGTAATCAATAAGTCCTTGTTAATTGCAGTACGTGCTGATGGCATATGCTGTCGTTGTGATTCTGAATGCCCAAGAGTGCTGTTTGTGGGGCAGCAACCAAATGAGGCAAAACCATATAAAACTTCTTCTGGCCTGTGGAAAGTTGGAGCACACTGTTTTTTTGGAGCACAATGTTTGTCATGTTACTCAGAACTGGAAAACATAAAATGTCTGCACAGACAGACTGTATTGGAAAGGGCACATGCATTTATTTTATACCTTTTATATTTTAAAAAAATCAATAGGCAAGGCAATGCTTTAGCTTTATGGTAAATCACTGAGAAACCTTTTCTGAACAAAGAACCTGTGTTTTTGCTGGTACATTGCTGTATATTCAGCATGGAACTCTCATGAACTGTGGAAGAGAATTGTTTATAATCAAAGCTCTAGTATAGATTCATATTTTAGAAAGACATAGGGATCTTGCATCAAGAAAAGCAGATCTTTTTATGTTTTATTAAGATGTTTTTGTTAAACAGGACTTTAACATTCTTACATATAATTGCTAGTTCCAAAGGAAGGCAGCAGGCTCTGTCCTACGAGACACCATCTGTACAAAGGAGAATAGTGAACTTCATAGATACTTTTTTCCCTCACTTTAATGTTTGGAGGTTTTTTTCTTCTTTTTTGTTGCACACGGTTTTAATGCAGCTAATCTGGTTAATAATTTTATAGAAAACAGTGGTCCAGTCCTAGAAGTTCTTAGCTGAGAGAGGCTGTTCTCTAGTGAACTAATTAAAGCATCAGCCAGGCAGGAGCTGTAGCCTGCAGAGTGTGACATTTATCTAAGCCTCAGTACAGGTTGGTGCAGTGGAATTTAACATCCTTCACAGAATATTTGATTTAATTCTCGGATGAGAATCCTTGGAAATATTGACTCTAAATTAAATTACAGCACTGTAGCTTGAGCAGGAAAGAAGAATTACATGTTTGCTTTCAGCATAATTTTTATGTTAACTCTAGGAGGTATTTCAAGCTGTGTAGTGCAACACTTAGGTGCATACTTAAACTAGAGATGTCAGTGCTAGGCCAGATTTTGAAATAGTAGCATCACCAGGAGCACAGACAAGGAAACATCTGTTTTATCTTGCAATACAACACACTTTCATAGTTCAAAGACTTACATAGTATAGTTCTTATACTACAGCGTAGTGAGGTATCAAGCCAGGTTTTGCATTCCTTTTAATTAAGCACTTCCATTCTGCTAATGCATGAAGATGCTTCTTAATGAGTTTTGGGAAGTTTCCATGATTTAAGACCTGACAATAGTCCACAGACTTTTGGGATAGAATGAACCATATCCTTTCTTCCAATATTTATTGCTGTCCACTATGAAGAAATACATTTGGAAGTTCTACAGTAATAAGTGTTCAACAAATCTGCAGTGGTTTGTGTTTTTGCTAGCTCCTATTTTTAAAAGAAGTTGAATCAAGTGCTTACCTGCTTTCACTGTTTACACAGTGTCAGTGGGGAGCGTCTGGGCTTCATTAGTAGCTGTCTATCAAACCTGTTTCCTTTGTACACTGCATAGTCACAGCCTGTGATTAACAACAGAGGCGTGTTTCTAGCCAGATTTCCTACTCTGTGGCCTCTGTTTCCTCCCTGGTAGGCCTGAGGCAGGTTTGCTGAGAATTGTTTTTTCCCCCAATTATATCTTCACAAAGAAATGCCCCCCACCAAACTTGGGTACTAAAACCAGAATTTAGATAGTCTTCAGGCACTTAAAGACTGAAATTGTCCTTCCAGAACCCTACAGTTTTGCTTAAGCTTAGCAACAACTGTCTCTGACATGTGGAGCTGCTGAGCAGTTCCCCTCCACCCATTTGGAACTGCTCAGAGCAGTTCCATACCTACCTACCAAGTAGGGTATCCAGAAACCACTGATGTAATAGGGTTTAATCTAGGTACAAACCAAAGGGCCAGGCCACCCTCAAGTTGTGTTTGCATATGTTTTGTTTTTAAAACAGCCATTTTATCTAGAGTAGCCTGAAGTGTACCATATTTGCATGGGAACAGGGAGATCTGTGTGTGCTTTCTTAGGCTGCAAGCAGTCCACAACTCCCACCCTCTTGTTGTCAGTGGACTAAAGGAACTCTTGGAGCTAGTTCATGATCTCTAAATATTTATGCATTTTGCATTGTGTGTTAATTGGCTAAAAGTCTTACAAATCATCAAGGTATTCATCCTCACTAAGTGATCTGACACAGTCTGCTCTGCTGTCTTTCTACCTCCCGTATCTGACAGTTCTCTTGTTTTAATGGGACATCCAGGAGATAGTTGCCCTGATCTTTCAGGGGGTAATTTTTCCTCGATCGACTACTCCTGTTTTCAGGGTTGTCTGCTAGAGAATTTAGGCTTGAATTCCCCTAAACTGAGTGAGGACTGAACTGGGGTCTTGCACTGTGTGTTTGTGCGTGCACGCCTGTGCTCTCAAATCTCCATGGCTCTTCAGGAGTACATTGGGGCCGCCTCCTGTGGCTCTTTCTCAGGGGTGAGCTTCATGCAAATCCTCCAAAAGCACACAGAGGCTCCTGTACATTGAGTTCTGGATAGATTCCAGGCCCCACCTCCTGGATGGATAATTCAGCATAGATTGAGTACAAGTTGCTACAATGGGGCAAGTTTTCTTTGGAAGGCTTTTGCAGACAGACTCTGTGTTTTGGGTTACCAGTCTGAGGTGAGCTACTCCATGCACTGTACTGGGAGGCCAAACAGATAATTTGGATTCTTCTCAGGGGTACCACCTTAATAACGAGGCATTGCAGTACCTAACAATGAAATGCCTAAAGCCTTAATTGAATCTAAAACTAAATCCTGATTTCAATAAAGAAATGCTATTAAAAGATGAAACTTTACTGTTTCTATCTATTAACTGGTTCCGTAAAATAGAAATCTTAATTGCATCAAAAGCATGTGTACAAATTCTGTTTACAGTTGAAACTAAGTGAAAAAAATAATTGGCAAAAGAATAACCCTGTTTGATCAAAACTTGTACTGTTAAGCAACATGGGGAGGATGTTAATCATGCCCTAGTAAAGACTGAAATTGTGCAGTCACTAATGTAAATTCTGTCCACAGAAAGATTCTTTGTAAATAAATACCTGGTAAAATTTAAAATTATAAAAGAATAAATTACTCACATGAAAGCCATACCTCTCCTGTGCTGTTTGATTGGCTCTCAGAGTGCTGTATCCCAATTACCACTATTCATGAGTGGCTATTGCTTTTCCTGATTTACATCGTGTATTCTGTCGACTGCTCCGTAGATGGGTTAACCTTCATTATCACAAAGCTTAGCAGGGTGCTGGTGCTTTGTGTCTGGACCGATATGTAATGTTTTCTCCTGGAATGAATCCAGATCTAGACAGGATCCTATCCTCGGGCTTTTTTGTTTTTTTTTTTCCCCAGTAGCATTGCTCCTGGGTAACTTAAGAAAACACAAGAAGAGGAAATTGTAGTAATGTTGAGCAGTCATATAAAAAAGCATTTTATAAATCTCTCCTTTTTTCTGCTGTTATTTTGCACACCAGATTGGCACTGGTTTAACAGAACAGCTCTGTTTGGTTATTACCAATAGTACGAGTCTGAGTACTATTATAGTAAAGTATGTTTTTACCTATTTGCTGTCTCAGCTCCTGCTCTGGGGTAATGTAGTGCAAGTTTGTAATAGGTCCATGCATTTACTAGGTAACTGGAACTGTTCTGACTTTGTATTACTGCTACCAAAAGCAGAGATTGACACACAAGCTCAGTAAAATTGTGCACTCAGAATATGTTATCACATACTTTTCATTTGTTTTGGCCTGCTGAATGCTTAGAGCTGCTGGAATGAACCTACTGGTATTAGGAATCAGCAGGAGTGCTGGTTTTGGCTGGGGTCGAGTTAGTTTTCTTCACAGTAGCTGGTACAGGGCTGTGTTTAGGATTTGTGCTGAAAACAGGGCTGATAATAGAGATGTGTGTTGTTGCTTAGCAGTGCTCACACAGAGCCAAAGCCTTTTCTGCTCCTCTCCCCATCCCAGCAGTGAGGAGGCTGGTGGCGCACAAGGGCTTTGGAGGGGACACATCTGGGACAGCTGACCCCATCTGACCACAGGGGTATTGCAGACCATTTGTTCTCATGCTCAGCATATATAGTTGGGGGAAGAAGAAGGAAGGGAAGACATTTGGAGTGATGGGGTTTAGCTTCCTAAGTCATCTCTATGTGTGTTGGAGCCCTTCTTTCCTGGGGTGGCTGAACACCTGCCTGACCATGGGAAGGAGTGAATGAATTCCTTGTTCTGCTTTGCTTCCAGGTGCAGCTTTTGGGTTGGTTATTAAGCTGTCTTAATGACTTTTCTCACTTTCTCCCTTCTGATTGTCTCCCCCAAATCACTGGGCGGAGTGAGTGAGTGGCTGTGTGAGGCTGAACCACTGGCTGGGGTTAAACTGGAACAGCAGCCTATTTTGGAGACTCTAAGTTTCATTAATTACTCAAAGGACAGAAATGGGAGTGAGGAATAGGAGGGAAGAGATTATTTGGAGTCAAAAGTACCTACTGTATATCCAGTTGAAACAAATAGCAGGGAAGAGAACCCACAGTTGGTACTTGATGACTATAGTGATGACTATAGGGCCAGGTCTTTTTCAAATATTTCTTAAACAGGCTAGGTTTTTACCAATTATATTGCTAGTGTTACCATTTTGCATCTGCAATGCTTCTTAAACCTCCACAGTGTTTAATAAGCTACGTTTTGCAGGAGTCTCTTTGCTTTGCTTTTAAGTCTTAGTGGATAGACTTGACAAATTTGTGAAATCATGAAATAATGATGTCAATGCTGCCACTTTCAACAGATTAACTAATGCAAATTCTTTAGACACTGTTCACAGTTCAGGTGAATTACATGTGTAACTGATGTATTAATAGTTTCATTTTTGAAGCATATATAGGTAAAACTTTTTATGTACTCCCAGTTTATGTTGTAATGAAATAAATACTTCAAAAAAAAGCTTATGCTCCCTGTTAGGGATTTCTGGGTAATTGTTGTTTTTTCTTTGTTATCCATCTATTCACTAAATGGTATTATATTTTTTCTTACAAAGCAAAGACAAAATTATACAAATTATCACACAGATAAATAATTAAGAAATATTTCTAAGGCTAAGCAAAAAAAAAAAAAAAAAAGAATATTTTCATTTCAGAGTGCCCTGGCTGTTTGGAACTTGAAATACTCTGCAGTGAAATAATTTTTCTAAGTGCAGATTAGCATATACTCCAGTTAACTTTTATTTCATTTTTTCCCTTTTTTGTTGTCAGTATGTTTAAGTGCGTTGCTCATTTATTGAAGTTACATGTAGGATTTTCCAGAATTCTCTCCTGCATCACATATGTCAGATTTTTGGCCAGAGTAAGTTTACAGCAGCATGAGCAAAACCAGAATCCAACACAATTTAAATTCCCTACTTTGTCTCCTACTTACTTTCTCATCAGATATTTTGCTTGACAGGAAGTCATATGACCTGTTTGAAAACTCAAGTATTCAGAGACTACATGGGGTTGGACTTGCTGTAATTTCTGTTATTTCCTTATCTGTTGCAACATGCAAGCTTTCCTACATTTTCTTAAGAAGGGCTAAACTCTGCTGCTGATTAAACCAGGGTAAATCTGGAATAGCTCAACCAGACATCTTAGATTACCAGAATTTTTTTCTATTCAGCCCCAGAATTTTGAGTCTGTTATAAAGTCACCGGGGACCTCCTTTGGAAAACAAAAAGAAAAGTTCTGACTGAGTAAGACTCAAACAATCAGTCACTTGAATGTGTTTTGGGGTGGTTTTTTTTCTTCACCAGAATATAATTTTTTTAACTATAATTTTTCTCTGTGTTGTGAACTACACATTGGGTAGTTTTGTGTCATGAGGTTTTATCTCAAGTATATACTCCTGCTTGATTCACTGAACATTTTGCACCTGTATCTCTCAAGATGCTTAGGCCCCAGGCTCAAGCTTCAGGTGTAGTCTGGTAAATTATGTGGCTAGATCCAGTAACCTGTGCCTTTATTAATTTTCCAGTTCTGAAAAGCTAAACCAAACAATTGTAGCACAAAGGATTTGGATTTCAAAAATCTCTCAATTTGGACACGCAAAATCCCATTGTTACCTGTTTTCAGGTATAATGCATCACCTGTGTCCATATATTTGAAATTCACAGTAAGTTTTCATATAAAACATTTGCAAGCAGATGGTGTTGACCTGTATTCACCTGAAGGCAGAGAAGTCTTGCTGGAAAGAGATCTTCAGCTGCTAGACTGTGCAAGCAGGGAAGTCACACACAGCTGTCAACTCCCATGTCATACTAATTATCAAGTGAACAACAATGTCATCAAACATGAGTTTACAGCCTATGAACAGATGTACCTATCATGGGTGGGGACAAAGGAAACTCGAATCAGTAACTATTAATGCTGGGACTATGCCTAGAAACAAACCCCATTCCTGTTTCAGGATTGCACTGTCTAGGCAGCTGTCAAGAGAAGAAAGAAGTCCTAGGCTAAATAACAGCATGTGGCTAAAAGTAGGTTGGGGAGCAGTAAGTGTGGCAGTACCTGCAGGCTTCTTCTTAAAATGAGTGGGAAGATGATCTGTGTCTCATAAATCCCAACTGGAGCAGCTGCTGGTGAGCAAGCTCCAGCAGAGGGAGGTGAGCATGACTGCCTGACAGCAGTGACACCTGCCTGGCAGGTCACTGGCAGTGAACAGTGACAAGAAGGAGCTGAATGAGCATCCTGTGAATGTCAGCTGTCCTGATGCAGAATCCTTAGGAAGTAGAGAGAAGACAGTGCATGCCTGGCCACCTTGTGCCATGCCCTTCACTGCTGTGCTCTCGCCCTGTGTTGGCAGTGCCAGTTCTCAAATTCCCTGCTGAGCACCTTACACGTGGAGAATCTTGAAGGTGCTGACTTCTTTTTATCCACCGTCCTCCCCCTTGTTTTTTCTTTTTTTTCCTGTTTATTTCATGTCTTTTTTTTTTTTTTTTTTTCTTATGCAGTCGTCTCTTTTTATACCCCTCTCATTATCTTTTTGGCTTTTTCCCCTTTAGAGGTTGTGTGTATTTGTCTCCCTACTCAAACATTTCAAAAGGTAACACAGGGAGTCTGTGAATTTGGAAAAATTATATTTTGGAAGTCGTTGAAACTCCTTTCCTCAAGAGACAAACTTTCCTTCTGTAGCCTGATAATTTTTTCCCTTAATACAGCCCTAAATTTGTGATGAAGTGTGGAAGACTTAATCCATCTTCTTGCCAGCAAAATGGAACCTTGAGCTGTTCACTTCCTAAGGAAATAGAGAAAGTTGTGAGCAATTAAATTATTCATAATGCAAGCTTAAGGCAAGAGTTGGCACCTTTTGTTAAGCTTACCTGAGCTTGTAGGCACTGAAGATCTGCAGCTGCAGGAAAAAGTAACAGCGAGATTGAAGTATCGATCAGCTAGGAGGTCCTTGAGGAATTAATAGCACAAACTGCAGCCGAATACAGTTAATTCCCACACCATTTAGAAACCATTGTCTCAGTGATCAGAGACTAATTCACTGACACCTTGTTAGTGCATTACAGATGAAGGTGGTTCTTTTTTTCCTGTGTCATCATAATCTCCATCTCCATGTCTCGTCCCGTTCTATTCCCTGACCTGCTGATAATGCAGTTCTTTGCACATGGGAAAAATCACTGCAGAGTTTGACAGTAGAAAATTTGCAGGAATTTTTACCTATTCTGCGCAGGTAAGTGGATCTGTCATCTGCAATGATGAATCATTTGTCTCTCCCATATTTTTCTAAATAAAGAAAAACATAGAATCTTTATTCGAACTAGGGAAATAAGAGCTGATATTAAAAATAACTTTAGGGAATGCAAATAAGGAAAACAAAGATTTCCATCATTGTCACTCTCTTTTTTGATCCTAATGAAGTCCTAGACAGACAGAGAGTCTTCTTAAAAGTACATTTTAAACTATTAGGAAAATGCAAAATCATGCAGGTTCCATGAGAGAGTTCCTGGGTTGGGAGCAGCATGGTGCAGGAACTTCCATGGACTAATTAAGAGAAGATGAACCTCTTTCTTTACATTCTTACTGAAGTTCTCTGCTCCTGTATATCTGCTGAAAGCAAATGCTGATTCTGACTGTGTGATTCAGTAATACGCCTTGGAGGTGCAGTACTCTATCATCCCATTCTAAATCAAATGAAGTATTTCAAAATACTTAACTGAAAGAAAAAACCTGAAAGAAATTCCTTAATTAATCATCAGCTTCTTTCATATCGCCTTCTTAAGTGTTTGTTCAAAGAATCCAGTGTATTTAAATGTAGATTTTGTCTGTGTCCAAGTCTGGTTGGCCTTTGACAGAGTTGGAATATAATGATGTGATGGTAGTGCTTATGGAATGTGTGACAAGACCAGTCCATAAAAAGCCCATGCTGGCCCTTACTCAACTGGCTGGCATACTAATGGGAAGGAGCCCAGCCTGTCATTTAACTCATCATACCTGCTGTCATTGCTACATCAGACTTTTCCAGCAGGTTGTTGTTGTACAGGTGTGTGTCAGACTACCTATCACTGCATATGCCTGTAACACGTTTTTATCCCAGTCTAGCTAGGGGCATTGTGCCTCCAGGCAAGAAGAGGAAGTCTCTGCTCACCTCATACTCTTTATTCTGGCTCTCACTGCTTTCCTGACCAGACTGCCTGGCTCAGTGCCTGCAGAAAGGAGCAAAGCTGTATATTCCTTCTCCCAAAAACAAGAAAGGCACAGCGGCTGAGTTGTTACTCCTTTGTAGGTCTCCTGGGAGAGGGCACTTCCAGGCTTCCTCTTACTCAAATTACAAGGTTGCCCTTCATTCCCAAGAGCCAAGAAAAATACTCAGCTTACATGTGGTAAAAAAAGAAATTGTAGAAGTTATTTTTGAAGGGGCAGTGAAAAAACCCATATTTTCAGTGACTGCCCTAGATGTTACTACTGTATTTGAAACAGCTGGTGCGTAGGACCCCTCATCAGACCCTGAGCTTCATCATGCACAGTTTAAATGTGAAGGGAGTCAGGCAATGGGTTCACTTTCTTTGGACTTTCCCTGCTCTCTGGGGACACTAAAACAGTTAAGGGAGTCATTTGAGTGACTGCAGCAGTTCATCTTCCACAGTGCTGCGCAGGGCCTTTGCACTGTTGTGCTGTGGCGGATGGCAGGAGGTGGGGAGAAAACAAGGGAGCAATAAGAAGCTTGAGTGAAACATCCTTAGTGGGGAGAAATCACAGGTGCAGATTACCCGGGAAGCAGTTCCCTGTTAATGTTTTTTTGACTCTTACATATGCTTGCGCTAATTTTAAAAAGAAAAAGACATAATTCTATGGGCAGTGAATGATAAGTTCCTGCTGCTCTTGCAGTAGAAAGTAGAGACATCAAGAAGACCTAGTTTAATTTCTGGTTCTGCATAAAATTCCATTTATTACTGGAGTAAACTGTTAAAGATTCAGTTCTCTCCAAAGAGAAAAGTGGGGTTGGGAGGGAGAGAAAGGTGATTCAGCCCATTAGGTATTGGAAATAAGTTCTCTTTTTTTATCAGTAAAGGACTTCGGGAATATTGGCTAGTACTGTGTAATGCATTTTACTGTTTCAAATTTTACTGTATTTGCTCCATGCGAACAGAATATTTTCTTCCTGTGAAGCCGACCAGAATAAAAAAGGAGTGAAACTGTTCCTTCTTTTGTCTCTGTTTGTGGCCTTTTGCAGCATCATTCCTGGGCTCTGAAAAGGCAGTGGGGTGCCTGCCTTTCTGTACAGGTACAGATATCTGCAGTGGAGGAACCAGGTGAGTAAAAACACGGACATTGTAGGAAATGGTAACACCTCTGCTGTGCCTATTCCTCCACCATCTTCTCTTGCCCCAATATTTTAAATCACATGTAGTCCTGAGAGAAATGTGATGAAAATGTGATGTTCTTCCTCACAGTCTCTTTTGAGAGACTTTATCTGAAATGATGTTCAGTGCCTTGCCTTCTGCACATATTTAAGGTCACAGATCAATTTTCAATTTTTTTCACCTCAAATTGTTAAGATTTTGGGTGGTATTATGTCTGTTTTTATCTTAACTCTCAAAAGTTACGTCAAAAGTACTGAACAGTTCATTAGAGTCCTTTGCATGAATTAAAATGGGTAGGACCTTTGGGGGTTTTTTTTCTGAAATCCTAAAAGGGTAAAATCTCATTACAATGTTGAAGTGATTCTTTTTGTAAACTTTCGAGAATTTAGAATTCTGTCAGAAAAGCAACAAGAACAACAACAAGAACAACGATGACAAAGAAAAGGAAGAAATGTAATAAATCCCTAATACACAGGAGAAAGACCCAACCAAACACATTCCCTGGCAAGGGTTGCATTTTAATTGGATTTCATAGGTCTTGTCAAGGGCTGCAAATCTGGATACACGAAGTCAAGAGAACGATGCTGATCTGTGCTTCCTGAGAAACTGCTTCTGGGACACCTCTGCCAGTGTCTTTTCATGTGCAGTTGTAAGAATCTAAGGTTGTAAGGATATCTAAAATACAGTAGCCATCCTCATCAAAGACATTTTAAGTATTTCTGGTGGTGTAGTTCACTGGACAGTCAATTCTTGCCTCTGCCAGCTGCTGGTGATTGCCTCAACACCTCTGGTTAAAATTTCAAAACAAAGTATGGAGAAACACTGGGCAGTTCATTTTGGCAGTGTGGTAACACTGTCTTCATCCAAACTAGCTAGCAGGAGAGCTTTGCGTCATTTCAAGGGCACAACCTACTTATGGAAAGAGCTGCTTCCAGCAGTCCTTCTGCATATAGTTTCCTCTTCCTTTCAAAACTGGAGGCTTGGATGTCTCTGTGCTGCAATCCTTTACAGATACTGGGGTTTAATAAACAGGGCAAATTGTTTCTGCTGGGTGCTTAAGAATCAGATGTAGCCTCTTGCATTCACCTCATACAAGGCGTTTGAGAGGAGGAAAACTCACAAAGAGGTGCTACAGAAATACTTGTTACTAGTTTCCCCTCATATCCCTTCCTCAATTTTCTCCTGAGTAGCTGGCCTACATTGAATTAGAGCCAAATGTATCTAAGTTTAGCTGGGTCCTTGTGATAGTAAAGACAGCGTTTTCCCATAGGCAGGATGGGGCTGCTGGGGGCATGGAAGACAGCCCGTTGATCAAAGCTGTCATTTGTGGAAATGACTTACTTTAGAGTGATTACAGTTTCAGCAGAAACCCCACTTGTGAAACCACACAGTGTGCAGGTAATTGAAAACAGAGCCTGGCACAAGCATCTTTTAAAGTTTAGCACTGGCCTTTGAATTTGTAAATAGAAAAGGCCTGTGACTCTGCAGTAAAAACAGTGGCCCTAGTAAATTTCAAGATGGAAACAGAGACGTTATTGTTCTCTCTCTCCCCATATAGTTAGCTTTTTTTTTTTTTTTTTTTTTTTTTTTTTTTTTTTTTTTTTTTTTCCTCTCTCTCTTTGGTCTAAGAAAACTCTAGGATAGCTCCTTTAATTAACGGGCAGTAGACAAAGCTTTGTCTGTAGGGCAATGTTTATGTCAATGCACACAGCTAAGCTTACAGGCTCTATTTTTCTCCATCTTTTTATTCTGTTTAGAAAAGCAAGACACTTTTCATATGACCTTTTTTTAAGCTTATAGTATCCCCTATTTTGAAGGATGCCTCCCACCACTTCCAAGAGTTTGTATCTAGGCAGATGACTTTCCTTCCACTTTCTGTTTTATTCACTGATGGGCTTATGAGCACAGCACTCACGGTAATAGCTTACATAATTATATATAGGAGACAAATTTTACTTCTTTGTCTGTTGTTAAGTAATTGAGATTTCAAGAATTTACTTAGCCTTTGCGCTACTTCTCCATCTTTCACTGTTCTTCTCTTTTCTGCTCATTCACAACTCCTTTTACTACTCCTTAAAATGCCAACTGTGATCACAGTTGTTATCAGCTGTATTTTCAGAAGAGATTATATCCAATGTTTTATTTTTCACTAGGCACATGGGTACCTTTCAGCTAAAGAAAGGATCATCTGACTCACCCTGGAAAATACGACTTTTCAGAATCATCTGTGGCTAAACTCCTACTCATTCAGCATCTCCTAGGTGGACAGTGATTTCACATACTCCACAATAATTTAAAATAAAATATCCCATGGTTACAATCACTAGTTGAATTATGATGATGATAGAGAGGTTTGGTATCTAGCCCAAAAAGCTTTAAGACACCACTAGGATTATGAACACTGTGGTTTGTAATGCAGTTCAAAGATCTGTGTAAGACAGAATTTGGATACTAGTGGCAGTATTTTAAGTTGGGCTGTCAATCTGACCATTGCAAGCATCAGTGGAACAGAACTGGGAAAAAGAGGGGAAAAAATCAGTCAAAAATATCTCAAGATAAAGAAACATTTTTATTAATGTTTCACTGTTAAAAAAATCATGTCTTTCTACAGGCAAGATACTTACTATGAGATGTTAAGATCATTTATTGTTACAGAGATGCCTCTGCCCAAATCAAGGTGCGAAAGAGATTATATGCTGAAAGTCAATAGTATGGAATTTATTTAAGAGTATCAAGCAGGAAGAAGGAGAGAGAGAGAAATAGGAAAGGAGTGGGGAGAGAGAGTGACAGAGAAACAGGTGAAGTTGAAAACCCACCAGTCTGTGGATCCCAACAGCGTCCCGTTGATCCTCTTCTGGTCTTCTTGGTTGTGATGGTCCCACAAAATACAGTTTTATGGCTTAATATATGTTCATGCTAGCTGGGAACACCCAGCTGGGTACCAGGTACCCAGTTGCAGGGAAATTTTACACTACCTCTTGCCATAGACTCTGGATTGGTTTCATCACTTTGCATCACGTGCAGTCCTCTGGCACAAGGCCTCAGGAATGAGTCTGGGGTTGCTCTGATGGTTTATGATCCCTTCTCAGCTGCCTCTCATGTGAATAACCCATGGATGTGGCCTCCTTGGGGTGGGGGGATTTTACAACTAGGCCAGTTTTTGTAAGGGAGGATGGGTGTTCTCTCTGACCAGGGGTTACACACACACCCAAAAATTCTCTTCCTCCCACCCTGACCTTGGGAAAACGTGTGGAAACCTGGCCTCAGGAAATGAGTCTGTGGGCTATGGCCTGCCCCACCCTGAGCCCAGCCAGAGCTGATTCTCAGGACAGCTGCTGTATTTGGCTTTCTTTGTGGATACATTGCTCTCCTTAGACCTGTGATAATTGGACAGTAGTACCACCCTTCTCTCAAGTTCATGTTAGGTGGCTTAACTCATTGTCCAGTTCCAGTCAGGAGGAATATTCTGACAGGGAGCGGGCTTATGTGGTCACAGCTCCTTTATACAATTTTGCTATACTGTGCAAAGTCCTTTTAAAAAAATGTATAAGCCATTATCTGTAACATTTCATTGTCTCACATGGGAGGAAATAGCTATTGCCTTACTGCTAGTAGGTGGCATATAAATCTAAATGAAGCAGATGATAGTAAAGCAAAAGACAGATGAAATTTGCATAAACATGCCAACTGGTGGGTTGGATGACAAATAATGAAGTGATAGTGGCAGTGCAGAGGTGCCAGGGCAGGCAGGGGGATAATGATCTCTCACAGCAGATGAGACATGACTGGAGCATAAGCATTGAGGGAAGATAAGAACTGCTCTGACAGAAGGGCTGTTCCCACACCCAACCTGCAGTTTACTTCACTAGCATTACTAACTGCTACTCTACTAAATTCTGCTTGGCATAAACAATGTAGAGGCTTGAGAGTGAGGGAGAAAGGTTTATATTCTCTTTGAGAGCTATGCTCAGCTCCTGTTCAAATACCTCCCCTGGGTCACATATTTGGTTGGCTGTTACCTATTGCAACTCCTTGAAACAAGAAAACACACTGTAATTTCTGATCAGAATATGGAGGAAAACCTGAAATTCTTAAAAAAAAAAATTAAAACACTTTGGTTTTCACCTTTTGAAGATTTGAAAGAGCTTGTAATTTTGGATATCTGGGCAAAACAGCATTGAGCATATCCATTGCAGGGTTAATAGAAATTTAGAAACACTGACAGGGTAAACACTCAGTCGGTTAGAAATTGTGTGGGAGGAGGGTGTCAAACCTGTCCTGTCGCTACCTCCAGTCTATCCAAGTCTTAATCCAGAGCTGAAGCAAGTTGTCAGAGCCCTGGCTCCATCTTCTCCAGCAGTCTATGATGAGCCGGAGAGGGGCTGGGAGCTGTGATCTGCTCTTCCCTCTCTGCTTGCTCATGGATTAATTTAACTGCCTAGAGAGCTGCTCCCAGCTGTCCCCACCACAGGGCAGGGGAGGCTGAGAGGAGCAGGCAGGGAGAGGAAGAGGTTGTTGAAGCAGACGGAATTGCATGTATGGGCTTGTTCACCTGCACAGAAAACAGGGACTCATGGTCGTTGTTACAGCTCTCATCCTATTTACAGGATGGAGGACATCTCTGGTGCCAGGCTAATGGCTCACACTGTTTACACTCTCTGAGAGCAGATCAGCTTTTATAATCATGCCTAGAGCTCCCAGAGCACCCTTCTGCAGAAGGCTGCAGCTCCCTGCTATATCGGGAAACCCCTGGCAGCCTCCATCCTCCCGATCACCTCCCTCTCTCCCACATTTCTTCATGGCAAATTCATGACCCTTATCTAAGCCCATACCTAGATGGTGGCGCTCTTACTGGGAGATCTCTGACACTTCCTGTCTCTGTGGCTGGGTAACTTGTCCACACTCATGATTTATACAGAGGTAGCAGGGACATCTGTGAGGCATTAGGACCTTCACATGTAAGTCAGCTGATTCTGGGAATGGCCTGGCATGGATGGAGTGAGTTAGACTGGCAGAAAGTTTCTCTTGTGATTAATTGTGATCAGTGGAAAAAGGTAACAATGTAATTAAGGAGACAATTCTTCTGCCAGGGTAAAGTGCAGTTCACTCAGGGAGGCTTTATGGCACAGCTAACTAGGAAAGATGGTATGAGCAAAAACCTCAGAGTTTAAGCCACCGATATGTTTGGATATGCCAGTACTCCAGATTATTTTAAACAATCCTGAAGGAATAACTAATATGTAAATCCAGTGTCTGCTCTGCAAAATACGCTATAGAGTTATGTCCCTTGTACAGGCCATCAGATGTTTCATTATTCATGCCAAAAGCACCAGTTTGCTCAGAAAAGACTGAGAAAGGCATTTAGAAACACTTCTAGACTGCTTGTTGTATCAACAGGATGTGATGATAGGAGTTCACATTTCCCTGGGCAGAGAAAGAGATAAAACTGTTCTTCCCTCATATGCAATAAACCACTGATAATTGCCTCTGATACACAGGATTAATCTCTCTCCCAGAATTTTGTGCAGTTCCTGACCCAAAAGGAAGTTCTGAGAGGTCTGTCTGAATGAGAGATTGTTAATGTCATAGGTCTACTTGGTGGACTTGGAGATAATATAAATGTGGAGCTGTATGACAGTGTTGTAGGTTTTCTGTTGTGCCCGAAGAGGGATTTATTTTCCCAGGGTATGTGGACTCATTCTATGGCACAGTGGAGAGGAGTAAGTTTTGTGTGCCTGGAAAAAAATGATGTTGATGAATTAATTTCATGGCATCATTAAGATTGGAAAAGACCCTTCGGATCATCACAATGATTGATATATTTACAGGGGGGCAGTGAGCACAAAACTGGTTTTGTCACAAATCTTGTCTCTATTTGGAAGAGAAGTACTCTGGTTCACTGGGATTACTATGCAAATTCATGCCTTGTACTTGCTGCCTAAAAAGACTGTTTCCAATGTGATGCTGCCTCTGTTTCTTTAAAATCTGTGGCAGTTCTTCTGCCATACAGTTTCTTAATAGTGTTGTCACTACATATCTTCTACTGCCTTTTGTACTTTGAGAAGTTTAAAACCACATTGTCCCAGATGCTTCAAACTGAAAAGTCTCATCCTCTTTTTATGACAGTGAGATGATGCTGAGAGATTTAGGGCATGAGAGATGGGATGTAAAAATGTGCTGGACACTGCTGTTTGCTGCAGACAGATTCAGAGTCTGGTCCCTTCTTGGTGTTTATGCAGCAGAGTTTTAATGCAAAAGGCTCAAGAGCCCCAGGATCAGGAATAAAAACCAACATGATTGATTCTTGCTCAGCTGTGAGCCACAGTCACTGCAGGCAATGGTGTCTCTTGTCATCCCTCTGATCTAGAGTTTGCATTCCTCTCAGCAGAGAATCTCAGTTGCTGCAGTACGTATCTTGCTTAACAAGTGAAGTCAAAATGCAGCAGCAACACAGTGTGATATGCAGGATTAAGTTTATACTGAGCTTTGTGTCTCCGGTTTTTCGTCAGCTGTAATTCCTACCATCTTCTCCCCTGACTGCTGTGAGTTCCTCTGGCATCCCACAGTGGGTCACTGGCATGGCAAAATGAGGCCGTCACTGGAAACCTGGTACATGATTAGAGGGGAAGCTGTATCTGTTATTTTCTTACACAGTTCTCAGAGCTGTCCTCTGCTGTGTCCTCTCACAGCCGCTTCTCTTGCTGCGTCAGGTCTGCGGTGAGCGATACTGCTAATCTGCCAGGCTGGGCCCCTGCACATGGATGCTTCCTCCTTGCTGACGCTTGCCTAGGAGGGATTTTGTGCTGCAGACCTTGGAAAAAAATTAGAAAAACAGAAGAGATAAATGTTGCCCTTCCTCCTTTGTCCTTGTGTGAAAATGAGCATTTGGGATTCTGCCTCTGCAGCCACACAAAAGAGCCTTTCTCTCTGCCTATCCCCAGGCTGAGTTTCCTCACAGGTCCCAGTGTTCTTCTCTCTGGATACCATTCAAGGGACAAGTTGCAGTAACTAAATGTCCTCTGTTGTTGGAGGGGTCACTGCATCAAATCCATCATGTCTGTTAAAACCCTTAAACAACCTTCAAAGTCATTATTCTGTGTAGCACTAAGAGATTTTTTCTGCATTTGAAGAGCTTTACCAATGCTTAAAGAGTATTGTATACTACCATACACACCATATTATCTATCTTCCTAAATACATATAAAAATCCTTGAGCCTTAGTAGAATAGCTGCTGTGTCAGCAGATGCTGTGCTTAGCTTAACACTTTGTGCCAGTATAGTTTTTACTGCTGAAATGCTGTACCCAGGTAAAACAATTGAGAATAGGTCTTTTTTACTGTAATTAGATCGAATTTCATCTGTGGGACTCAGTGAGATATTCTGTATGGATAACTAGCATATGTCCATGGCACACTGGTGCCATATCTGCAGACAAGCACAGGAAGAGAAATACCTCAGGGGGATATTAAAAACATGTATTTTCTTGAGACTTTGCTCCAACGGGTTAGAACTGAATCAAATACCTTAGCTATACTTTTCTATTCTTTCAGAAGAAAAGAAGCTTTGAAAATGTGCTGAGAATTGCAGGACAGTGTTGGAGAAGCGGACGGCAATGTGGTCAAGGGAGGTAGCACAAAGAAGACAAATAGTAAAACACAGAAGAACTGGGAAGGTGCAGGAACAAGATGTGAAGTCTCTTAACTAGGGAGTGTAGTGTATCCATAACAAATGCTGTGAATATTTTGCTAGGTGCAGGTCTTGCTTTTCCTAACTCAGGCTATGCAGTTTTCAGTGGGACTCAACTGAGATTGCTTTAATGTTGTACATGATGTTCCAGGTGGGCAGCAAGTAACTCATAAGCCCTGTTTGGCTTTTCCAGTGCCCAGAGTGAGCTCAGGCTGTTGATCTGAACATGTTTTTCTTCTGAAAATTTTGTTTTGGTGGTCTCGGGAAAGAAAACACAAAATTCAAAGTTATTAATCTCTTGGATTTAATGAAAGGCTGGTTTTCTTTCCATTCCATTCCAGCACTGTTCAGGCAATGTGATGCTTGGAATAAGCTTTATGGAGTTTTGTTTTGTTTTGTTTTGTTCTGGTGGTGGGCTTTTTGTTGTTTTTTTTTTTTTTTTTTTGTAGTGTGGTGTTTTTGTTTTTAATGCCATATAGTCTATTTCATCTCTTCTTTCTGGACAAGATCCTGGACATTCCTGTTTGGCCATTTTGTCTGTGTCATGGTTGTTCCCTGCCTTGTAGTAACAAGTGTATCAGTTTCTTCCTCCACAGATCTTATCTTCTGTGTCACCCACATGGAGGCTGTATGTCTTTTCTCCCATATGCCACGGCTGGCAACAAAAATGAGCTTCATGAGAACAAGGAGGAGTTTGCTCTCCAGACGTGCTTTATCACACAAAGTGTCTCAGTATGCATCTTTTTCTGGGGTGAAGTCATGCAGATATGGCTAAAGCAAGGGGCCTGCAGTACAGCAAGGAAGCTGTGGGCTATTCCCAAGTGGAGTGAAAAAGAAAGGCGCTCCCCTTCACATCTTGAGCAAAAGTCATGAATGACACTCAGTGATTCTCTTGTGGATGTGAAATTAAATGTGAAATGGAGGTAGAGTGCAGCTGGCCAGGTGACAGAATCCCATGAAATCCCTCAGGAGAGTATGGGCAAGCAAAGGATACTGGGTTACCATGTGAGTCTGTTATATACCAAAGAGAAATCTGCCAGTTGGCTAAAATTCTGAACAGGAGCATTATTTGTAAAATGAGGATTTACTCTATGGGTGAGACTGGCTGAAATATTGCACCTCCTTTCAAGAATTGTCCTTGACTGGAAATGAGGACTCAGTGGAGCGAGTTCAAAGGGAAGCAACATGAATTTTAGGAAATGAGAAAGTTTCAGAGCACTGGCTATATTTGATTCAAAAACTCTGAGTTAGGAACATGAAAAGTCTTTCATTATGTAAAATAGTATATCGAAGATTGGTTAATCTTTTGTTTCTTTAGGAATGCAGAAAGAAGTCAGATTAATTTTTGCTTACTCTCCAGCTAGAAATATTCAGGGCTGGATATGATGACAAATTTTTAAGGTTGCAATATTCCTATTAATCTACCTAAAGTTGCGCAACATCCTTATTTTTTATTAGTTTGATTACTAAAATCTTCAGTGCCTGAAATGCATTACCCTGTATTTGTAAGTTCTAGAAGTGTCTTTAGGCCATACATTACTATTGAGTAATTTCAAGGATTAATTGAACAAAGATGCCATGGTTTATGACAATATATGCTTCTAATTATCTTGAGAGCACATTCTGAGAGCTTACGGGCTCACCCACTCACATGTAATCTCATGCTGAACTTTGGAGAGAGCCCAGCATACTGTAGCTAATAAAGCACAGCAGAAAAGTAACTTGGAGAATGAAAGCCCTCAAAGAGGATAACAAACATGGAAATGATTGATTGATTGTTTGACTGATTGATTAAATGATTCATTAAAAGGATGTGAGGAGAAAGAACAATTGATGAAGTCATGTGAGAAAGTGACCTTGGCAAAGCAAGGTGTGCAGGTGACAAAGGAATATCTAGCACAGAGCTGTACAAGAACCATGTGAAAGGGGGAGAGTGGGCAGACTTAAAGCAGTGGCAGATGAAGTGTGGGAGGCAGCAAAGAAAAGCTGCCACATACATGAGGATGAAGTAATAGATCTCCTTCCCCCTTTCTTATATTACTGGATGGGAGGAGAGTCTGTTTTGAAAGTGCTGTAAAGCAGAGATGGCATTTTCAGTTGGAGCTACTCTGCACACCTCCTGAAGAAGGCTTAGTTGTCATCAGGATCTTGTGGCTCTTCCAGGCCTGCCTGTTCAGAAGCACTTTCCTATTTTGGTCACCGTAAATATTCAAGTGTTATCTGGACCTCATGTTCTTCTTCACTTCCAGCCTATGTGTGAACATAGACAAGTCTTGTCTGTTTTAGTTTCTTTGCTCCAGTTATACCATGAATTTACACTTTAATGATTCTATTCCTTCATTTGAATTTCGTCAGTTTTCTTATGGTATGCTGCTCTCCCCTGCCTTACAATTACAGACTTCCAAGATGGTTGGTGACTCTGCCATAGTATGCACAAGCTGCTTCACCTCCATCCTCCTCCTGTGTTACTTGTCTCTCCCTTGCCCTCACTCCAATATGGCTTAGCAGTTTTCATTCTCAGCAACTGCTCCATTTTTAAGTCTACCACATTCTGGTATTAATTAATAGATAAATAGATAGATAGATAGATAGATAGATAGATAGATAGATAGATAGATAGATAGACATATGTGTATGTACTATTAAAAGAACAGGTTTATGGCTGTCATAGTTGATCCCTAGAACTACTGGCATCCCTAGGACTACTTCATACTGCACTGGAAAATTATCTTACCTGGTAATACAGGAGGACTTGCCTTCAAGCCTCCATGGGCAAGGATGTCTTGCTCAGGCTGAATCCTGCCTGCTACTCAGGAACTGTTTGGGAACGTGCCGTGTCTTATAGTTCAAAGAGGGGAATTTGAATTCTGTTTCAGTATTGATGGGTGAATTGCCATGCCTGGGAATCTCTTGTTAGCTTGATGAGTAGACAGTGTGTTCTACCTTCAGAAGCTGCCCTTAGAGAAGGCTGCCTCTCCAGGGTCTGATCCAGGCAGACATAAAAGGATAGCAACTCAGCCAGCCTCAGCTTGGCTGTTACACATTTTGACATGAACAAGTCTAGGTTGTCTTCACTGAGCCAAGGGCTGGTGCTCATCACTGCACTTGCTGCTGTGCAGTGATGATATACAAAAATAAAATTATTTTGCAAATGTGATAAATCTGAGAGAAAAGCTCATGCTCTACTCAGAGGGCTACTGCATGTTGCTGTTAAACACAAGGCTAAGAACAATGTCTCCTCTGAGAAGTAGATGCAACAGCTGGTTTTGCACGCCTCTAAGACCTCTGCCACTTCGGCATGTATGTCTGAACTACTTATCCTAGGAGGACAAATTTTACTTTGGATGGGATGAACTGCATTTGTGGCGGGGTTTTCTCCACTGGCAGTAAAGACAGCCCATGGTAATGAGTTCAGGTACAACGGTAGGTGGGGATAAGCTATATAATAGCAGTCTGCACTCGCATTACAGGACGATTGTATACCACATGGTAAATCATCTTCTGGGAAATCAACTTTGGATTAAATGAGAAACAGTTGTGCATCAAAGTGAATAAAAATCACAATAATGTCTTGGATCAGTGGTTATGTCTCTGGGCATGAAGTGCAGAGACTTTTCTTTTGTGACCTCTTCTCTCTCTAAATATGCAAAGATCAGTATTTTCTGTAGATCTATGTGTATCTATGAGGCAGAATCTGGGCAGGGAAGCTGATGCATTTCTGTGAGAGGTTGAGTTCCTAGCAGACCAAGGTAGAGCTGAAATGTCTCTGAGGACTGTAGCTTTAGGAAGCCTATTTTCCTAAGGGGTGGTGACATTGCTGAGGTCTGGACCAACAGTGAGGAAACACAGGGTGCTATTTGTTACACATGATTTTTGTGCTTGTCCTCCCCTGTGAGTAGGTGTAGCCATAGTTCTGTGTAGTCAGATCAGTTACAGGAAAATCTTTGGAATTTTATTGGTTAAATACAGGGGCCTTTTTTGTTTGTTTCGTTGGTTTTTGTCTTTTGAGAATGTTGGGTTAAGGATAGGTAGCCAGAATTTGTGTGGTAGAGGGTCTGTGTTTTCCTTGTGGTTACAGGTGCTAGTAGAATTTAAGAAACCCTCCTAAACTAAATAAAAAAATTAGTTCACACTTTTAAGCACACTTGAGATTCTGATATTTCTGACCACTTTTTGCCTTAATAATAATTCTCCTCTGGAAATGCAGCTTCTGAGAGTGAACCTGGTGTTATGAGCTGACAACTTCTTGCCTTGGGGCCCCATCTAGTGGGTAGTGGATTCTACTGTGCAGAAACAAGGGCAACTTTTTGTGTTGCTGAGAAAGCAGAAAAAAGGATATTATACAAAATTTCCTACAGAGCTTAATAATCACAAATGAAATAATTTTTGTTCACTCCTGTAATTTTTTTACTTTCTCTCTACAATGTTACTTCACATTTTGTGCTGAGGGATTTCATAACATAGTGGAGGACACCCTAATCATGGGGAAAAAAAAGAAAAAAAAGAAAATATAAGAGGAGAGAAGAGAATCCATAAATTTCTCCTCTGTACCCCTGCATTTCTTTTATTAGTGGAATAGCTGCATTATTTCAGTGAGTGTGCTGCAGTCATTGGTAAGTGACACAAGGATATGGGTATTACTCTGTGAAGTTATTTGTAAATTAAGGGGCTTCTTAGGTAAACTTTAAAATAGAAAACATTCCAGCCACACTAAAAGGTCTGTCAGAGCCAAAATTTTAAATATGTATTTTGTCTCGACAGAAGTTCTTTTTTGCCAGATGCTACAAAGGTAACCATGTTCAGACAGGACTTGTTTGTTATATGTATTTATTAGGAAAAGAAAATGTCTTGATAAATGAAAAAAGATTTTATCTGTGTTACTTTTACAAACAAAAATTTCCTAGTCCATCTGTCAAATGAATTTAATGAGCTAAATCTGGATTTTGATTACACGTAAGTCATTCAGAGTAGCCCAAGGGAGTAGTATGAATAGCTAGACAAAACATGTGGCCATGGCGGCCTAATATTTTGCCTTTGAAAATAAAAAGAATTAAAAAGAAGGAAATAGCTAACCTATTGGTAAGGACAAAGCTGTTTTCTCTGGCAAATATATTTCACAGAACTAGCTGTTTTGAAGACAGTGTCTGTAATATAGCTAGTAGTCTTTCAATTTAAAATGAACCCAAATAAAATCACTTTCTAAAGTGTTTCTGTGCTATCTGTATCTTCAGAGAGCATCACAAGGGTTGGAGATTGGGTACACCTGCATTTGTGTAACAGAGTTATTTCACAAAATAGTTATTTTATAAAGGATAGGCTGATTATTTTTATTAAGCTGCTTAGTGGGGTTATTTAAAAACCATGCATGAAATTCCCAAGGTAGAGATATTGGAAGATAAAGGAGAGCCTGGCTAAAATAAAAAGACCATGGTTGAGAAAGAAGTCTTTTCATACTTCGACTGCTGACCCTGAACATCTCTTTGTCTTAGTTATTTTTCTTGGCCTATTTTTTTCTTTTTAATTTAGCGTGTGTATGGAAAAGACAAGTGAAGTAGCTTTCCATGCCTTAAAAATCTGATTCTTCAGCTTGCTATTTGTAAAGGAAAGAGTTTTAAGGACAATATGTGAGTGTGTTTTAGTATGAAAGAGTGATTGACAAATAATTTCTCATTTCTTATTATACACATATTTTTGTATTATTTTTTACTGGTTTTCAGCCTCTTTTTTTTGTCCTTTAGTTTCTGTAACTGACATCCTTTTAACAACCACTTACATTTCCTGTTTTGTTAGCCTAGGTTAATTTTTTGCTGTCTCAGGAGTCACGTGGAGAGTGGGAAGGATCTTTAGCTGCAAATTCTGGAGAAGCTCCAGATTTTTTTTTTCCTTCACTGTGTTTCTCAGCCTGCAGGGACTAAAATAGTTCCCAAAATAAATGATCCTGGAAAAAAATACTTTCAGAATAAATGATCTGAAGCACAGTGCTGCAGTTACAGCAGCTGGGATGGTCCCGTAAGTCCCATTACACTGACCAAAAATTGACCCAGCAAAGGCATGAAGGTCTGACAGAGGTGACTACTTAAACGATTTTTAGGAAATAGATCTTATTTGTGAGAGGAACTTTGTATCACAAATATATATATATTCCACTCTAGACTAGATAGCAAACATCTTTTTCACTCTGATTTCTGAGTTTCAGAAAAGTCCTTAAACTGAAACAGTACTGATACTAATAATAAATGGAAGCCCTTCTCTTGCCTCTATTGAATGTTGCATCCCAGGTTTATTCTATATGGTCTCCTAGATAAGCTGTTTCCATTTGATATTTAATATTCAAATTTTAGAGGGATTGGGCACAGTGTCAAAAACAGCCATTCAGAGAGGGAAAATTCAATCCCTTTTAATTCCATGTGGAAGTCACTACCAAAGAAGAGGAGTTGGAGCAAAGGAACAGAGAGCCAGGCTCTCCCTGGCTTTAGGAGAGCCCCAGGCCCTCCTAAAGAGCACAGGGATGAGGTGATGGGCAGATGCAGAGTGCTAAATCTTGAACTGCATGGCCAAGGGCTGTGGCTGCCTCCAGCTCAGAGGGCAGGCTGTCTCTGAGGAGACCTTTGGAAACAGCCTAATGCTTCCTTCATTCTGACCTAAACCTCGGGCTTGGTGAACCATCAGCAAGGACAGCCCCAAGGCTGGTGGGAGCAGCCTCCCATACGGCCACTCTCCTGGCTTGTGGCTGCCCTCTCATCTCTTCCTCAAACTACATGGTACAAACATCTCTTCCTCAAACTACAGGGTTGATCGCTACATCTGTGGCTGATCTGCTGTCCTGCGCTTTCCCACTGTGAAAGGGAAGACAGAAGTGTATCCTAAGAATTCATAACCAATGTAAATACACCTTCATTGTTGCCTAAAAGTCCTCCATGGTCCTGAGAAGCCTTTGCCAGCAATTCCATATCCACAAATATACTTACCTGTTGAATGCAAGTGTTGTGGTTTGAAAACAAACCGAGTGAGAGGCTCCAAGTCAGAAATACAATTTAATGAGAAGAAAAGGGGAAAAAATTAAATAAAATAAATGCGATAATACAAAAAGACCACTGACAGAGTCAGAATACAACCTGAGCAGGGTGATGGAAGCAGTCCAGGTGAAGTGGTCTTCCTGAAGCAGTGATCTCATAGAAAGGTCTGGTAGCTCCAGTCCTCTGGGAATCCAGTGGGTGAGAGCTGCCTGTACTGTCCCAAATCCCAGTTTATATCCAGGTGAGAATGCTTGACTCCTCCCCCTGGGCAGAGCATCTCACGATGGGATGATGAGTCATACAGGGGCTCCTTGTTGTCCCATTAAAGAGAGATAACTCTCGGAGGGAGTTATCTATGAGTCATGCACAGGCATTGATGGTCCATCACTGAAGATGGTGATAGAATACATCCTATAGTACAACCCAGGATAACAAGCTAATATTTAATATACTATAAATATGATATTCAATACGAAGTTTGATATTTATCATTTAACTGAAGCATGAAGTTTAAATAATTTGCAGTATTGAACTCACTGAAACTTGCCTATTTGAAAATGGAGTTTGTGAGTCATATTATATTGCAGAAGTTAAATGAAGCTTTAAAATAAAATCCAGCATTGGAATGGACCAATTGTCTAAAGGCAAAATGCTATATCAGGAAGCCTTGCTCTGTTGTTTTGGATTCCTTACTCACCAAGTGCTACATTCTGTGGTATAAACAAGACAGTAGACATTTCCTGGTCAAGCAGTTTCACTGATGGCCAACACAATGCAGTGTGTTTGAAGAGAAGTTGGAGGTGTGGAGGAGACCTTCACCAACTTTCCTTCCCTAATGTAACTTTAGAGTTAATAAGAGCCTCCTCCTGCCCTGCCTGTGGCCCCATCTCAGTCCGCCAGGGCCAATCTACAGTTTACCACATTGCTGAGCATCTCTAGGAAGAGCCTGGCTCTGTCTCCTTTACACCCTCCCTTTAGGTATTTATACACATTCATAAAATCCCCTAAAATTTCTTTTCTCCAGGATGAACAGCCAAGATTTCTTATCTTCTCCCTGTGCACCAGTTGCTCTATCCCTTAATCATTGTCATGGTAGGTTGGTGCAAATGCTTATGTATGCAAATTTTAATAATGTACATGACAATTATTACAAGTATGGTAAATGAAATACTAGTTGGTAGTCTTGTAAATGGAGGCCAGAATTATCAAGTCATGAAACTTCCTTAAAGAAATATGAGGTGATTCTGGATATTATTAATTTTAAACAACTTTTACAAGCTGCTGCGTTTGGATAGCTGCCATTTAAATTATTTCTTGGAGGAAGTTGCTGATCTTTGGTGTTGATCTTTAGCTGTAATGTATCTGACTGGAAAGATATCATCATACTTGGTTCCTCTCCAGATCTCTTTCATACACAATGATTTATCTTTTCTCCTTACTTGGTTGCTGTTTTCTATTATTTTCTTTTAACAGATTACATTCACCAAGCAAATATTCATTAGCTTCTGGAGATCGATTCTGCAGGTCAATTATTTGACCTTTCCTCCTTAACATCCCTGGTGCATATTGCATAAGTGTTTTCTTAACATATGAATGACTTTATTATACCAGGCCTAGAGGTACATTTGGTGTCCTTGCTCTGCCTACAGCAAATAGCAGGTTATTAGGAAAGGTTTAAAGAACAAAGTGAATGTATGTGCGGTGCTGCTCCCCAGAGCAGTTTACATCCTCTTACCCAATTTCAGGTCAAGTCCTCTGTGGGAAGAATATAGCACCTCAGCAACTGTGAATTCAGAAGGGCTGGATGTGGAGAGCAGCTTTCAGGACCAGAATTAACCCACCATGTTCCAAATGCCTGTGAGTTCCACCAGCAGGAACTTTGACTGGCTGTAGAGAGACATATCAGATGAGTCATGGATGTCATTATTAGTTATGTTGATAAGTTATGTGTTACCTGGTTGTTATGTGTCTGAGTGGTGAGAGATAGAGGCATTGTCATCATGGTCATTGCCTCATCCTCCAGGCTGGCACTACTGGTGGGACATCTGGACATCTTCCTTTCCTTTCTTCTTGAGAATTATTAAGGGAAGTATGGGAAGGAGTGAGGAGGTGGAAGAGCAAACAATAATAATGAATAAGGCACACAGCAAATCAGCAGTCAAACTGTTGAGACAGCTGTTCTATGTTACCTAAGAATTAGTGGACTATTTCTGTGTGGTTGTCATGAGACCACAATTGTTCCCCAGGGTATGTGACCATGAGGAAATTCCTGCCATACTCTGTTGGAGAGGGAGCAACACTGCACATTCATCCTTTCTGCCGTTAGAGAGATTACATGTGTAGTCTGTTCTCTTTTCAGTGCCATATTTTTTTCCAGCTGAAAATGGAGGCAATACTTCTGTTCCACATGTATCATACATGAGTTTAAAGTGTGTGATTTATTAAAGTGCACAGAAAACCAGCCATCATATTTTGTTGCCCCTCTAATCTCATCAAGTCCAGAAGCCTCTATCTACTGGCTTCTTTCATGATTCCTTCAAAGACACAATCTTCCAAGCTTTCAGGTGGTCTCTTCACCAGCAGCTACCACTGGTAGCTTTATACTCTTTACATCTTTATACTAATTCTACCTATGATTAAGCAGGAAAAAACATCTGCAATGCATATCTGTCTTTTATAGACACAAAGCTGAAGCTCAAAGCTTTATATTACAATTTAGGAATGCAATGCAGGTTGCTTAATTAGCATTTCCAGAAAACTGAAAATGTAATAATCTTAAGGTGTTCTTTTGGTAAGGTTTGTTTTCCTACATACTTCCTCTTTCTGGAATATTAATTTTTTGTAACAGAATCACAGAATCAGAGTATGGGCCATATGGAAGGGACCACAGTAGATCCTGTGGTCCAGTTTCCCTGCTGAAGTAGGGCCATCCTAGAACACATGGCACAGGATTGTGCCCAAATCATTCTTGAATATTGCCAGTGAAGAAGACTCCATAACTTTTCTGGGCAATCTGTTCCAGTGCTCAGTCATCTGCACAGTAAAGCTCTTCTTCATGTTCGTGTGGAACTTCCTGTGCATCAGTTTCTGCCTGTTTCGTACCCTGTTGCTGGGCACCACTGAGCAGAGCCTGGAAACATCCTCTGGCACCCTCCCTTCAGATACCTGTAGCCATCTCAGTCATCTCTTCTCAAGGCTGAACACCCGTGGCTCCCTCAGCCTCTCCTTGTACAAGATGTTCCAGGCACTTAATCATTTTCATGACCCTCTGCTGGACCTGCTCCAGGAGCTGAATGGTTGTCTTGTCCTGAGGAGCCCAGAACTGGACACAGCACTCCAGATGTGGTCTCATCAGGGCTGAGCAAGGGGCAAGCTCACCTGCTGTGACCTGCTGGCAATGCTCTTCCTAATACACACCAGGATATTATTTGCCTTCTTGGCCAATTGCTTCTCTGATGTAAACTACTGCATGGAAGGTAATGATAGGCAAATTTCAACTCTAGAAAAGGCAGCACAATTCTTTTACATCAAGTATAAGAAGTTGGAGAAAGGCCCAAAGGCATACTTCTGGTAAGGTATCACTGTGAACTATTTGTTCCACTGCTTAATGTTTAGCATGATCTATGTCTGTCTCTCATCTCTGGTTGACTATCCACTATTATGTCAACACATAGTTCAAATTTCCTTGTTACTTCATTGCCTGCTTGCAATATCTTCAATGAATCATTCTCTTTTTCTCACATTTGGAAAATTATAATTATTTAAACATCTAAATCCAAAACTTGTTTTAATTCTTTGAGTTTTTTCTACCTTGTTCACAGAAGTCCTGACTTTGTGCTCATAGGCTGCACTGCCAGAATACAGTCAGAAACCAATATTCTGTCTAGCAATTGCAGTGCAATAGGAGTGGGAGGATGAAGTTTGAGGGTTCATATGTGAGCATCTTCAGAGGAGGAAAATATGGTGGGTTTTTTTTAAATCTGAGAAGCCAGCAAAAAATTACTCTGTGGAAGGTAATGCTAAGCAAATATAAATTCCTACAGAAAAGGACACATTTTTTCAGTACAAGAAACATAATTAAGAGTTAGAGAAAAGTGTGAGCAATAAGTGAGGATTAGTTCCTGGATATATCCAAATTAAGACCTATTTCCTTTTATAGTATAGTACTTCAGCCAGCTGGTATTTGAAGCATTTTTTTTTCCAATTGCGTGGTGTCACTGTACAAAAGCCACCAGCACAACTGAATAGACTCTGGGGTATATATAAGACAATGATAACTATGATACTCTGACCTCAAACTGTATGTTTCCAGTCAAGAGTTCCTATGCATTGAAAATTCTAGGAGTCTCTTTGGGAGGTAAAGATTGATAAAGTAAATTTGATTTGGGTCTCTTTGTCAGGTAAAGAACAACAATCTATCACTCACAATCTATCATTTGGGGCTCTAGGCAACCTCAGTGGTTTCTGTGATGTTGTGATGTTGCTGCTGTTGTCCTACCATAAATACCCAGACATCTTGACGACTACACTCAGCTCAAGATTTTTTCATCTCCTCCTCTGCTGCAGTATTTCTGTCACTTGGGAAACACTGCCAGTGGATGGGATTGGATACAAGAGTAATCAGAAAGGCCACTGAGGCAGGGAAGGAGGACAGCTGTCCTAAGCATTCAGAGCTTTACATTCTGTGCCGTTCTGATGTGACGTAAGCCTCAAGATATTTATTAAGCTGATGAAAGCCTGCTTTAGTCTTGCAGCTTTCTGAATCTGCCTACCATTTATTTAGGATATGTTACAGCAGATACCAGGTGCTGGTGCTGGTACCTAATGCCTGCCTAATTGCAGTAGAAAATCAGAGTAAAAGAAACAGGGGGTGCAAAAAATTTACTGCAATCTCAATCTATCTGTGTATCTAGAACACATAGCTATCTCAGATTAAAGTTAAGAATAATAGAGAAATGTTTGATTCAGATATCAGTAAGGTAGAAATCAAATATATGTACTTATATCTGTAAGTTTTTCAGTCAGTAACATAAAACATTACCTTGTGATTAAAATACAGTTGCAGAGAATAGTCAGCAGGTCAGTATGTGAAACAAGACCTACTCTGCATGAATTATGAAAAAAACCCTAAGAATAGCTTTCTAAGTTTTATTCTATATGAACAGTGTTTGTGTGGGGAATCCTACAGTTTTTATTTGGGTAAATATACCCTTTGAATGAAATTAGTCTGACGCGGTCAAATGAGTCAAGGACACTAGTGGACAACTGATTTAGTGACAACTGAATAGCAAAGAGTGAGAAGATTAAATAATCAGTTAAATAGCATGGACAAAGATTTCAGCAAAACTTCCCCATCAGGAATATTCACAGTTGTACAGGAGGACCAGTAGCATGAACAGAGAGACTGGTGACCTCCAAATGTAGCTTGACCCAAAGCACCATTATATGGACCATGGACAGAAACAGTAGCTGGAGGTGGAATAATCAAGTAGGTCTCTTCTGTAAGAATTTGTAATGAAATACTGTTTGTTTTTATGCATTATGGCATTGGTCTTAAACACCTGGAGAAGCAACTACTGAGCAGCTGGAGAAGAATCAGCATGGTTCATTAACACTACTGCTAAACAGTAGTTTCTTACTTTGTTCTTACTAAAAATATGAAAATCTATCGAAACAGTGTAAATTTGGCACCTGCCTGAGACCATCAGCCTCAGAACACTTCTTGTTATATCTACCTATGGTAAACTCATTCTTTTTGTTTACAGCGACTACAGAATCAAAGATATGGAGCAGTAGTAGTGAGGAACACGAATTAAGGAGTCCAGCTGATATCTCCTTAAGAAAATTGTGCCTGATCTGTATTTGCAATAAGTTATTGCCCATTTACGGTGAAATCTTGTCAGATCTTCATTCCTTGGGGCTTTGTGGATGAAGTAATTTAGCTCTGAATTAAAAATTATAGTTTTTGTAATGAGAGTTACCTGTTTCCAGGAATACAGTAAAAGTTATTCATTATTCTAAAGTACAGTATGTTCATATATGTCAAGCAGTATATCATGTGGCATGGGATATACACATCACAGCTGTGTGCTTTCAGTGACATGAACTGTTGGATATACCATAAAAAGTTCAATGACCTTGATACGAGATATGCCTGAACTTGATACCCTTTGAGGTTTTCATAGCTCTCACGTTGGACTCATCATGCAGGCACTGACGTGTGGATGTGCTGTGTATTCCTTTCCTCCTCTTTTTTCCTGTGTGAAACAGGAGCAGATAATTTCCACATTATCTGTGTGAGGATGTGTGGAATGTGAGAAGATTTTAGCTGGAGGTGTTGGGATGGTGTGGGTGAAGACCTTGAGTGCTGGACCAGAGGCGTGAGAATTGGTAGAACTGCATAAAGTGATGAAGAAATGTTTAGGGGAAGAAATCAGAGGAACAAAGGGAGGATCACCTAGAAAGGGCTATAAATGGGGCTGATGGCATATAAAGCACACATATCTGACTGAGCCTTGTGTCTGATCACCACAGTCTGTCCTGTCTTCATTCAAATCTTTCTTAACTGTATATCTATGTCATCTCACTCTTCATCCATGTGTGTGAGTACTGCATGGACTGACTGCCAGTTACTGGGGGGTCTGACTGCTGGTTATTGGTGTCAGACTGGGGGTTTTAGGTGCCTTTATACTCTACCCTTCTGGGAAGGAGAGTTTTAGCTTTTGACAGGTTTCAGCTATATGAAGTCAGACTTAAAATACTTAAGTTGGGCACTGAAGAAGAAAATCAGGAAGTTCTCGTAGAAGAAGAGAAAATGCATCAGAAAGAAGAGAAAAGAAGCAGAAAATAAGATATAGAGAGAGAAGTGGCTTAGAAGTCAGTACGGGTTTGTTCTCTCCCCACCTGAAAGAGGCAGTAAGGTGTATTTCCCCTGGGATTTGTGCTCAAATGCACATTACAGTGCTGTCAGCAGTCAAGTGCATCTGTTACTCCTCTCTTGCTACCTAATCTTCATGAGCAGCTGCACTCCCTCCAAAACTGTTTTGAGTTCAGTCCTTCAGGTGGTGGTCTTCCTCATCTGACTGAGACACATTCTATTGGGTTTGTACATGCAACCCATAACTGATAATCCTGAATTCCTGACCAAAGGCATTAACGAGGGAAGAACATGATTGATTTTTTTTTTTTATGTGACTGAATTGCATTCACTGTTTTGTCTTTCGTTTTGTAATACCAAGAGAGATGCTGGGACTTGGGTAACTGTGAAGAGAGACTGCTCTAAGATCACCAGTGCACAGTATACATTGTTTCTAGCATGGCTTTAGAAATCTCACCACAGGGCTGTGTAAATAAATAGGACTGCTGCAGAGATGAGGAAACTCACCGCCTAATTACCAATCTTTTAATTTATGTGAAGCTATAAATATGCAACAAACATTTGAAGAAGTCAGTAGTTAACATATTAAGAAAGCTGGGCTTCAGAAGCTGCCATACAAAGATGCATTAGGGCCTTCTTAGAACTGGAGAAAGATAAAAGCACAGGACTGCTATTAAGGCACCCTTATAGGCTAAAAACATACCTCTTCTAACACCATTACATTTAATTTCATTTCTGTTTTGATGTTTAATCCAATGGCTAAAAAGCTAACACCTCTTTTTCCTGAGCTCCATTTCAGTTCTTTTTCTTCCCCTTTTTTGGAGTTGTGAGACATACTTAGGCCTGTATCAATTAAGCAACCCACATCTGGCATAAGATAAAGAAGTAGTTCTAAAATACCAAATTCACAACAGGATTCTAGCACATGCTAAGTTTTAAATGCTTGAATAATCTTTTTGATACCCTGTTAAATCTCTGCTTTAGAAAAGTTCATAGGGAAGATCTTCTATTTGGGAAGTGGAAGGATAAGGAGAGGGCACCTTCTGTGTTAGGGGGAAGTAGGAATATATGTAAATTATTCATAGTTAAAATGCTGGATGATTTATGGTGCTCTGCTGCCTAAATTTCACCACCAATGAATAACACAATGTTGCAGTTTCCCCTTCTATCTTATTTTATAATGTCTATGAAGAGAAGAAGAATTTATTTATTGTCTTTCCTGGACACAACCTGGGACTGGTCCTCCTACATGGCTTATTTCTTGCCTTTGCATTTTTCCCACAGTCCTTAGGACGCACTTCCATATTTTTATTATCCAGCCACACCCTGAAGAAAACTTAAAATAGAAGAGTGCTCAAGTGTAAAGGCTGACAGAGCAGGCTGTAAATGCATCTATATCTGTAGAGATAATAAATATAGAACGAGAAATGAAAAGCAGAATGTAGTGAAGACTTCAGAGTTTCTGAAAAATGACCTTTTACCTCCCACAGGAATATTCAATAGGAGAGAAGAGATGGAGCTGGGTAAGTAAAGTGGGTTTGCTCTGTATTATTACATGCTAATTACTTTGACAGCTGCTTGTGAAGCAACATCTACATTCAGGGCATATGCAGTCATTCCACTCTGTCTGTCTCTGTAGATCTAACTCTGTCAGACTGAGCTATAATTCAAGATCACTGGGAGGAAGGGAGAAGTCTGTTTCAAGGAAATGGTAGCCCTAGATGATACAAAATTAAGAAATATCTTTACCAGAGCTATTTAGGAAACTTGGATGAACACTGCAGATGGGATAAGAATAAGTTATTTAAAGGCTTTTCCACCTCTTGCTCTGCTTCCCTGCATGTATACAGAAGAAGAATACATGACATAAAAAGAACATTTTTCATGTATCAGTGTCACATACCAAGTGGTGGAAGAGATTGTCATTTAGTGACTTTGACAATGACCGGATTTCTATATAAGTAAATTTTATTTTCAAATAATTTTAAGATCAATGAATTCCCTACCTTTTGTATGTTGCTAACTCACTGATTATTTGAGTCATTGTGGGCAAAGTCATGAGGTGTTATTCAGTCTGCCGTATAGCCAGGTTTTCCCAGGCATCCTATTTGAAGACAGAATAAGAGGAATGTGATTAATTATTCATGCTTGTCACAAAGCCTTGTCAGAGGTCCTGCCTTCCTTCCCTTCCCCCATACGAGTGCAATCCCTGTGGAGTTCTCTACCATCAGAATGGGCAGAGTGACTGATGCAAAGCCTATCAGCTCTGCAGAGCCAGTGCTGCTACCCCACACCATCTGGGCATGTCAGAGCCACCTCAGTAGTGCCTTGTATCTTCTGGACAGAAACTCAGGAGCCCTACAGGCAGCAAGCATCCATTTTAGTCAGTAATAATCAGGAGCCATCAGGGACCACCAGGGTCACACAGAGTTGACTGCTTTGGCTGTATTTTTTCCTCTGCATGTTTATGTCTCTATGCATATTAATTTTTTCCTGCTTTACCTACAAGACATAGAAAAAATCTCTCTTAGATTGATTGGTGATGGAATAGAGATGAAAATAATAGGGTTTTATACAACTGGTATGCCTTCATATGTTGCAGGCATTCTCACATCCAGAGAGCTCTTAAGAAGCAATAGGGAGGCTCATTTTACAGCCCAGAGCAACAAGGGGATCTCATGTCTCTACTAATAATATTTTGGAGTTTGCCTCTTTTCACTGGTCTTCTAAGTTACTGATCATTTTAAAACTTCAAACTTTTCTAAATAAATAAAAAAAAAACAAACCTAAAGCTGTTTTCTGACATTTAGTTGCTTCCCATATGCTTGGTGTTGCTGGGAAAAGAAACCCCACTTTGAACATGAACAACTGCTTTTTAAAGGAATGAGATTTCTCTTTTATTAAAATACAGTATTGAACTGCATATAGGCTAATGCTTGTCTTTTGCCTTTATATCACTCCCTTATTGCATATTAGGCTGACCCCAGTTTTGGGAGAATCACTTGGTTAGTTCTAAATATAGCACTGCATCTGCCCTTAAATAGGAGTGAAGGGGCAGTAGCCTTTAGAGAGGGGAATTACTTGTTTTCCTTGGGCAGGGTTTGCTAAGCTGGGAAAGGCTGGTCTTCCTCTCTGCTTTGCAGTTTTTCTATATCCCTTGGTAAGTCCATTTTCTATTCATGTTTTTCTAGAACAGAACAAATGGAAGTGCTTTTAGGAGGGGGTTGGGTGCTTTCCTATAAAAATTACTTTCCTCAGGGAGAACAAGCAATAAATAGGACACAAATTGATTAATGAAAAGGAAAGTAAAACAAAAAAAGGAAGTAAGATTATTTTGTTCTGTGTATAGTCACCTTGATTTTATTGTGTATTACATTCCCTCTGTTTCTTTCTGCATATAAAGAACTACATTACAGAAATCCATAGCTCTATTCAGAGATACCCTTTTCCAATTGCAAAAATATTGGCAAAGCCACTTTCTTGTGTGCTTATACCATACGATTTTTCTGAAGTCTTTGTGTAAATAATTAAGCATAAAATCCTATAGTAGCTAGCAAAACTATTGGCTTGCTGAGAATGAAATGTTGTTAGGCAAAAAACAAAACAAAACAAAACAAAACAAAACAAAAAACAAAACCAAAACCAAAAACAAAAACAAAAAAACCCCAAAAAACCAAAACCAAAACCAAAAAAACAAACCAACAAAAAAAAACCAAACCAAAACCAACCAACCAACCAACCAACCAACCAAACAAAACAAAACAAAACAAAACAAAACAAAACCAAAAAACCCCCCAAAATAGTCTACTTTATTTTGTGCCTGCCATGTTCTCAAGTACAGGTTTCCAGACGAATTGTTTCTGGTGTCTATGTTGCTCTAAGCTAAGTGATATGTTCTGTGTCATATGAAAATTCCAGCTAAATAGATAGAGTCTTGGGAAATCAAGTTCATGCTCTTGAAATTATGCATGTGTGTTGATAATGCCTATGAGCCAATAAAAGTACCATAATGAAGGATAATGAATCTTGGGACGATGGGAAATTATTTTTTATAATCTCACTCCAATGTTCTTAGCTGTCCACTTGAAGGGACATAATACACTTGTCAAGTGAAGGGAAGACTTCAAACTTTATCAGAACATGCTTGAACTCTGTGCATTTGAGATGTTAGGGTGGCAAGGATTCAAATAAATGTGGAAAAAATTTAGCCTCATTTAATTCCCAGTCTTGTATGATCATGAATTCATGAGGTAACATCCACATTATCCTATCTGGGATAAATAATGTTCAGCTCCTATTAGAGATATGGAAAGAAAGTGAGTTTGGAAGCTTCCACTCCTTTCCTTCATGAGAATCACAGAAAATGCAAAATTATGTTCTTTTATAGACTCACCGAAATAAAGGATCTGGTCCTTCCTCCCACAACAATTGCCTTGCTGGAGGGAAGGGTACCCACGACTCTGCCTGCTGCTCACCCCCACAGAGCAAAGGTCCTTATCAAGGGTTGTGGACATGACTGTGACCACCCATTATATATTTCAAATTACCTCCACACTAACTGTTCTGGCTAGAGCATGAAACAAGCCATTCAGGGACTATTGCATAGTCAAGGTGTTCATTCTAACTAATCATAGATTTGCAGTAGCCAAATGATTGCATTAAATTGCTGAATCTACCTGTTTGTAATTTAAAGAGTATCATTTGATGTTGGGAAATGTTGAAGGTCTATTCATTCAAAACATATGAAATTCATAAAAATGATAGACAGATCTGTGATGGCCGGTACTTCAGCTGCTTGAAAATGTTGCTTTGCTGGATATTCAGATAAGTAGAAATAGAGGAGAGAACTAATTTTTAAATTTTTTTTTATTGTTTAATAACAAAAGTAATGCATGCATTTCAGGGGATTATTTGAATCTGTTTAAAACCAATTGATGAAATGAGTAAAATTCTATGTCCATGAAAAGGAGGTGGGATCAGTAAAATGTAAGACCAATTATGATTCAGCTAAATAAATCAAAAAGAAGAACACAAGAAGTGTTCAACCTTGCTGAATGATGTTTGGTATTCACCAGAGTAAGCAAGTGAGAGTTCCATATAATTTTTTTCTATGATGAACATATGTTTTTTTCTATGATGTGTTTTATTGTCAAAAAAGCTAAACCTGAATTCTTATGTTGACTGAACAAGATCCTCAGTGGAAGACTTAAACATCTTAAAATGACAGTATATTTGAGTAGGTTTTTTCATTCACAAAACATAATTTTCTGTGAAAGATCTAAATATGCACGTGTACAGAGAAAAAAGTTTGGAAAGACATATTAGAAATTTTGTCAAATCAGTTTCTTATCAAATTAATTTCTTATAAAAATAGAAGATAATTAACCAGATCCTCTGCATTCCATTCTATTCAGACTGCAGTGTCTGGAGTGGCATAATGACTCATGATGGTTTTACAAGATTCCACCAAAGTCAGTTTATGGGAGAAAATAATATATGTTATTAAGTCTACAATCTCTACAACACAGATATAACTATCTAGAAAGGATCACATACTTTTTGAAGCAACATGGTAAATTTTTATACTGGTCATTTGGAGCAGCCAATTAATAGAAGATTTTTTTTTCCTGTCTTTCTTTGTGGTATGTAGGTGATAGGGATTCAAATATATTTATCAGTTAAGTATCAGAGGCTTTATGCACCATAAAAGTATACATTTGCAGCTTCTTGAAAGCACTTAACTTTGAACAATGTGGAGAATAGCTAGTAAACAAGAGACAGGTGGAGAAAATTGTCTAAGTCATGGAAAAAATGGGGCAAGCCCTCAAATCAGCGCAAATGGTCAAAGAAATTTCTGGCTACGTGAGTCTGCAGGACTTGGCACTTCTGCAGATGGCCAGAAGCAGTGATGACCACAGAACGCATGTTGCATGGCATAGCACTGGCAGGTCAGGCTGAGAAAATACATACTGTACAGTGCACTGCTCATGACACGAGCCATCTGACTCTGGGAGTGCAAGTTGTCTGCCTGGTGAGTGCAGCCGTGTTCTCCTTACCATGGCATTTGTCAAGCCATCCATCAATTTACTTGGTTGTGTGCCTGCTCTCTGAGGCAATGTAAATGATTGTGCTAGAATTTACTGCTTGTCCTTTAAATCTTAAATTAACTCACTTATCAGACTAACAGTATTTATATCGGACCCTTGGCTTCTCTGCTCAAGAATGTGTCCTCTTGTCACGTGGTCCCAGATTCTGGCTTTCTATTCAGATCAGTATTACTCTGTCACAAAACTATGCATATCCTGTTCTGGGAGCTCGGCCTTTTACTCACAGTCAAGTAAAAATTTTTATATACATGCTACAAAGCATGAAGAAATGTTATGTTTATGTAAACTGACATGAATAGTATAATTCACCTGTGTTTTATGTCGTTAATCCTTAAGGATATTTTTGGCTGAGGTAGTATTTCTCTTTGTGTTTAATTGTCTTCTAAATGGTTTCTATAGCACACAGATTGGTGCACTTTGGTCCTTTTGATGTCCCCAGCATTTACAGTCATAGAAACAAATAGGAATAATAATAATAAAAAGAAAGGAGTACAATGGTGCTATGTTGCACTAACAATGTGCAGATGAGACACTAAATGTTTAGGTTCATCTTTATCCTGTAATTCTATGTCTTTTATCTTGAAACCCAGGTTTGTTAACAGGATGTGCATGGTTGTAGCTCAAGGATCATTTATGACACCCAGGCCATGTATTTGAGCAAAGCCTCCAAAATTCTTGCAGTAGGATTTGGCAAAATAAAACTTTCATTAAAAACTTTTTTTTTTCATTTGTTATATATAATCATTCAAATAATTAATTTGTCTTTCTCTGGACTTACTCTTTTTTTGTTGCTGTTGTTATTGGACTCTCAATTTTCCATTGGGATTTTTTCCCCCCAATTTCTCTGCCAGAACAATTACTTCATCTCACTTTTGAGTCAGTTCTACCAATTCACTTGCCAGTATAGGCAAGTCTAGGTCTCCAGACACTGTCTCTAATAAAATTTTGGTTCACCTAAATGAATAAATTCATTTGGGTTAAGCTGTCATCAGCATATCATGTTCTCTAACTGTCTTAGTGGCAGGTTGTCTAAATATTAGAATATATTTCAAACTTCTGATACAAACGTGTATCAGTGGAAAACTAGTAAAACGGTAAACATATTGTTCCTAGGAATACAGTATAAACTTCATTTATCAGGAGCTCAATACCCTATATGCCTCTTTTTACAGTGAGACTTTGATTTTGCTCTTCTGATACTTGTCTTTGCAGCACTGTTAAGTATTAAATAAATACTCTGCAAACGTTTTTGTAATTAACTGATGATTATTATTACATTAGGAATTATTGCCAGGCAGCTCCCCTCTGTGTTAGCAGAAGGCAAAGTGAGTCTGGCTGCTAACAAGCTCAGTTAATTGCATGCGTGAAGGCTGTGAGTGGATGGCCACCCTTGTTTCTATACTAAAGATGTTTAGGTAAATGAAAATATATGAACCCAAATTTGAGGAGTCCTGGGTGCCAACAAATAGAAGAAAATATGCTAATTAAAATGTAAGTTTTACATTTAGTGAAAAAGGCTGTTTTCCTCCTCTCTCAGAAATGAAAATAACTTAGACTGATCTGTCCAGATAAATGGGCATTTCTCTGCAATCCTTATAAAGTGGATCTCAGCGTGAATTATATACATAGCGACATTTACATTGCATGTTGATAAATTCACAGAATTATTTAACTTGGCCACGTGTAAACATGAGCAGTACTTAACAGTGGAGTAAGCTTAATCTGTGTTTGCCTTTTGCACCTTCTTTTAGGCAAAAAGGCTAATTAAAAATAGAAAAAAAGGGAAAATTATACCATTAATTGTCCAGGTAACATATGAACTAATGTGGAAATCCAGTGTCATGTACACAATAGGCACACACTTAGACAGGAGGAAGAAAACCAGTGGTCAATGCCTGCAGATGTAGCATCACATGATGTACAGATACCAAAACTAGGAGAAGCCAAGGCTGTTCGTGAGTCTGTGCAGCTCTGCTCAGGTAGCCAAGACATTATGTCATATGATGGGTTAATATGTCTGTGAGGAGCCCATGTCAGCTCAGCATTGCATGCATCTTACTAATTCAGCATCTCTGTGAGGTGATGAACTAACTTGGGTTTTGCTAACTTTCTTATTTCTCTATAAACATAGCAACATATTTCTTTAATGCCCCATAGTAATGTTGTAAACCTGTTTAATTTTTGTTTTGCAGTGTCTTGTGCTTTGCCTAAAGCTCTCGTTACTGAACCTGTGACTTGTCATTCTCATATCTTTTGAAAAAGAGCTGAAAAGGTAACTCTAAGTTATGGAGGAGATGCAGTTATGAAGTGATAAATTGTAAAATTCTCTTTAGATCTCTGGATATTTTAAATAAGATGTGACTTATATTAAATATATCTACTGTTTGCTCCTTACTTTTTCTTGGAAAAGTAAAAGTAGTTGATATGAGAACATCATAATTTGGGAGCAGCTGACTGCCCTTGACTATCTGCAAGTAAAAACCAGACACAGTTGCAGTTTTTTACTCTACTGAACCAATAACTAGCATTTCCTTCTTTTGATAAATACTTTATGCTGGAAATATGGTATATACTGTCATTTTAACTTGTTAAATGTTTTATCTAAATGAGTTTATAAGATTTCTATTCAAATCCCCTTGAGCTTTCATTTGATATACATCATGAAGCTGCTTATTTATGTGACTTTTTGTTACAAATTTGGACTTTTGGTGTGAGTCTGAAGCAGATTCTTGGCACGGTCCACATCCAGGCAGAGCCAGTCGGTGGGGAGCTGGAGACTGGTTCTGCTGTGTCATTTCTGGGGCAGAAACTGATGGCCCTGGGGACTGACATAGGGTCCTGGCATGTGGGCAGGGTAGGAGGAGCTCTGGAGGAGGCTGGGCTGGGACAGTCAGGTCCATTGCTGTCCCCAGGACCCTGACACACTCTTAACGTGTTCCTGGGTGAGCTGGTGTTGCTTCACTTGCCATGAGTGCCCTGAGGTGGATCCCAGGCCGTGCCTCAGCCTGTGCCCTGGGTGCTGGCATGGAGCTGGCAGCCTGCACCCTACAGGGAGTGTTAACAACAGGGATGTTCCCATCAGCTTTTAGTAGGGTATTGGAGGTTACTTAGTAATTTACCTAACTAAATCTTCACCTGCTTTATAGAATTATACTGGGGGCTTGCTTCTGTTGTCACCAAAGTGTAGGTGCCTTGTGGGGGAGGTTTTGGCTTTTCACTGTTTGAGACACATGGCCCAGGAGCAGAGAACCCCATACCCCACCCAAAGTGCAGTTGCACAAGCTGGCCACCTACTCACAAAATGGCTTATGATATTCCCCACTTTTGCAAGAAGATGTCATCATATTTCTAATGAGCACAAAGGGATGGGGGCACCTCTGTGTTCTTTTAATGATGTGGTTGGTAATCTGCTTAACTCTAACTCAGTGGGAAATGTGCTCTTGTCCCCCACACTGCTTCTAGGATCATCCTGAATATTTCTTAGAACCTTCTATCCAAATATTGATCAAAAATGATGCCATATTTAGAGAAAGTCCACAAGAAGGAAACCAGAATGACTGATAGTTCAGAAAAAAAAAAAACCACTAGGAAAGATTGCATGAGCCGGCTTTGTTGAGTTTAAATAAGAGAGTATGAATGAAAAGTAAAGAAAATCTTCAACAAACTGCTACAAAAGTGACAGAATACTGTCTATTTGTTGTCATGGTTAATTGGACAAAACATAGTGAGCCTAAACTGCCAAAATGGAAAAAGTGAAAGGTTTGAAGAGCAGAGAGCTGAAATGTCTAACAGTGGCCAAAAACCTGTCAGATTTCCATCCCTGGAAATTTTTCTGGAGGCGTTAAATGACATTTGGAAAGAAGGGGAAAAACGATTGAGTGAAATATCTTTTACGCTATCATCTATGATTCCACAGCTCACCCTGTATGACTGATGAGATACAGCCTGAGGTACTCATGTGTGTGACTGATGGCTGTGTTTGTCACAAATCGGTGCAATTTTTGTACATTTGGACACGTTCACACACATGTCTACATATCAAAAAATATCACACCAAAGTGTCTGAAATACATGGCTAAATGTGTGCATGGCTAAATGTATGGCTAACTCCAATCTCTGCAGGAATTACTGGTCGTCACAGAGGAAATATGTCTTCAGTAGCAGTGCCATTTTACCAGAGGAGGCACAAGCACTTTGATCAGTCCTATCGCAACATTCAGACAAGATATGTGCTTGAGGAATATGCAGCAAGAAAGTAAGTGCCATGTATTTGAGCATAGACAAGTCTCTATTTTGAGTAGTCAGTCCTTAGAATCAAGATAATTATCTTTCACCTCCACCCAAAAACCTGTGATCTATATAGAACGACAGTTTCCCATTTCCTTCCACTGGCATGCTCCTTGCCTAGAGTCTCCCACCAGCATAGCTAAACTTCCTAGCAACATTGCAAGATACCTACACAGACGTTTTAGCTTAGGGTCTGCCCTGTCCTATAATGGAAAATTCTTCCTTGTAGGCTAGAATTTTTAGCCTACAAATTGAAACCCTGACTTAAGAAAAATTGCCATGAAATTTATTGTAAGTCATAGAAATATGCTTTTTACCCATTCTTCCATATGACATGATGATATTCCTTCTCCTGAAGGTGGCTATAACTAATTATAATTTTTGTGATTCTATTTCCTTTTTAAAACTTCAGTGAAGGCTTAATGCTTCTCATTTGAAATTTCAAAGTTTTTACCAGAAAATACACATTCTTTTTGTCTCAAAGCCTGAAAATTTGTATTGTGGTTGCTTCAGAATCACCCTTCTCCCTACTTAGGAATTAAAATTCCTACGTAGTTGTCTAGCTGGCCCAGATTCCTTTACAAAGGAGAAGAGCTGCAGAAAGTTCTGTGGCATATAGAAAAGCAGGGATGCTTAGAAACAGTCAGTGCTATGGAGAATCTTTATAATTTGTGTATTAGACAGGCTGGTACCCTTGGGGGTTCACTGAAATGCTATCATCACACCTGAATGATTGAAGACTGAAATAAATATAAATTCAATAGAATGAAATAAAATGCCTAATGATCCCCAGTAAGAGATGATGGGCATTAAGCCCTTGAAGAAGTGACAATCAGCACCTAGTGCAGTCAGTGAAGATGCAAAGGTTTCTCACTGAACGGTGCTCAGTCGTGGTGTTCAGCTCGTTCAGCTCAAAGTAATTTCTTTGACATTTGTGAGTTCATGTTTTACCTGAATTTCAAGGGTTATAATTATGTTTTTTTTTAAATTTGAAGGGCTGCTTCCAGGCAGGCTGCTTATTATGAGTCATCTGGCTTGGGCAAAACAACATGTAGGCTCTGTGCCAGGAGGGCACGCACCTTGGCGCATGAAGCAATGCAGGAATCCAGGAAAAGGTAAAGCTCTGTTGGTCCAGTCGGACCTGTGTAGTGGCTCTGGTCCCAGCTCTTTTGCCAGGGCTCTTTTCAGAGTTGACAGAATTGGAGGCTTCTCTGTCACTGTTCTTCACTAATCTATTTTGGCTGGAACACTAAATGACTGAGTGTCAGTTTCAGTCTCATATTTCAACCCCGAGCTGTTCCCCTAATCTCCACTCTGACCCTTGAAAATAGTTTTAAAACAAACAAACAAAAAAAATTGGAATCCTCCTGGTACCCAGAACTCATTTTGAACACAGCTACTCCACTATTCCTAAATTTCTAATTTGGGTCAATTTAAACGTTTTAAATTTTTCCTGAATATCAAAAGGGTTTATTGTCATGTCTCAGTTACTGCCCTGATAAGAAGTCCCAGAGTAACTGTGCTGATGACAATATTCCTCTAAGTGATTTTCACTTTTTCTGGTCTGCTTTGCTCTACAGTTACTGCACCAAAGACATGGAAGATTTATAATACAAGAAGGAATTCTGCCTTGTTAGTATAAAATATGTTGTGCAAATCATATACATCTATATGGTTCTGGTACTTGGATTGGTTTGAAATATATAACCTCAGAACAGAAAATCTCTAGGAAAATCAAATTATTTGTATACTTTTATTTAGGCTTTAGAACAGTTTTTCATTTCAGCAATATAAAAAAAAAGGCAAGACACGGCTGCTATTTAAAGTACATTGAAATGGTAAAAAGAAATTTTTTTAAGTATCAGAAAAATAATATCTTGATTCAATGAATTTAATGGAAGTTTTCATACTTGGCTTATGTTTTCAGAGTCTTGGCATTTGTTAATTATGTTGACAGACATGTTAGAAATATCTGATATTCAGTATCTTCTTTTGTCCTGGGAAGGAAAAGAGTAGTGTAGGTTGTTTACTGAATCACCATGAGTGAAGGAGCTAGCTCCTCCTAAGAACATTTAAGAGTTGGGGTATTTTTAGGAATTCTGAAAAGTATGTGAAGTTAGGTTTCCAGGGAACAACTCACAATTTTTTCAAAACTTTATATTTTCCTGGTAATTTCTATAATACTTCGTGCTCATCCTTGTCAAGGGACAGCTTTTTTTTGCATACAACTATTCATCAAGTCCTTGTGAATTCCTTGGTCTGTATCTTTCAGCTGAGGTCAGGTGATACAGCCCATGGAGCTACAAGAGCTCCAAGGTTCTAAAGCTTCTAAAGCTAAGGGTACTATGTAAGCAAGGCACAACTTCTAATAGGTTGTGAACAGGCACAGAACTGCCTTCTTGTGTCCATGGGAAGGAAAATCAGGGTCTAGAAGGATGCCAGGCAGGTTCTTGATCTTGATTACCAGAGGACTCTGAGGAACCATATCAATGAGACCACAGCAGAGTTCAAGACTTAGAGCTATGGCCCCTCAAATACAGGGGGAAAGAATATTGAAGAAAATTCACATGATTTCATATATCCATTATTAGGATATGCAAACAGAGGCTAAGAAAGATTCCTAACCTAAATTTTACATCCTAGTGATATGGTTTCAGAGCCCTGATGTGTATGAGTGACAAACCTAAAGTTTCACAATGTTTTTTTCTGGTCCTACAGGAGTCATGAGCAAAAGTCTCATGTAAGTGATGAGAAAAGAATCCGTTTTGCCAGTGAGTTGTCTGCTTTGGAAAAAGAGATTCACACAGCCAGGCACCATGCTCGAGAGCATCTGGATAGACTTGCCGTGCAAAGAATGGTACCTGCTGAATCTTTTTTCTCCTATGCAAAAAATAATTACAAGATATACTGAAATTTAGGCCTGTGCTTCAAATACGAGTAGTGATGAAGCATCTTTTTGTGAATTTAAAGTTAGATCTCCTACCCTATTTGAGTCTGGTGCCAGATGCTTCTGTTCTTTTCCATGTTTAATAGGTAGAAGAAAATATGGCTCTAGAAAGACATATTGTTGAAGAAAGAATAAGTCGAGCCCCTGAAATTCTAGTGCGCCTGAGGTCTCACACTGTCTGGGAAAAGATGTCTGTGAGCCTTTGCTTTACTGTGCAAGGATTTCCAACCCCTGTTGTACAATGGTAAGAGGCCGGCCTTTCCTAGCCCTCTAAAAATGTTGTTAAGCTTTTTTCATTTGAAAGTTATGCTGTAGCTGATAAGTGTCATGCACATAATGGCTTTGTTAAATCCCCTTTATAATCCTCCTAGATGTCCTGGATCATAGCAGTTGATACTGCAGTGGAAGGAGTGGGAGGAAAACTTGCTGAGTGGCCCTGTGCAATGTGAGAAGCAAACTCAAGCATTTCAGGAGGCAGACAGTGAAAGGCATTCCAGTCTTTCTGGCCATTGAGTTTCCTGAACACAAGTGGGAAAATACACAGAACTCCCAGACTATTTTCTAAGCCTGGATAAATGTGCACAGAAGCACTGTGGTCATGGGCTGTACCTGTGACCATTGAGGAGGACATGACTGCCCTCCTCTCTTGACAGCTGCTGTCCTGTATATATGAAAGCCTCAGGCTGGACTGTAAAGACCTCACATGAGGTGTAATTCTGTGGCTGCTCCCTTTTTTTGTGCTGAAGCATTTTACTGTGGTGCAAGATAAAGTTTACTTCCCAACTTGTGTCAGGGCTAGTGGACTTGAAAGTTGAAGCCCCATGCCATCTTCTCCTTTCCTCCTCTTCTAGGCTGAGTGCACATCTTCTCTTTCCACTTCCTTACTGCTATGATAGTTCTACTTTGCCTTCATGGTCCAATATGTATCTATCCACACATACTGGAAAATACTCTGTGCAAGTAGGGAGAGTTCAGATGATAGTAAATGATATCTTGATCCAAAGATCTACCAAATGGATGAATAGCTGCTGGTATTTATGAGTTTTATTTTTTTTTTTTTCTTGATTGTCAGGTACAAAAATGAAGAATTGATTTCTCCTGCAAGTGATCCAATGAAGTACAGAATTGAAAGCAAATATGGAGTGCATGTGTTACATATAAACAGGTAAATCTTTCTGGGGAATACTCTATAGAAAGTATTTTATATCAAATACAATTAAAAATTCACACAAAGCCTGAAAGAGAATTCCTAAGTTCAGCACAGTTTTCTGTTGGTGCTCACTTTTAGACTGGAGAAGGTTCACTGAGTACCTGAATATTAGGTTATGGAAATGAAATGATAAATTAGGTGGTTGTATTATTAACTTCAACAATCTACAAGATATAAAAAGAAGAGTCAAGTGGCTGAAAAAATGGTAGCTCCGTTTTTATTCTAATTATATCTTCTCAGCATTTGAAGTGGAAAATTATATGTTCTTGGCATGATGAAGCTCTTTTAGGTAAACAAAATTATAGCTGGGCAGGGCAGGGATACACAGCAGTATTTGTTTTACTGTATGCTAGGTTCTGCTTACTTTTTCATCTCCTTTCTTTTTTTCTTCCAAAAAGTAAAGAAGTATAAATTACTTCTTTGAAGATTCTAATTTAATTAATTTTATTTTTTTCAAAATGTTAACTTTGTGATATAAAACATGCTTGGGTTATAACAGCTTCCCATAAATTAATCCCATGCTTTCTGAAACAACTGAAATGTTACATGGACTTGATGTAACCTTTTTTAAAAATATAAAAACCCAAATAGAAATAAAGACATGACTGCAATATTTAAAAAGAAAATTATTATCTAGAGAAACTCCTTCTTCTAATTTCTCCAGAACGTGAGCATCAGCTGTGCTGAAACAGCTGGAATATTTCTGGCTAACACTTGGCTGACCAAACATTTAATCTTCTACCCTGTCTCCATCTGTCAGCAGTGGAAGCAGCCCTGAGCAGAGCCTTGTGGCATTAGTACAGAAAATAAATGCATCATTCCTTCTGCTTTTGGGAAAGACTGCTTGCCTTTGTCATTCTGCAGCCAAGCCCAGCCCAACTGTCAGCCTTCTCATAGCTCAGAATGGGAGAAACAGATCCCTGCACAGAACCTGCCAGCAAGAATCACCAGGTTGTTACTTCCTAAGGTGCTTCAAAGGCACTCAGTCTTCTACCCCCAGGCCATGGAAAACTTGCTAACTGCTCTCTGTACCCATGAAATCTGTCCATACCACTGTTTCTTCCCACAAACATTACTTTTGAAGATAATAACAGGAGGTTAAAATATAAAAAAAGTTTGTCCTTTTGCACTCCTCTCAATTTCAGCAAGGAAATGGAAAACTCTCTCCTTTTTCTGGATATGTGTGAGTGCCAGTAAGGAGATGAAACTTTGGTCACTTTCTGACTGTGACTGTTTATTTCCCTTGGTTAGCACTCCTGAGGAACTGCTTGGCTAGTCCAGATGCCAGTTACCTAGGCTCTCTTGTGACATTTTGGTAGTAAATAACTTTTAGAAGAAATGAGAATCAGTGCTGATGCTGCTTTCTGAGCACCTGTAACCATCAGACTGAAGAGTAACAATGGCTTCCATCCCCTTGGTGCTTTTTCTCTCTTTTCTCTGCTGGTTATCAGTCATGTAGGCACAATCAGCTTTGGGAATGCTCAGACTCAGCCTATTTCAGGCAAGTTCAGACATACCACAGAGTCATTTATTAGCACTCACTCAGGTTTCCCCACCCCCTGTGTACTAGTCCCAGGCCTGCATGTACTTATGCAGACTCCCTCACATTCAGCCAAGGTGCCATCTTCAGAGACTCTTGCTCCATTTCTCTTTCATTCTGTCTGGCAGTGTTGTCTTTTTGCCACCTAAAGATTTCTGGCTGCTCTCCCACAGATTTCCCTTCCATACTTAAAATAATACTGGGGGATGATTATGATTTTTACAGTTTATTAAAATAATATTTCTAATTTCATTATTTTTTCTTTATTACTAATCCATTTTATTTCAAAACTTGATAATCAGCTGTATTTTTGTCTTAAACACATAGCAAATGGACATCCAGGAAATGGAAGAATTTTGTTGGTGCATAATTAACATCAAATGTATCTTGTATTGAAAGAGATGTATAGATAATGGTTAAATATGCAAATTATTAATGTTTTTATACAAATGTATCAATTAATTCTGTTCATATCAATTAATATTCATTAATATTTTTGTGCACTTACTTATATTTTGTATTTTATGAATAATGTGTTTTTCTGGGAGGTAGAGCCATCGGGAGTTTCTTCCTATCCACTTCTGTGCTCTTCTCAGCTGTTCATACTAAAGTGCTGAGCTGAATGTAATCTTATCCACAGCCGCTCAGAACGGCCTTGGAATTTCTTGGCCACTTTTCTGGCACTTCAGCGAGTAAACTTTTTCCTTCTGATGCAAGTGTGATATTTATTCCTGTGAGTATTCCCTGATCCCAGTGGAAATATTTCTGAGGCGCTGAAACCTTACCGTCACCTTGTTGTCTTAAAGTAGTAACTGGACACAATTTCATCCCCCACTGTTTGCTGTTCTATGTTCTGTGTTCTGTGCTGTAAACCTATACAGTAACAAGATAATTGTAATTTCTGTCTCATATTTTTATGATGCAACATTCTCAATTACCACATTTTCTGTGTGCATTCAGTGCTATCATTATTATATTGTGTCTCTTCCTTGCTCCTTTTAAACTTCTTCAAGTGTGAGTCTGAGCTCAAGATTTCCCTTAAGCAGTAAAGAAAAGCAGTTTGGAGTTCAAGTCTATTTTTTGCCTTTGCACATCTCATAATTATAGCAGAAATGGTATGCACTGGGATAGTGGTTCATCTCATCTTTCAACTCTCATCTGATAGGCTATTAGTAGAAGACTGAGAAAAAGCTCCTGGTAGTTGAAATAAATCATACATGTCTGAGAATGTGCAGGTTTGTTTAAAATGTAATTTTTTTATCTCACATGATTTAACTATGGATAGGCACATAGTACAAGAAAAGATTTTTGTATCTGTAGTAGTCAAGATGAGGGTGACCACTGCTTTATGGCATAGCTGAAAAATATTTTCTGTCTTAGTGAGTATCTTAGTAATTAACAGTTGTAACATTTTTAACTTCTTAGTTGCTAATACTTATTTAACAACGGAGTTGGGCTTTTCCTTTCTTAGGTTATTGTAATGGTTTATTAAATGGATCACTTGGTTTTATTCAGCTGTGATTGGCTATGTCGTATTCCCAGCTACTTTGGCTGCTTGGCTGGTGAAGACAGCAGGATGCTCCTCCCTGGGGGTATTCCTGACTCCCACCCTTCAGTGAGCAGGAGGGTGGTGGGAGCAGGGAAGGACATTTGACATTCCAGAGCACTGTCAGCGTGATGTGGCCACACAGATTCAAATAAATAGGGCTCAAGTTTTGGCAGTATTTTGTCATTTATTAGGGCCTTCTCTTTCCTGTTTAATAAAGTCACAGCCTGAGCAGCGCATATCCTCGCCGAGGAAAAGGTTTGCAGCTGCATCAGCAGAGCTGTGTGGCAGAGCCAGCAGAGTGCAGTGTAACACCTGCTGGCAGCAGGCGCAGCCAGCCTCTCATCTGGCGCTCCTCAGCACAACCTGCGCTGCTTCAAAAAGAAAAGCTTAAAAATTGAATGAACCTTCTCTTCGAGATTTCTCATTTAACAAATGACCCTGTGCGGTCAGTAGAGTGCTATTTTAGGTTGATTAGGCACAAAAGGCTTGAGATGATTTAATCTGGAGAGATAGAGAGCAAGGCGTGCCCTTTCTCCACTGGAAGTGGAAGCAGAGCAGAGCAGAGGTGCTGAGACAAAGGCGATCCTCTGGCGTAGCCCACAGAGCCTTTGAGCTCTGCAGGATGGGTGGGTGAGAGACTGCAGCTTCCCTGGGTTTTGCAGGTATGAATTATCAGTGGCCGTATAGGCAGCAAAATGCCGTGCTGCTCTCTCCTTTCCTTGCTGAAAGGCAAACAATGTGATCTTCTGACTTGTCAGTCACTGTCCCCTATAAGTTGCAGTAGCTGGGGGCTTGAGGAAGCGGCCACCTCATAAAAGAGGGCCCTCTTCCCTAAACATGAAATCCAACCAAATAGAATAAATCAGTCGCATTCATTCTGACTGGAGAATCAGGTCAGGAGATAGCAATTCTGCAGAGTATTTACATATTTTGATGTCATACAGCCATAACACTGAAAATTTTGTCATTTGGATTCAAAGGAGTAATATTTAACTCTGTAACTTAGTATGTTCGTGTTCTTTACATGCACTGAATTGTGTTCTAATTCAGGCAAAGATGCTATTTCACTTTTAACTCCTGTGTTTAAATCTACACTAGGCAGTTGGATGAATATATGCATTTTAAATAGATGTATCTGCCTGGGGAATATTCCCCACACAAGTATTAGCACTTCAGAAACTCATGTGGATTCAGAGCAATTTAATTTTCACAAAAAAGTATTAGTACCTTGGGACAGATACAGTTCTGCACTCGCATTTTATGCTATCTAAATGTACTCTATGCATATTTTATCTGACCTTTGTAAAGGCTGAAAAACACATTCTCCACCATAAAACAAGAATAACTTAGACCACACCTTGCCTCCTGGGTACTTCAAATGTAGTTTCTAACTGGTCACGGCTCAGTGCACTTTACAGTGCAATTTAGGAAATCTAAGATTTTTTTAGCATAAAAGGAAATAGATAATCCTCCATCTGAGCATTATCTCACACAAAAGAAAATGTAACTTGCCATCCTGTCCAACTTTCTTCATAGAAGATATGCAACAAAAGTGCTGTCTAGCTCCTAGCTACTCAAACCCTACATTTCCAATATAAGATTTGAAGGGGTTTCAGTGAATACTAGGCTGTCTGAGATGGTTTATTTCTCTTCTGGAGAGTCAGATGAGTGATCATAGCAAGGACATATAAAGTGCTTTCAAAGCAGTAAGATATAGAAAATGGGTAGAGTTGTTATGACCTCTTAGATAGCAAGAAGTGCCTAGCCTGTGGAAAACTGTGTGTTCATAACAGTAAGAACCTCATTTCTCTTCATAAAACACAAAGGATGCTTTAAAAATGTGGTCAGCTATTTGGTCAGTTACTTCTTTCTTATACTCTCCCTAAGAAAATTGATTATAACTGTATCACTAACTTTTGTCTAGTATTTGCTCTCAGATTTTGAGCTTCTTTTGGCTAAAGAATGCTACCCCTTTGTGAATCTCCTGTTCTAGAGACATTTAAGATCATATTCTGTTTTCTCTACCTTGGATATCATCACGAACAGAAAGAGCTCATCAAAAGATGTATTTTGCTGTTTCTTAGGAGTGCAAAACTGTGGAGAGGAGATTGAGATAAGCACAAATATATATCCATTTGAAAAGTTAATCGGGTATCTGCCATTCTGCTTATTCATTTTTGGGAGGCAACATTGCAGTTCTTACACCTTTAAATTTCCAGCACTTTGAGTGGTTTAGCACAGTTTGGGACCCCAAGTTAGTCCACAATACGTTTCTCTATTTTCTGGATCATTTCTAGGCCACCTGTTGTTTAACAATAACTCTCTCTTTAGATCCTAAATCCTGTGTAATTCTTGCAGATATTGCTTCCTATTTAACTATTTTATCTGGTGTTCTGCTGAAAAATGAAGCAAATACAGAGAGCAGATGATGACTAGTTTAAAGTGAGATTTAATCAGAGTTAACCTCAGTCAAGCAATGCTGATTTCTTTATCTTTGTTGTTAACACTCTACAGCAACAACAATATGTTTAGAGAGCAGTTAAGTTGCATTTGAGAGAAGTGAAGCAGCTTGAAGTACTGCTTTGTTCATGTGAGGAAATGGCCTGGTGCAGCAGTGCTGGTGTAATGTTCATCACTCATTTATGAGCTGGGTGCTCTGTGCTGTCTAAATCACATCCAGGGCAGGGAGGGATCAGGCCTGATCAGCACACACAGGATGGCTCTCCCAGCAATGTCCTGCCAGCTGTAAGCATGCACCATCCTTTGGAAAGGTCTAGCTCATCTGAAGAAACCTGGGAATGCAGGTGGTAGGAAGACGCTGAACACCTCTGTAGATCTTTGGCAGGATATAGGCTGGGTTGTGGCTTGAAGGGCAGGAAGCCCTTATAGGGCAGTATCTGGGGACAAGGGCTGAAGGGCAAGCTGTGGCATAAATCTGCTGCCAGTGCCTAGGAAATGCATTCCTGGGCTCTGCCTGGCACTGCAAATTAAAGAAATGCTCTACGACAGTGATCTCCTGGCATGAGATAGACTAGTTTTCTCACCCTTCAGGACAGGGCTGCCAGACTTCCAGACTGCTCTCTGGAAAGGGTCCCTTACTATCTCCTGAGCTGAGTGTGGGAATCCCTCTGGTGAGCTGGAGCACACCAAGGCATGGCAAGGGCTGTTCTAAAATACTGACATTGGGGCATTAGATTCTTAAATTAGGGATATAGCAGAGTGGCAAAAATGCCTTACAGCTCCAGAACAGATAATTCTACAATGCTCCTTTGTAAGAAATTTTTGAGCTTCTTCATTTCTTGTTAACTTGCTATATTATAGTAAGATACTGTACCAGACTGTGATGAATGCACTATGTACATTTCAGTATAGAGGCGTAGCATGCCTTAGGAAATTGTCCTGTACTGCAGTTTTATATTGCTTTTTGGCATTTTATTACACAAGTGTTAAATAGTGTGAAACTGGGATAGTAAAAAAATGTTCTGCTTTTAAAAATTCATTGCAAAGAAGTGTTGTCAAGTCTGACATTTTTCAAACAAGTCTAGAATCAGTTAAGCTTTATATAGCTCTGGGAAAAGGTGTTGCAATTTCTTTAAAATCCTTCATGAAAACAAGCTGTTAAATAACATTCAGCCCAGAGAATGGTGATGAATTAGATTATATCCAGCTAGTGGCCAGTCACAAGTGGTGATCCTCAGTGCTCAGTGCTGGAGCAAGAATTGTTTGGTATTGTTGTCAGTGATGTGATTGAGAGGAATGCATGCAGCCTCAGTCCATCTGTAGATGTCACCAAGTTGAGTGGGAGTGCTTATCTGCAAGAGGTTAAGAGGGGTCTGCAGAGGGATCTGGACAGGTTGGATCAATGGGCTGAGGCCAATTGTGTGAGGTTCAAGAAGTCAAAGTGACAAATCCTGCCCTTGGATCAAAACAACCCAGGCAGGGCTACAAGCTGGGCACAGAGTGTTTGGAAATCTGCCCTGTGGAAAAGGACCTGAGGGGCTGGTGACAGTGGCTGAACAGGAGCCAGCCTGTGCCCAGGAAGGCCAGTGACATCCTGGCCTGTGTCAGCAGTAGTGTGGCCAGCAGGACCAGGGCAGGGATTGTCCCTCTGTACTCAGCACTGGTGAGGCCACACCTCAAGTGCTGTGTGCAGTTCTGGGCCCCTTGCTACAAGGAGCACGGTGAGGGGCCCAGAATGTCCAGAGAAAGGCAGTGGAGCTGGTGAAGGGTCTGGAGCACAGGTCTGATGAGGAGAAGCTGAGGGAAGCTGGGGCCTTTAGCCTGCAGAAAAAGAGGCTCAGGGGGGATCTTATTGCTCCTACCACTGCCTCAGAGGAGGTTGTAGCCAGGTGGGGCCAGGCCCTTCTCCCAAATAACAAGTGACAGGACAAGAGGAAATAGTCTCAACTGCACCATGAAAAGTTTAGTTTAGATATTAGGAAAAAATTATTCACTGAGAGGATTGTCAGGCATTGGACCAGGCTGCCCAGGGAAGTGGTTGAGTCACTATTCCTGGAGTTTTCAAAAATCATGAAGCTCTAGCCAGTGAAGTCATGGTTTAATGATTTAACATGGTCGTAGTGCTGGTTGATGGTTGGACTTGATGATCTTAGGAGTTTTTTTCTAACTAACAATTGTATGATTTCAATTCTTCTAAATTGTTTTTCAGTCTCACTGTGCCTGTCCAGACTGTACTAGGTTTTCCTACCCATCTGCAGGCTTTTTAGTTATGTAGTCTAGTGTTACAACTTAGCCTTATGTTTTTGATAATTGACTGTATGATAAACTTTTAAACTGATATTTTTATTTTCTGAAATATATGGTAGAAGGGTTGCCTCCAGGAGGAGCTGTTAGACCTGTAAATCTAGAGAGATAAATTGCAATTTAATGGAACTTTCATCAAGTTGTGCTTTAGCCATCATAGTACAGATAGCATAATTTTTATGATATGACACTGTCCAGAACATATGCAAGAAGTGAAAATTTGGTGTCTCGTGTGTCTGTGACAGCTGCTACATGCTCCAAATTTGGCATCCTGTTATGCAATTTCCATAAAACACCCTTACATATTCCTTCTCCCACATCTGGGATACATGACCTCTTAGAGGACAAGTGTAATCAGAATTTCATCACTTGGCAGTTGCCAAGAAGACACAAATTTTTTCTTCTGAGAGGAAACTAAATGGGTGCATTCACAATATTGTATCTCATAATTGAAAATTTTTGAATGACCACCATTAAATTTAATACTAAATAAACTATTCCTGATGGACTCCATTTTAAATAAGAAAAGAACTGGGGTATCAAGGTTTGTACCTATATCTTAACAGCTGGTCGTATATGTGCTCGTGGAACTTCAAGGAAGGGTGTATTAAGTGAGACAAACTATCAGTGTTTTGCACCAAGTAACTATTTTTTGCTTTATATTTGTTTATACTGTCCTTGCATAATGAATTTTTTTTTCTCACTAAGAAATATAACAAACCAAGCCATGTATGCACATAAACAATTTTGATCAGTGTTCCTCATTTTTATCATTTTCCTGGATTGAGATATGAGAGAAACAAAAAAAAATACCAGTGTCTACCAGCTAGGAATAACCATAGAAAGCAGAATTTTAGCAAGAATCGCATGCATTTTTATTCCACGTCTGTTTCATAAAATATGGCAGAAGGGCAAGATGGATTAAGGAAAGTTACACACAGGAGGGGAATAGTCAGACTGGCATTGTCCAGCAATCTCCTTTTGATCATTCTCTAAAGGCCATTTCCCATTTGCTCAAGTTACTGCAGCCTGCACACTAAGCTCTGATAAAACTGCAGTGATTAACTGCTTTTAAAAATAAAAGCAGCTTTTTAATTGTCTTTCATCAATGTCTTGCACTGTGTAGAAAGCAAAGAGCTTTCTACTCTTTCCCTACCAGTAAAGAGCTTTATGCACTTTCCTTATGGTTGACATGGTTTGGCTTGTAATATCAATCATTAGGAGAATTTTTATTTGCATAAAGAGACATCTGTTTTTCTCCTTCCCATTTTCAGAGCTGACTTTGATGATTCTGCCACCTATTCAGCAGTTGCAACAAATGTCCATGGTCAGGCATCAACTAATTGTGCTGTGGTTGTGCGAAGTAAGTCCTACTTTGTATTTAAAACAATAAATAAATAAAATTCTCATGTTATTGAAAGTTTCTTGTGTGTTTATTCACAGGGTTCAGAGAGGATGAAGAGCCTCACCCAGCTGCGATAATGCCCTTCCACTGTAAGCCTGTTTTTTCTATTTGCTTAGATAATTTATGTCCTCTTGTCAGAGTAATGTTTAACAGATGAGAATACTGGGTACAACTTACTTCTTCTGACTTTGCTTTCCAAGCATTGAGTTTCAGTTGGAGCTGTCCAAATGCTCTTGCTTTCCCAGTTGAATTTCTAGATCAGCATACAGTGTAACAGAAAACTCCATCTCTTGCTCAGATCAGACATTAACCTGTGCCAAGTACAATTGACTTGCACTCAATAATGCTTTCATTTTCTCATGCATAGTGCCCCTGTCATATGAAGCTTGCTTCACCCACATTGATGTCCAGTTTCTGGAGAAGTTTGGAGTCACTTTTGCAACAGAAGGTGAAACACTGACCTTGAAGTGTTCTATGTTGATCACTCCAGAGTTGAAAAGACTACGACCTCGTGCTGAGTGGTATAGAGATGGTAAGTTATTACATTGAATAGAATCTACCTGGAAAATTCTGGAGAAGACATTGAGGATTCATGTCAGATTTAGAGCATCATATTCTCAGAATTAAATCTGGAATAGAGAAGAAAAATCTCTAGTAAAATTTTATAGTCCTGCACTCTTAATTAAGTGACTTGGTCAACATTTTCTTAAGCACACATTAATAGCAGCAGGAGATAGCCTCATATTGGGATAACACAATAGTTAGAACATTTACTTGGAAGAGATCCAAAGGCAGTTCTTAGATTTCACAATGATTCATAGCTGCATACTGTGACCACTGAGCTGAAGGGTACTCACAGGACGGTAAATTAAAGTTTGAAGTACTGAAGTATGGGCGTGGGTCTCCACTTTGATCTTGCTCCATTGTTTGAGTTGTTGTGAATTTTATATTAAAATCACATGAATGTATAGTTAGGCAATACTTATAGAAGCCAGACCTGATATACCTGTTTGCTCTGCTGCTTATGTGCCATGTTAGTAGGTTTATCTTGCCTCTTTTGTCTGTGAAAACCTATGTTGTGCCAGGTGAAGTAGTCTTACCTTGAAGTACTCAAAATAACATCACTAAACTTATCATATACTGGGACAGATGGTACACAAACCCTGGATGAGTAGTGCTTGTTCACTGCAGAAAAAAAGGGGTTTGAAACATAAAACTAGCTACTTAGAGCTTAATGAATAGCCTATTGTAGGTATTTAGCCTACCACTTCTCACCAACCACAATCTGTTTAAGATTCTAAAGTAGTTATTCTACCTGAGGATTTAAGGAAAGCCTTGGTTATTTTTGAATGGTTACATCTTTCCCCAAAGGGACCACATTTGAGAATGGTGGACTTCCAAGACTGATGGGGACTGGTCCCAAAAATGTTAGCAGAAATTTCCATACTGGACAAAATGTGATGAACAAACTAAGAAATTACAGTAAGATTAATAAGTCAAAAAAATTCAAGATTATAAAAATCAGAAAGGGAATGATTTTGTTACTTGTACTATTACTTGTTTTGTTATGCCTTTTGTTTCATGTACATCATAGTTTTAGATATATTCACATCTGATCCTCCAGGGAACAAACTACTACTTAATCTTTCATATTTTTCTGTTGTGGTGAACTATTAGATGTCACTAAAATAAAAAATATGAGATAATAAAAATGACTTTTTCTGTTTGGTGAATAACCTAAAATCTAAGGCTGGTCCTTGAATTTAGATTCTGTTCCCACTGAAACACACAGGAATTGCTATACAGTTCAGGATATTTCATAACTAAAAATAATCTCTCACTTCACTCTCACGAACCATCACTTTCATCACTTTACTTTGTGTCCTACTGGGCACAGTTTCTCAAGGTGCCAAATTTCTCAAATTCTAAGTTTGAAACTGCAGCTAACAAGAACATCTGATTTTCAAGGAAATGCACAATATTGTTCCAATTTGCATTGAACATGAATTTTTCTTGCACTATGAACAAAAGCTCATGACCTTTTTCTTTACACCTTCATAATGACAAGATAATTCCTTCTTGATATGTAACAATACTATGCTCTTTGTTTCCCCCCTTATTTAACTTTAAAAGCCCTTACTTGTGAAAACCTGGGATGAAAACTTGGTCTGTTTTAAGCCAACAGGTTTTTGCTAGGGAGTCAGATGTTCATTCCTTTATTCTAGTTATGTTATATGAAATACGTTACAAACAAGCTTAGATTTGTCCTTCATTACAAGTACATCGGTCACAATATTTCCAAGAGGTGTACAGGTGCATTAGCTGGCAGAGCTTGTTCCCAAATACAGCAGGAATTCATGCACTATGAACCTTTATTACATGCTACAATTCCCTGTGTTGAGTCCCTTGAGAGCTGGAGGCAATGCATAAATACAAGCAATGAGAAGTTAATAATTTGTCCAACACCATGTGATTTAGATATTCTGGTTCTTTAGAGAGGTAATATTTAATTTTACTCTTTCATTAAGACTGTACTATTTCTAAAATTTTTCAGTTTGTGTTAATCAAATAATAGCAACTAAAGCCCCGAGATGGATATGTATTATTTACTTCTAATAATTATACACAGGAGAAATATATGTTTATCTAGCATAAATAAGCTTCACACTAGTGAGCCTTATTGAGGGTATCTAGTGGACTCCTAGGGACATATAAGTCAGCTCAGTCAAATCCTCTGAATTGATTTGGGATTTCACAAACATGAATATGATGTCTATCATTCATGGCCCACTTAGAACAATTCAGTATACTGAAAGAACCATTCAAGATACTGAAAGAACAAAATCAAAATAATACTTCAGGAATGCATACCTAATCTGGACATGACTTCAGCTGGTAGCAGGAACTTTCCATTATTGATCTCTAATGTAATATAAGCACTATAAAGCTATATGTACCAACATTCTTCAGCCATTTATACTGTAACCTAGAATAAAATAATTGACTTCAAAGGAAAAATCATGGAGTGAAGAAAATAGCTAAAATTTCAGCAGAAGAAAAAACACATGAGGAAAAGAAGTTTCAGTACATGCTTCATATGAATTTCAATCAGAATAATGTTTAGGAAAATTATCTTACATACTAAAAACAGCTTGTGAGGCTTGAGACACAAGGTCTCTGACAGTTAGTTGTCTGCAAGTAAATTCTGGGAGAAATAACAGGGCACAATACATGAATGGACTGTTAATAGTGAGAACTTGTAGTTTTACTATTATTGTGGTGGCAGGTTTATGAATACTTGTTCTATTAGAACTTCTAAATATGTTTGAGGCCTCCAAAATTTATTCTAATTGTCTTGCTTACAAAGTCATTCATCCAGACTGGATTTAAAAAAAAAAACAAACAAAAAAAACCCCCCAAAAACAAAAAAACCAAAACAACAACAAAAAAACAGGCTTCTCTTGATTTCTCGTGGATCTTTGGCCTTTTGTGAGGGAGGGAAGCTTTTCTGCTCTTACCAAAACACAACTGCCTCCTCAATTCCTGCTGTCAGGCACACATACAGAATAGAAATGGGTGATTCTGGCCTTAGTAGCAATACAGGCTTGCCTACAATTTCTATATATTCAAATTATGATGGCTAATAATCCACTGAAGCCTGGAATCTGATAAGTAACCAGCTTTTCAGAGATGCTGGTAAATCAAATTTTTTTTTTTTTTTGCTTAGGAGTTTCCACAGGGCACTACTTGCATTGGTTAAAGTTTCTAAGTGAAGATATTTTCTGATTTAATTTAAAATACGTTCTGTCTCTCTACACAAAGCCTGAGTACCACTGTGACAGGCATGACAGAAAGGGGACACACAGGTTTTATAGGTAAGGATCTCATGACTAAAGATCTCATGAGAAAGAAAGTGGTTAAATTTAGTTTGTGTGCTTCTCATAAAACTACTACATGCTTAGCTGATTATGGAATTTGCTGCTGTAAGATTTAGAAGCGTATGTCTTCCACATGCTTTATTATCTGAATGTCATGTTCTATACCTTCTTATGCAACTCAGCTGGTATGCAAGAGCACTTGTTCCTTTGCAAATGTATGAGTGCTGGCTCCAAAATCTAAGCAATAGAATAATAAACATTCATAGATATTCAGATCTTTTAAATACAGTTCTGCTGCATTGATTACAATAATTTGTATGTGATTAACCTTATGGAGTTAAAAATCAAAAATAATCCAATCAGCTATTTAAAAGGATGATATGAGAAAGTCCCTTGCCTACCATAAAATATCCTATTCATTCTTTTCCTCTGGTTTCACTAGGCAATCAGATTAATGTTCATTAATCATGGGTCACAACCTCTCACCTTGGGGAGGTTTAAATTTAATTTAATTCATTTTTCGACAGGCATGCCTTGAAGATTTAAGTTTGGTGTATATTTATAGCATTTTTCAGATTAAACTGAAATCTACTTTTTTTAAATTTGGAAGAAAAAATTGAGTAAACTGACATTTAACCTGAGCAGGAAGCAAAACTTATTATAAATGAAACAAGGTTCCACCCTGCATTCATTATAGGGTATGGCAGATATTCACATCCATATTTGTAAATGTGATAACAGTTTTTGTCTCTCAGAGTATTAAAAATTATAGTGATAGGAATTTTGTTGTTGGCACTGCATGGGGTAGCAGTAGACCTCATGTTCTCTAAAATTCACTGATCAAATAATTTTAGAGAGATGCAACTTACTCTATGTAGAGTTTTCACAGCATAAAAGCACTATCATTCTGAATAAAACTGGCATAAATATTAGTTTGTGTCCCTGGTTAGCAGAGAACTGCACTAGGATGCAGGTTGTTCTAGCAGCACAGTAACGTGTCTGATGGGTCTTCTCTTCCAGATGTGCTGATAAAGGACTCCAAGTGGACAAAGCTGTATTTTGGAGAAGGCCAGGCAGCTCTTTCCTTTACTCATCTGAACAAAGATGATGAAGGTTTATACACCCTGCGCATGGTTTCAAGAGGTGGAATCAGTGAATGCAGTGCATACCTGTTTGTAAGAGGTAAGCCTTTATGCTGGTTCTTGAGGAGAAATTTAAAAACATTATAAAGTTTAGTTTTACAAAAAAACCCCTATGTAATAAGTGAAGTAAGAAAAAGATTTAGCCCTGTGGAATTTCATAGTAATTTTATTTGTACATAGTAGCCTGTACTAAAAATCAGTCACCTTACATGAATGGGGAGCTTCAAGAGGAGCATGCTTCTGAGGACATTTTGTTTCCTGAGGAACCAGAGAAAACGTGCTTATGAAGAAACAACTTGTTTCTTCCTTTTCATCTCCTTTCCTGGCAGGAAATAAAAATCTTTGTATACAATCAGTTCTCACTGTGATGGTTTTGGCTTCAGAGGTTGGAAATTGGGAATGAGCCTTGTTGGGCATTCTTGTATCTTGTGGCTGGTCTTAGGGAAACATAGAGGAGAATGCAAAAGAAATATTCCCACCACTCTACCCGTCATAGTCATGTCATTAACCAGAGAAAAGAAGCAAAGTAAGAAACTAGCTGACTGAAGAAATACAGTTTTCACAAGAGACATAGATAAAAGGAGGTAAATGTATTAAAATAGAATAAAGGTCAGAACTTTTCATCACATTTCCATGCAAAGCTCTCAGTGAAGTAAAATGAACTTCTGCATGTACCTGTGAGCAGAACTTAGTATTCAGTTTTGTTTTTTTTTTTTTTTTTTTTGTTTGTTTTTTTTTTCATTGAAAGATAAAAAATATTTCTGGTAGAGCTGTTCTTTCACTCTCTTAAATACATTGGACAACATCCTTGATGTGGGAAAACTGGAACAGTCCCACTGAGGCCGCTGTAGCTGTATTAATTTTAAACCTTGTTCTTCTTGGAAACATATTGGAACATATGTGCCTTTTGGGAGTGTCATCCAGACAGTTTGTGTGGATGGTAGTGGGAGTGGGGTAGGGGGAATGAATGTCTTTTTCAGGGGTTTGAAGTCCAACTTCCTCACAGGACTAGTGCAAGGGCTTCATCAGCTTTTATGTCTTGAAAAGCTACTCTGGCGCCCTGATCTCATTAGAAAGAATTTGCTAAAGCTATTTATGTCCAGGTTACATTCCAAGATGTCATTCAGGTGAAAAACACCAACTAATATATAAAAACTTTCTTAGAGGTTTTTGTAGTAGTGGTGGGTAAATTTTATGTGTCTCTCTTGTCCATTTTATACTATATTTGATCCCTTTGCATATCAAGGACCCCGGCCTTGTGCTGTGTCCTCTGGAGTCTCTAGTGTTGTCTGTTAGCCATTCTCTTGCCTTTATTCATGTAGGCTGTCATCTGATACTGAGCACAAGCTACTTCACAACTGTTTGGGGTCAGTCCATAAATTTAGACTCTATACAGGGTGGTTTTTTGTTATAGAAATCTTTCTTTGAAGGGAGAGAACTTTAGCTGTTGCGAGATTTCATTAGGAGTTATGGGTCTAGATTAGTCAATATTTCTCAAGATGAAGTCACAAAAGGGTATCTTCAAGGTGGTATTTAAGACTATGAATAAAACATAGCATTATAAATATTTCTAGGAGTTTGCAAATTTTTTATTCTTTAAGAGATTTGTTTTCCTGATTTGCATGTTTTTTACTGAGTACCTTGGTCAACACACTGAGTCACAGCTTTTAGTGTGACAAAGCATCAAAAACCCATAGGTGGGTTAGGCTTTTAATTCTCACAGAAAATAGTAAGTCTTTTCTTCCTAAAAAGCTTTTCTGTTCTCAAAAATATCCTTGAATATTTTGTCTGTATAAAAATATAGACATTATGGTCCTGAATCATTATTGCAGTGAAATAGTATGTCGTGAAATGTTTAGGCTTCCATTCATACAAACAAGTAGCACAATGAACCCCAACCCTTCCCTTTGACTTTTTGATATATGTCAGAGGAGCTGGGGTCAAAACCAATTGATTTTTATTTATGGTCCAGATGCTGATGCATTGATCGCAGGAGCACCAGGGGCACCAATGGATGTTAAATGCCATGATGCTAACAGAGACTATGTCATTGTAACCTGGAAACCACCGAACACAACCAGTGAGAGCCCTGTTATTGGATATTTTGTGGACAAGTATGTAAATATGAGCATTTATTTAATTTCATTAATTGCCAGAAATATGTATGTACTGAAGAGAAAAAAAATACCGTTATGTCCTTTCAATGTGTGTGTTCTTTGGATATATTTTTACAGACACTTGGCATTGGAACTCAGTTACACACTGTGTTAAATTACTAGATTGTTCCCTGGCAAACTTTTGGCCCAGATGATTTAGTACTTTCACAGGCAATTCTGGGCACAGTCTGGGAATTAGCAGGGGCTGGAGGCCATTCCAAGTAATATTTGCAGGCAGACACATTTTATCATACACTTAAGCTGTTCAATAGTATGGATGTGGGCACATCAGAGAATGAGCTCTGACAGTATTTAATTTATAAAAGCTAGAATCCACGGGCATCTCAAATGAGATTTAGTCTCTTTAATCTCTATACTGCAAAAGCTGAAACCTAGGAGTTATTACATTATCTTTTTATTTCTTTCTTAAATGTAGTACATCAGGAGCTCAAGGCCTGGACTCCTGGGAGCTGGCAGTTTAAATCAGACTGACAGGCCTCTGTCCTTCAGTGTGCTTTGCACTTTGCTGGGGTTTCAGCTCAGTGCAGGCAGCTGGCGAGCAGGGGATCCAAGCTCTGTTTTGCATGTCTCTTCCACTGAAGAGAATGCTTGCTCCTTGTAGCCAGAGCAGAACATCTGATCCTTAGTGTCTGAACTGTCAGTCAGGAAAGCCTTACTGAAATGATTTCATAATGTATACTGGTCTGCACTTAAAAACAACATTTGCAGCTCATTGCTATTTGCTACCCCGTTATTTGGTCTAATTAAATGATAACTGTCTGGGAATAACTGGAAAAATAGTGGTTTATGAATGACAGTCAGTACAAGGAAATTAACTTGAGACCTGGGGACTCTACCATCTATATCTAATTTATGCAGTACATAGATCATAGGAGTATTTCACCTAGATTGTGTATAATCTAGTCAGATGTGCTATTTGACATGTTGCTTGTATCACTGCAGTGCTAAGGAGCCCTTGATCATTTTTTCTGGTGCGATCAGGGCAAAAGAGAGTCTTCTACACAAAAGTTTATAGTATTAGAATACAAACTATATATATACACACAAAGCTGTTCATATGAGGACATCACTCTGCTTCTTGATGACTCCCATACTCTGTGGCCCAGCCATTTTGGGAGGGAAAGGCACAAAGAAGTTTGCTTGAAAATATGACAAGGAAGAAATTAAAATGATTAGGTGAATCTTGCGAGTTCATCATGTTCTGCAGAGATGAATATTAAAAATGAAAGTGAATAATCTATTTTTTACATGGTAAGGAAGAGAACCAAACAGAAAGGAAGCAGAGAGATTTGAAAAGGTGAAAAACCATGGAAGAAAGAAAATGACTGTTGCATTTTAAAAAAAATATGAAAAGAGTGGGAATTGGATCTCAGATCAGAGAAGAGTATATAAAGTGTGTGACTTCCATTAATGAGATGTATGGTTTAACTCCTCAGCTTAGCAAAGGTGACTTCTGTGGTTCTGACCTAGTGTGGGTAGCATGGGGCATATTTATTGTGAGATGAGATTGACAAACACTGTCTTCTACTATTCCAAGATGTGAAGTAGGTTTGGAAAACTGGGTCCAGTGCAATGATGCTCCTGTAAAAGTCTGCAAGTATCCTGTGACTGGTCTTCAAGAGGGACGGTCTTACGTCTTCCGTGTGAGAGCAGTGAACAGTGCTGGCATTAGCCGGCCTTCTCGAGCCTCGGAACCCGTCGCAGCGCTTGACCCTGTTGACCTGGAGAGAACACAAAGTAGGCTATGCAAGGCTTCTTTAAAAAAAAAAAAAAAAAATTAAGATTCTGTTTGCCCAGTTAACCTAAGGAACAGAGTTTATTTCTTCCTTTGATCTAATATCTCACTACAGACTGCAAAGTAGCATTATGAGAGCTTCTCCATGATTAGAGTAAGCCAGCTTATTCTGGGGAGTAGTTTAATTGCTTTAGCCTTGTCCTAAACCCTTGTGCAGATTCTGTATATAATGTACATGCACATCTATTTTGTGTCCTCCTTTTAGTCAGAGGGGAATTAAATAATTATGAACACCTTAAAGCTCTGCCCCGGTGTTGCCTGTGAAATCTGAGCTGAATATGCAGTTTCATTCACATGTGTTTTATGTATGTGTGTGTGCTTTATGATTAATTCCTATAAAAAAAGTACAGTTAATGATACAATTGGTTACTAATCTGCCTCAAAATCAAATCCATCTACTGTGATATGACTCTTGCTCTTTAGTACATCTTTGAATAGTAATCTTATCATGCCCTGTTTTCCTATGAAAGTGAATAAACCAGTATATGACTTCAAGTTAACTCTATCGGGGGAAAGATTTAATAACATTATAGAAATAGAGGTACACAGGCTTTTGAACAGGTGACAAAATAATTTGCAACATTTGTAACTAGTTGAACTATATTGAACTAGTTTGAGAAACTAATTAAATATTTTGATTAACAGTAGTTCATGTGGATGAAGGGCGAAAGATTGTGATCAGTAAGGATGACCTTGAAGGTATGTACCATTTCTACAATTTCAGTCCATCTGCTTATGCTCCAGGAATTTTGCGTCATAATTAGAAACATAACTTGAAAAGAAATCCATCTAGTGATAAAGTCTCTCTATATAAGAAATAAAGACACATTATGACTTGCAAGATTGAGAGAACACAAGTGAACAAGGTCTAAAAGGATGGAGAACATCACACTCTCAACAGCAGAACTTTTATGATATGTTGACAGCATTTTCTCCCCTTTTTGCTTTTATTAGTGCTAAGCTGAGTTAAATGGCTGGACATTTAATTGCCCATTTGGGCATTTCATCCTCCTCTTTCCACTTTCTGGGAGCTAAGTATAGTTTTTTTAGATTGATTTTGACTATACGAGCAAGTTATTGCCATTCTCATGAAAACTTACACAATCCATATTAATTCTTTAATTAATATATCTACCTGAATATGGAAGCTATTCTTAAGGTTAAGTTTATAGACTAAGTTAAGTTTTCCCTGGGGAGAACTGGAGAGATCCCTGACATATTTTGAGTTAAAGTTTGAATTTTTTTCTGGTTTTGGTTGTTTCCCTATGGAATGGTTTGGTTTTTAGACTTGAATAATTACCCTCTTTACACTTAAACTGTTAAAATTATTAACTATAATGGCTCAAAATTTATAAAAAAGTGTCTGTCTGCTCTCTTCCATCAAGGTTATGAAATTGTAACTCCAAAAATAACAGAGGAAAAGAGGAATCACCTGAAAACAGATGTAGTTTGAAGGAGAATCAGACATTAAATGGCTATCCCAGTGCATGGACAGGACAGATGAAGTTTCTCTATTTTTGTAATAGTGTGCTAAATGAATTGATATGGGTATTACAGGACCAGAGGCACATTACAATATCAGATTGTAATTATATTGTTTGGCTTCACTGATCATTCTTCTGCTTTCAGGATTAGGTCTTGCTTTAGAATTCTGCTTTATAATGATCAGGTCCAGTAAATGGCCACTCTGGAATAGTCATAAATAATGATATTTGGATTTCTGTCACATGAATATGCATATTTAATAGAGTATGAATATTCAAATATCATTCTTTATGTAGATCACTACTTTCATCTGCAAGATTGGAGACTATTTCTGAAAGAGCAGTCTTACAGACCACAAATGGTTTTCCTTTTTAATGGAGGCTGATGTTCCATTCTGGCAACCATTCTGTACCCCCATGTTATATCATTTCAAAGTATGGGAGCTTTTTTTTTTATTTCAAGAATGAAAGAACACATATTGAGATTTAATTACCTGAAATCAGTTGGAAGTCTTTTGTCTTAATGCTGTGAAGGATTATTGTAATTTTCTTGACTATATGTCATCAATTTAATCTTAAATTCAACTGATTCATGTGCCTTACTGAAAGAAAAAAATCAGTTTTAGGAGATCAGATATAGAAAGCATTGTGAGAAATAAATGTTCATTGGATATATCAGTTTGCTTTAAAAAAGGTTTGGTTTTGATTTGGTAAATATATATGATGAAATAATATCAGTGTACATTTTGAGCCCAGTTCATTCTACAGATATGTATAATTGTTTAAAATATCACTGCCATGATTTAGAGATTATTACTGAATTTTTTTTGTCTTTTTTTAAAGACAAATCTTAAACATTTAGAGGATATATGCTCTTTTCTTAGCCTGAGAAGTGGAAAAAATTTACCTTCAAAGAACAAAGCTTTTTTTTTTTAATCTATCACAAACCATAAAAAGAAAAGTTTTATGTGTCTGCTGAGTTGCTATTTCTGATTTACTACCAAATTGAAGCCTCTTCAGGACTGTGTAGCTGTTGCTGCATAGAGGTCCATCACAGGTCCATCACAGGGCCATCACAGGTCACTCTCACATCTTGTGCTGTTTTACCCATTGTAATTCCTTGGACAGCAGAACCAGCTTTTTCTCATATTGCAGTCAGTGAGCAGGATTGTAAAAGGCTGAGCTGAATTCTTCCGGCCCGGCCCAGGGTGGGCAGGTTGTCTCTAACACTGCTGGTAACTCTGCAGAGTGAGTGGGGAGAGGGGTTTGATCAGGCCACAACACATGGTGGAGCCGTCAGAAGGCTGGCGACATATTTTTATGTCTCTGATTCAAAGATTTTAGAAGTGCTTTAGACTATACAGCTGATCATGTTATAGGATATATTGCTAATAGGTTCTGCTCCTTTTCCTGCTTTCTCCTTTGTTTTAAAGGTGCTTTTCTAATTGTACTTCCGTTCCGGCTATTTTGAAAATTCTAATTTCTCATAATAAATCTTTAGACTTCTGTCTTCAATCAAAAATGTTTGCATATAGTGAGTAGTCTTTTTACTAGCAGATTGAAGTAATTCAAATGTGATCAATGAAAAGTGTGACAAATGTGCAGAGTTTCAGGGAGCACGTTTAACCTTTACTGAAAGAGTAAGTAATGAGCTATTAATACTGAAGATTTATTTATCAAAATTTAATTGAAGTGATCAGGTGAACTGCACAGATGATATCACAGCCCCTAATAGCTGAGCATTGCAGTGCAGGGTGGGAAAGCTGAATCAGAAAGATGAGCTGTAGCATGAATGCTGACGCAGGAGTTAATCTGCTGTTTAACACTTGCTACATTTATTAATCTTACAGGGGATGTTCAGATTCCAGGTCCTCCCACCAATGTACACGCCTCAGAAATCAGCAAAACATATGTTGTACTCAGCTGGGATCCACCTGTTCCCCGTGGCAGGGAGCCACTGACATATTTCATTGAGAAGGTACTGCACTGCATGGTGGTGTTCTGTTGAGAGGTGCTTCATTGCTGTGTACAATTACATGCAACCCATTTTCAGAACAGCAGAATGAGCAATAAAGCTGACATTTTTTGTGGTCTTGCAGGATTTGGTAGTGGGATATTAGAGAAGCATGGATAATCAAATGTCTCACTGCAAGTTTTATTGAGCATTGAAATTCAAGGTCCAAAGAAAAGGATTCCTCTATGCTATTTGCTTACTCCTGTCTAAATGGGAACACAATATTATGTAAAGTAGCAGTTAAAAAAAAAAAAAAAAAAAGAAAGAAAAGCTACATCTAATGTTTTCACAGTCCTACAGGCATGATTTCAGTCTCTCTATAATAGAAAGGAAGTTTCTGTTTGTCCTGTAGTAGAGCAAGGAATAAACCCTAACTCATATTTTGACCCTCACTTTTTGCAGGCTTATGGCAGCCTCCACTATACACCGACATTTCCAATTTATCCCCTGCAAGGTCAGCAAAGAGGCAGATACCTGTCTCAGGTACTCTGTTCCCTGGTACTCTTTATGGCTGCCTTCCTCTTATCTTTGAATTGAAAGGGGACTTCAGTGTTCACAGTAGTTTGTTCTTCATCCACCTAAGTAAATAAAAATTAGATAAATCTGTCACTGAGCCATGTTTCTAAATTATATTGGATTATAACACCTTATCACAAAGTTTTCCTGGTAGGTAAAATGGGCTTCATACCTGACCTCTAGAACACTTACAGGTTAAGCTATACTATACTTAGTTTTTATGAATTATGTCTCTAGCATATGTACCCTCTTAACAATCCACAAACAGTAAACCTCTCCATAAAACTGCCACATGTTCAATTTGGCATTGAACCATTGAATCAAATTACCATGAATATTGTAACAGCCTTTTCTCAGGCCCTGACTATGCAAGTTTTTTTATTCTCATGTCTAAAATTCTGCACATTTCTCTGCAGTTCATTTTCCATCTGTCCTGTCCATGTCCCTCCTATTTTTGCAGCTCCCCAGCTTGTCTTTTCCCTCTCAGACACACAAAAAACCCCCTCCACCTCAAAAGAACTCCACAGGCAATTTCTACATTCATACAGAATCACAGAATCGCTAGCCTTCAAGATCATCAAGTCCAAACTATGTCCTAGCACCTCAACAAGACCATGACACCAAGTGGCACATGCAGTCTTTTTTAAACACATCCAGGGATGGTGACTCCACCATCTCCCTGGGCAGACTATTCTAATACTTTATCACCCTTTCTGTAAAAAATATGTTCCTACTATCCAACCTTTATTTCCCTTGGCACAGCTTAAGACTGTGTCCTCTCGTTCTGTCAGTTGCTGCCTGGAGAAAGACACCAACCCCCACCTGACTACAGCCACCTTTCAGGAAGTTATAGAGTGATAAGGTCACCTCTGAGTCTCCTTTTCTCCAGGCTAAACAACCCCAGCTCCTTCAGTTGTTCCTCACAGGGTTTGTGTTCCCAGCCCCTCACCAGCCTCGGTGCCTCCTCTGGACGTGCTCAAGCCTCTCAACGTTCTTCCCAAACTGAGGGGCCCAGAGCTGGACATAGCACTTGAGGTGTGGCCTCACCAGTGGCCAGGACAGGGGAAGAATGACCTTCATCCATTACTTGCTGGATGCTGAAGAAATTGATGTAAAGTGAACATGACTCACTGGTTAAATTTTCCAGGAAGCATGACCATTTCTCCCACTCTGCGTTTTACATTCAAAAGAAGTAATGAACATTTTCATAGAAATAAGTATCCAGTTTTTCTTTCTATGCAAGAAAATATAATGCCTTTCTTTTATTTATTCCCACTTACATATATCTTCTCTGATCTGATAATTTTCAAGAATATTGATGCAAGTATTTTGAACCAGCTCTTGTCATGGAAATACCTTATTAGATACATAATATGCAGAAATAGCTCAGATAAAAAGCTCAGAAGTAGATTTCTATTGAGTGGACATCTACATTTGGTTAGCTGAATTTCATTGTAAGAATGAATTGTAAAATATACATTATCTGCTTGTTTTATACAAATAAATTTATACAGCTCCAAAAACAGTACAGAGCAGTGACAATGATGAAAAAAGTCTCAATTAAACACCAGACTTACCGAAGGAAAGTGAGAATGAGGAACAAAAGGCTATTCCTGGAAAAAAGAGCTTAATTGTACTAATTAATACCTGAATCTAAAATCTTTTTTGCATAAATAACTAATATATATGAACAGCTTAATTCATACGTGTGTGTTTATTTTTTTGCTTTCTGCTCTCATCTGTTAATTTAGAACAGATTCTAAGTAATTTATTTCAAATAAAGAAGATTCAGTCCTGAAGAATAAAAATGTACTTGTTAAGCCTTCAAGAGACACAAAATGGAAATGAGTTTCTATGTTCTCTTGAAATACCTTTTTAACAGATAAATCAAACTGAAGAGCAAAATGCAGTGCTGATTCTTTGTGAAAAGAAGAAATTAATGTTTTTCATGGGAGGAAGTAAAGCATATGACAAAATTATATTTATTTCATATTTTGCAGCTTTTTATTATGAAGAAAATTGATGTTATGTTTCTTTTTTCTGTTGAGAACACCAGGTGGGTTCAGTACCTATGAGAAAGATTTTGCTACATGGACTCCAGCTGTTTACATTATTATTATTATTATTATTATTATTATTATTATTATTATTATTATTATTAGTCTATTGTTGGTCTCATTATATACAGAGTAGTTTCCAAGTACCCACGAAACAGTTCCACCTCTAAGAAACACACAGTCTATCAGATTTTGTTCCCAGACTTTCTATTCCAAAATTTTGTAAGCATACAATTTGTATGCACCTACCTATGTGCCAAGGAAATATTCTTCAATCTGTTTATTAGGCACTTGGGTTTTACTAAAATTTCTGAAAGATTCCATGACTAATTTTTGGTTACACAGTTTATATGGGAAATCTAATGGACAGCAGACTTCTCTCAGAGTACTGATTTGCTGGCTGTCCTCCATATGCAGTTGTGGAGATGATAAGCTCAGCTGCTGCACTGAAATACTCATAATAATTACTTCATTTGATGAATGCTTTTAGGGGACATGACCTTAATAAATAAAGATAAAGTTGTGAGTAAAGTAACATTTCCCTCCCTACCTTTCTGCTGAATTTGGATTAGGGCTTGTTTGCTTGACTCCAAACCTTTGGGTGTTCATGTGCATTTTGCAGGACATGAAAGTAATTCTTTTGGGATGAATCGCAGTTAGTCAGAGCCCTAAAAGAAGGCTGGCTGTATGTACAAGTGTGCATGTATTGAAGTTGAGACAGGCAAGGAGACAGTGAGCTATTCAGACCTTTTTGTAGGGTAATGGAATGCACGAGCTATGAGAATTTGCATATGTTTAAGTCAGGCATTTGAGAGTGATCCTTCTCTCATAGCTCTTAAATAAATTCATGACAGGATGCAATACAGCAACATGTTCATTTTTTGACAGTTCACAGAAATGATTCATGGCTTTTTTTTGTTGTTTTTTTTTGCAGTCCATGGTTGGCAGTGGAAGCTGGCAAAGAGTCAATGCACAGGTTGCAGTAAAATCTCCTCGCTATGCAGTGTTTGACCTTGCAGAAGGAAAACCATATGTTTTCCGAGTGTTGTCAGCAAACAAAAATGGCATCAGTGATCCATCTGAAATCACAGAACCTATTCAACCACAAGATACTATTGGTAAGGTATTAATTGTAAGATATTAATATTAAAAAGATAGATATTTTTAAAAACTGGAAATAAACTCTCATTAGATTAGTACAAGTACAATAACTGTAGTTGAGTTTATTTGTGTCAGTTCTGTGAAAGATTTTAAAAAGACCATGATGCTAAATCTTAGAGACTTTTCTGAATTTTTCTTGTGATCACAAGCCTCAGTACTGAAAACAATAATCAGTATAAAGTTAAAATATTTTTAGTTGTTCACTCTTCAGTGTAATATTAATGTGACATCAAAAAATAGGTTAATTACCAACTTTGATAATTATATTTTCTGTTTCAGGTAATTATGTACTACATAATTCCCTACACTTTCAGCTAGATAAGGTAGCCTTTAACTTCTTTCTTAGTATTCTGAGTTGCGAATTACTGCTGGTGCACTATTCCTGTGTCATACAGATGAGTAGACTTCAGGCAAAGGGGAAGATACAACTACATATTCAGTGGTGATTTTCCAAATGAAAATGAAGTGTTTATCTTGAGGTCACATTCAAAAACACAAATGAAAATTTAGGGAGTGATTATTAATTTTGTTTTTTGAATTTTTTTTTTGTTTTTGCAGTTTTGCAGAAGCCACACATAACAGCTTGATGTACTGATAACTGTCACCTGAAGTGCACATATCTTACCAGTACACTTTCTAGTAATATACAAAATATTTACAGTATCTGATATGCCATAGTTAAGAAAATATAATCCATACTTTTAGCTTGATCTTTAAGTACATGATAAAGAAAAGCACCTTTGCTATCATATATTCTCGATTTGATGTCTCGTTAATGCATATGAATTATTTAAACCGTGCAATATTCCCCAAGGTAGGGAAGAAAAACACTGTATTTATTACACTTAGTACAGAAAATAAGCTATCCCTTAGGGGTTAATACAAAACCTTCTGCATAACTCACAGGTTTAAATAAAGCACAAAACAGAAGAATCTATTTTAAAGAGAAACTTCAGAGTATTTTCAGAGACAGTTTGTCGCCTGAGCTAAAATATATCAGAAACACATGGCTCCTTTTAGTTGCCTGTACTTAGTGTCATTTGATATTCTTAAGGGTGACTGAGACACCTTCATGAGGACAGTGATCCTTACACAAAGATTATGGGTACCTCATGAGCAGAAACTAAAAAATGGTTGGGGTATCCTAGGCCATCCTAAATCACACTTAAAATGATGCAATTTAACTGAGTGGTAAAAGAGTATTCAATTTGAGACTAAAATCTAAATTTAAGTGTTTCCATGTAGGCATCTCCAGGTACAGTAGATGCCTCTGCTCTGACTGTGGCAATTGGAGTCTGGAAGATGAGTTGCCTGATGTCATAAGTTGCCCCATGTCCCCCAGCTGTAGAGTGTCTATTTTGGGGTGACAGGAACAATTTTCTGGACCCTACTGAGCACTGATGGAAGGCTCAATTTATCTGGCCAATGAGACACCTTTTTTAAATGCTTTCAGTATGCCATTTCAGAGGACTGTAGGTATCATCTTCTGAGTCACATGTGAGAACCCCATGGAGAAGTGACAGGTAGTCCAAAATGGCCCTAAATTACTTTATTTGTGTAACTGAGTCAAGCCCTAGCTCTTTGACTATAGTGGCAGCTCAAGAATATGTGCTTGTAGATACACATGTAGGTACATTTATCAGATTGAATCCATTTGATCTTACTTTACTGCATAAAGTATAGCAGTGCGTAAGTATTCATTTTATTTTAATATTGAAAGACCAAGTGGAAAAAATGCTGCCTTTCTTTTGTTTGTGCTGCTTGCAGTTCTCTGCAATATCAATCAGAGGAAGCTAAAACATCTTCAAAAGGCGAGTACTGGGTGACCCTCCTAACCTGTCATGTTAGGCTGAGACATTGCTGTAGTCTCTTACATTATGGAAGATCAGATAGATATTTTACAGTGTACAACCTGTATGCTGGTTCTTACTAAGACTCTTTTTTTCTCATTTGGATCTCAATATTTCTGGTTCTATTTATGCACATTCATCTGTTTAGATCGGTGTAAACCACCAACAAATTTTCTTTGCATGTGGAGGAAACACCATACTACAATACATTGGGAGAGCTGTAGTCAACAGATTGAAGAAAGCTTTATCCTCTTTTTCTTGATGGTTGAGGTTGGTCCTGGAGTATTCTTTCCCAGTTCTGGCTTCCTTAATCAAGAGGGATGGTTTTAAAGTGGAGAGGTCCTCTTTATGGCAACCAAGATGACCAGGGGATTAGAGACTGTGACCTATAAAGAGAGGTGTTTATTTAGCTTGAAGACTTACAAAGATGATGGTGTCAAGCTTCTCAGCATTGTCAAATGACAAATAGAAGCAAGACCCAAAAATTTTATCTTAGTAAGTTCATTCTGGACATGCTCTTTTAATGAGAAAGGTGCAAGAGTGCAGTGCTGGAACAGGTTGTGCAGGTAAGTTGTGAAATCTCCATTGTCAGAAGGTTTGAAGACTCATACAAATCCGTGACTGACACATTAGTTTAGTGTTGGTGATGATCCCAGCCTCAGTGATAGGGTGGATGGATTAGATGATCCCCAGAGATTCCTTCCAACCAGTGTTCCTATGCTTTTACGACATTCATCTAGCTACTTTTAGATAAATTTTTGGCATTCAAATTTATGCTTAAACATGTCCTGAAAAGCTCATAATTTTGAAATTGGGGCTGTCATTAGTAAGACAGTATTTCTTAATCCTTATGATATCATATCTCTGTGTGCATTTTACTGACACAGTAATGTTACAAGGACATAAGCTATACATCAACCTCTTATTTGAGAGAGAAATTTGAGAATGAACATTTTAATATCTGTACGCTTTTATCATATTTAAAAATACATGCTCCTATAATGGACTATCATAAAAGCTATATAAAATCATTTAGGTAAGGAGCCTCACATCTTAGAGCATCCTAAGGAAAAAATAGAAAAAATATTTGTATACATACATATAAATAGGCATCCAGACTTAAAGTGAAAGAAATATAATAAAATACATATCATACAACAATATTTACATGGTAGAAGGAGTAACAGCTGTAATGATTAAATATGATCAAATTATCCAATGTTTGATCTAGTTCAAATTACATTTGCTTAATATACTTTCTAATATTATGTTTTGTCTCTTTTTCTTAGTTTTGCCATCTGCACCTGGTCAGGTGGTGGCCACAAGGAATACAAAAACATCAGTTGTAGTTCAATGGGATAAACCAAAACATGAAGAGGATTTATATGGCTACTACATTGACTATTCTGTGGTGGGATCAAATCACTGGGAACCTAGTAACCATAAACCTATTAAATATAACAGGTATTGATAATATTTCTGTATTTTTGGGAAGTTTGAAAACTGTAGGATATTTTTAAGATATTTTATGTGCTACACCATAGGGTTATAATTGAAGGAGAATGTTGAATGCATGTGAAGAATAATAGTCTGGAGACTCTCAGAGCCAAGATTTTCAAACTGCAGGACAATTCTCCTCACCTTTTTTTTTTTTTTTTTTTTTTTTCCCAAGAAGCAGCGTATTTTTTTCTATTCTATGACTTTGAGTTTTAAAAGCAGATTCTAGAGACAAGATTCAGAGTGTCTTGGACATGAGTAAGTGCAAAATATGCCCTTTTTAAGTATGAATTTTGTTGTGGGGTAAACAGATTTGATGAGGATGAGTATAAGAAAGGAGAGGGAATTCTAAAGCTTCATCATAGTCCATGAATAACAGAGCAAAAGGTCAGGCCATTTCTGCTATAAATATGGTGGCAAAAGTGCTTTGGCAGCTGCCACTATTGTGCAGGAAAGCCAAGTGCCCTATTCCAGAAACATCAGAGCTCCCTGATCTGTTTCATCTCTGGATAAAGGACAGTAGACCCTGTTTCAAATTCCCTTGTCATGATTCTAGCACTGTTTGAATTTCTGACGATGTCTTACTTCCTCCTGAAGATATCAAACTTCATTATGGGATTCTGCAAGAAATTTCCTCTGTGAAAAATCATAATTATTTTTATTTGAATCAATCACCAAATGCAAAGTTTAGATTTGTAGTTTGTGTTTTCTATAACAAGCATGTCATTTTATTCAGTGTATTAGGTCAGTCATTAACTGAGTGACTTTGTATTCTGATGAGTCCTTTTTTCAAGTAGTCAAGAAATTTGATAAAAAAAAATAGATACTAATTCTTGGTCAAAGTGGGTTGGGAAAACACAAGAATAAGAAAAATATTTAATTTCTTCATACATGAATATATATCTTACAATAGGATAGCTCTGAATATTTTATTAAGTACAGTAAGTACCTAGAACCTCAGATCAAAACTGAAAACTATTTTTGACAATGACTATGAAACTACAGTGAAAAATATGGTTCTTTCCCAGAATATATTAGAATTTAGCAAACCAAAGTTCAAATATTATATTTTATCTGACTTCACCTGCTAGATCAGTACTGGCAATCTAATGAGTACTGTGATTTTTGCTACAGCATCCCATCCAGTTATATTGTACTACATCCTGTCATTGTATTGTAGTTTCCCACTTGGAAATATTTTCCTTTCTGAAGCACTCATGAAGTTGAGCTTTTTAGTTGATACAACAATTTCATGTTACAGCATAGAATGATTCCTGTGAGATATATGCTAATATGTCTTTTTAACCCAGGTTTGTTGTTCATGGTTTGGAAACTGGAGAGCAATACGTGTTCCGTGTGAAGGCTGCGAATGCTGTAGGATTGAGTGAAAACTCGCAGGAGTCAGAGGCTGTAACAGTGCAGGCAGCCCTCAGTAAGTGTGATTCTGTGCACTCAGCTTCTTGTTTCCCAAATGAGTGATGTATTTTCAGCAATCATCTCTCTTGGTCTGATTTGCTATAATAGTATAACTTGCAGCCATCATGCACATCTTTTTAATGGTGCCTATTCTCTGGCATGTGGCTATGCTAGAGAAAAGACAATGTTTTATAAAAAAGTTACTTATAATGGCTGTTAGAAATATTGGGTAAGATGCACTTTAATGACCATGTTTCCCTTTGCTCCTAGTCTGTATCAAAGAAATTTAAATACTCATTAGGTTAGACAATTAATTTCTGAGTGACTTGGAGTGATGCAAAACATTTTAGCATTGAATCTGCTTCATTTAGAAGAGTTACAGTGAGCACTATTACTTTGTAGCTGAATCAAACAGAAAATGCCCTTTATTTGCTTCAGGTTGGAGTACAATCTACCTTCTCTGGTGTCTTACAAACAAAATTTCTGTGTAAGATCAGTTGTGCAACCTTCAGTGGGAATGGTACATGTTGATTGAAAGGTTGAATAAGTATTTACAACAAAGAGTACAGAGATCTGGCCTATCATGTTTCAGTTTGAATTAAAGGACAGTGTCAGCTCCATACTGAAAAATTTTAAATAGGACATGTTTTCCCAAGCAGAGTGCCCCCGTATCTCTGGGAGAAGACCAGTAGACATACTTGTGAGAAATAATCCTCTAAAAGATCTATAATTCAAGGTAGTCAATAGAAAGTAAATTTGTATACTACTGACAAAGCTACTCTATTTGACTTTTTTAGGAGGAAGTGTGTCTCATATGGGTAGGTGGTGCATGGACCCTTGCACATCTGTCACCACAATGTTGTAAATGCACTTGCACCTATTTGTCACTGTGTGCTTTGGAGATGAGGGTTGCATGGGGTATATCATCAAACACAGAGCACATGGATCCTACACACACTTATGGGATGGGGGTGGCTTTTATCCATTTTTGTAGCCTTTACAGGAAGTTAGCAGGACTATTTATAGATGACCTAACACTAGCATAACCAGTATCTTTCTGCAGTATTATTTTAAGACTATTTACAGGAGTTTGCTACAGTCATTCTTATTTACCAAAAAGTGTCAGTAAAGACAAAGGTCCCATTTTGTGACCTCTGAGTAGAGGACCATATCGGGAAAAAAAAAAAAAAAAAGAAAAAAAATGGCAGTTCTGCTGATTGCTATCTATTTTCATGGTGATCACTAGTACAGCTACAAAATCAGGGACTGTGTTAAGGCTTTTGCTAATGTATTCTCTTCTGAATGACGTAAGCTACATTTTCTCGTGTTTTATTGGTAATTCAGCTGAAAGTATCAGATCTGCTTTAGGACCAGGTGCTTAACTGTAATGATTGAAGCATCCCAGGGCCAGGAAAGGGGTATCTTTGGGCAGATTTTCAAGTATGGATGACAAATGCAAAACTGCTCACTACAGGGGGTGCTTGCCAGTAGAAGGGGATTAAAATGATCAGAAAAAGGGGTTTCTTCGTCCCTAGGAAGGTGCCATGGTGACATTTGTGCTTTTGCTACAGAAAGGAGTAAACCCACGCAAGTAACTTCATGGACATTAATTTTCTACCTCAATATACGTTAAGTTACTGAAAGTCTAAACATCTTCTATTCTTTTTAGGGCAAAAGGCAGTTGCAGTCTGAATAACGCATATAATATCAGGATAGTACAGGAAAACTGTGGTGGACATAGATTAGTCAGTTATATGACTTAATTTAATTCAAGTTTATAATTATTTTTTTTTACCATATTCCAGAAGTATTTGAGCAGCTTTTTTTTTTTTTTTTTTTTCTAACTGGGAAGAGATCTTCTGACCCATTTAAACCTTTTAGCATGATTTTTGGTCTGGAGATACTTACAGGCATTACTATTTTCCTGGAAAGATCATCTATTCTTCCTTGCTACCTTCTGTGAGGACAAAACGTTAGGCAGATATTTTAAAACCTTTCATGTTTATGTCTGGTCATAAAACAAATATTGGTTAGCAACTTTACAACTACTTTGCTATCATTATGCAGCTGAGAACAATATGCTGCAGAAAACAGAAACAATATCAAAGAGGCTAAGCAACTTCTATACTGCAGTGTTTTAGACTCTGTCCTAACTCTCAGGTTGCTTATTTCCTGATAGCTTGTCCTTCATATCCTCATGGTATCACTCTTCTGAACTGTGATGGGCATTCAATGACCCTTGGCTGGAAAGCACCCACATACAGTGGAGGTTCACCAATCCTTGGTTATTACATGGATAAACGGGAAGCTAACCATCAAAACTGGCATGAAGTCAATTCTGCCCTTATTACCCAGACGATTTATACGGTTAGTATTTTTTGATCATTATATTTTTGGAGTTAATTTGGATTTTTTATTTGGTTCTTTTTTAACAGAGAAATTCTTTAAATATTTGCTTCAACAAAACTAGGCACTTCCATTTGGAGTGCAACAAGGTTAAACCTGGACTAAAGGATCAGTGCCACCCCCTACTATGAAAATCTAATATGAATAAGGATATTGTGATAAGAAATTTTTTGAGGGAAAAGTGTGAAGCACATTTTTCAGAAGGAACAAGATGAGATATAAAATGTTCCACGAGCTATTTTCATTAATGATCACTGTATATATCACCACTATAACAACATACAGAGAAACGATGGAAGCATTTAGCAGGACAGATAACTGCTCTCTGTAGAACTGAGGATTTGTAAATGAAATGGGAATGGGTTAAGAAAAAATGTAACTGTCCCTGTTTTTACTCTCAAAATCTGCCTTCAGCTGAAAAAGCATGTATATTAATGAACTCAGCCTTATGTCTTGTCACCTCCCTAACAGAGTACCAGTTTTGAAACAAATTACTTCTGGTTGCATTTGCAATATATTAAGTGTTTCTTAAAATAGGAAAATTTCGATGTGAACTTCCAGAAAGAAAAGTTAGGGAGACAGGCTAGAGCAAGTAATCAATCAATGTGATGCTTTTAAAATTAAGTTAAACAATCAGATTTTATTCACAAATACATAAAACTCTATTTCTGCAAATTCCCTGTATGCCTCAGGACAGAAATAAGTCTTGCAGGTATTTGACACAGAAGTAGAAGATGATGCAGATGAGTTGAGGAAGAATGTTTCATGCATAGAAGGCAGGCAGCAATACTCAAGTGTGCTTGTGACTGACTCTATGACTGGAATCTCTGATGTAGAAGCTGGAGCATGGATGGTGAGAAATAAAGAGCAGGTAGGATAGGCATGAAAGGGCAATACTAAGCAATGCTTTCCACATATTTTTATTTTTAATGCATTTGTAAACAAATGAGTAATGGAAATTAGGGGCCACCATTGAGAATTTAACTAGATATTTGAGTGTCAGTCCTGCCAGTAACTGTATTTATGCCTAAAGGTGCATCTTTGTACATTAATTTGAATGACTAGAATCTGAAATACTGATGGGAAATAAAACCAAGACAGCTTTTAGTAGCACAGAATATTTTATGACATAGTGCAAACAGAGAATGCCTGAGATACTCAGTGCAGCACTGGGAAATCACTAAAGGTTTAACCTTCTCTGATTAAATAATTCTATGGCACCCCACAAATATTCTTTCCCTTAATAACCTGGGATTTTGAAGTAATTTTTTACTGGCTGATCTGTTATTCTGTCTTGTGGGTCACACTATATATCTCCTTCTCTTCAGGAAATTATTTTAGTGCCTGACTTTCCTGTGTTACCTTGTTTGCTTTTTGCTATTTGATGCTACCCTATTTGTTCATTACCATAATGTTTTTAATAATTAAAAAAATCACACCAAAATCCTTTTTTTAGAGAACTATTTGTTCATGAAAACCTATAACTAATTGGAATCTCCTCTAGGACTACTACTCTCAGCTGTCTCTCTTGAGACATATGATTGAATATAATTGTGGGAATATTATTCAGAGAAATCAAATGTTGAAGAGTTAGTATTTCATATTTAGGTGTTCTGGAAAAAGAAAGGTGGAAGAGGGTTGCTGCCATGAGGTGTTCTGGATGTCAAGACATTCATGCCTTTTAGTCTTCTACTTTGGTCTCAAAATCTGAGATGTTGGTGTGGGGATGGGCTCATTAGATAAATCAGAGCTCATTTACCAGGGATGTTTGCAGAGGAATATTATGGATTCTGCTCATCCCATTACCAGTGCTTACTTTTTCACTTTGTAATTGTAGGCAACATTAAGAGAAAGATTCATATAAGCCACAAAATACTACTGAGAAGCTCTTTCCTGGAGTTATATCAGCACATTGTGGAACTAATTGGATTGCTTTTTCTTTTAGTTTCCTATAATTTCCTTTTCTTCCTAGGTGAGTCCATTGTGACCATTTAAACCAATACACCATTTGAACTCTTGCTTAAGTGAATGGCTTATGAACAGCTGTTCGCAAGCAATGCAAGAAGGTATTTAATTTTAGAACACTCACCCATAAGTATCTGCTAGTGATCATTCATTGATTTGGCTCCTTGAACCTTTGCTCTAAACTTTTACAACTTTTCCTGCCAACATGAGTGCTGTTGTTCCTAGGATGATGTGACTGAAATGTGGACATATAATATCACCTTTGGAAAGAGTTTGGTTTAAGAGTAAAATCTTCAAATTAAATCCTTCAGCATGGCAGTAAGGCCTGGTAATTAATTACTAATGTTTATATTCAAGTATTTATTAAATGAATATGAATCATTGCTTCTGATATACTGAATTATTTTCTCAAATGAAAAAGGTAGAGGATTTGACTGAAGATGCCTTCTATGAATTCAAAGTTGCTGCTGCAAATCTGGTTGGAATAGGTCAACCTTCAGATCCCAGTGAGCATTTTAAGTGTAAAGCCTGGACTATGCCAGAACCTGGTAAGTCTATTAGTTCTTCATGAATCTCAATTCAATAGACATCCTTAAAACACAGCAACAGAGTTCCAGCCAAATTCTGCAGGATGTCTTTTGCTTAATTTCTTCTATGGTACCTGTTGAGATTGCCCTTGCTTCTGAGATCTATTAAAAGTTACCTCCACACCTCCAATGATGACACTGAGTCTGCTGAGAAATAGATGACCTTTACGTAGCTTGTTGAGTGCCCCTTTCTTTCACTGCTTTCACCAGCTCAGAAGACTGTTGAGCCTTTGGTCTATGTTTGTGTCTCTATCACCTCTTCAAGCCCTACAAGCCCCACCTCACACTCACCACCTGTACAATATCTCTGAACCATAAATGTACTCTAATAAGAACATTCCTGGAGTTTCAGACTCCAAAACTACATCAGCTTTTGGTCATAAATAACACATAAGAGGGGCCTGTTTCTTGACATAGAGACAAGTAGCACAGCTAGTCTGTTACTCTCAAATAGTGTGCCCGTGTATGTGTGTTCCCCCTAGATTGTACCTAGGTGTTACCTGAGAGATTATTATTAGCCAGGTGTTAGGAAAAATGTGTTCTACAAACATACAGTAGGAATGGCTGTGTGCCAGTGCTCAAACCTTGTTTTTTAGATTGTCTGTTGTTTAGCAGTGTAGATGTAGCTGAAGACTATTAATTGCAATTGTAAGTACTGTGAATTTGGGACCCTCACCAAAAGGAAGTTAAACTGTAATCTACCTCATGTGAGCATATAAATTTGTTATGTAATACATAATATAATACATATGCTATGCATACAGGTTGTGGTTTTATATATTTAATATAAAAATGGTACACATCTAAAGGATTAGTCCTGGGCAGTAATGCTCAATGCC